>NC_134373.1:31788257-32091287 GCF_035582795.1 Mycteria americana
ATGAATCCCCCTCCTTTCAATTACTAATATCTTGTGTCTTGGAAATAAGATTATGCTATGTGTCAGGTCATGTGATAAAATGAGCTTTGGTTCCAGATATTCAATTAAAAGGCCCTCCAGTTCTCTACTGGTAGAACAAAAGCGAATTAACCTTTCAGTAACATCTCCAAATGCCTTTCTCAAATCTGCCTGTGGATTCAGTAACTTCTGTAGCTACATGAATTGTGTTGGTTTAAGCAGTATACCCATTTTCAGCTCTTATCTGTGCAATTACTGTCTGTGGCCTGTCTTTCCTTGATTGACTAAGTAATATTCTTGTTTTAATTCTAGTTAATCACTTGGAACTCTTGAAGTGGAAACAGGCTTTGCTTTACTCTGCGGTCTACAAGCTCCCGGGTTTGCTTTGGTAGCTGCGCAATGTGCTGCTTTCACTTGCTTAGAATTGCAGTCATTTAAAAACCAATAACGGAGGGCAGTATCTACCCCTGTTATTTAGACGGTGATGATTTCAAGCAGAGATGGGGAATCAGAAAGTCATTCCCTGCTCTGCACTTGGCACGCTGAGGGCTCCATCCTGCCACGTGCTGAGCCCTCTGAGGCCCCGATGGTTTTGCAGTTGAGTGAATGGAGTCAGCACCTTGCAGCCCTGCTCTCCGTCAAGCAGGATTGTGAACCCTGAGAGTCACTTAACCTCTTCCTGACTCCATTTAACCTTGGGTGTAATGACAGAGGGGGATAATCACGTCTGTCTCTCTTAGGGGCAATTTGAAGCGTAATTAATTGATATTAGTTAAAGCATTTGAGATCACCCGTTGAGAGGTACTAAAGGAAGCTGGGGGCTGAAGGGGGAGCAGAGCCCTTCCTCATGCTGTGAGGACAGAGCACAGACAGCACAAATGCCACGGTCTCACAAATCGCTGGGCTTTCAGATCCCCTCTAAGGAGTTGGCCAGGACTGCGCTATGAAAATACTGACAGTTTAGGTTAGTATATTTGTATGGAAACAGTCTACAACATTAAAATGTATGCATGTTTAAACTATCTCTTTGAAAAATCTCATCTAAACTATATGCATACCACTTTGTTACTTTACTTACCAGGCTTTATTATGTACAAGATGCTAAAAGCACACACAGAAACAACATGGGTGGGGTTATACATTGTTATGTTTTAATGGTGGGCAAAAAGTGTAAGGTAGTGCTTTGTGAAGTCAAAATGCCTGATCGGCACTGGTGTAGAGCCATTTTAGTTGGGATGCTCAGGTTAGGGTCAGCAGGGGCTGTCGTCCTCGCCCGACCTGTGCGGCACTGCTGGCACACTGCAGCTCCCGGCTGCTCAGGAGACGGTGATACAAGGACAGCAAAACCGTATCACCTCTGTAGCAGTTTCAGCTCAGCGATGTGAGTCAAGGACAGGCTGCAGTCTGATCAGGTGGAGAACCACTGCGTGAAAGCATCTTTTTTAGAAAACCATTTCCTTTCAGACTAAAAACCACTAGTGATGGGGAATGCGAATTTCCTGTCTGAATTTGACTGGCTTCAGCATGCAGCCAGCTCTGGAGGTTACTTAGCCTTTGGCATCCAGCTTGAATAGCTCGTTATAATGAAAACTAGACTGACTTTTCTCGATTTCTGTCACTTCTTCATTTTTGAATTTAAGCTATTGACACACTGAGCTTCCTGACTCCCTTTGCCATGAAACGCGCCTTCCAGTCCTGTTAGTTTTCTTATGGGTCTTCTGAGCCCCCTCCAGTTTGAACTCATTCTTGATTTGTGGACCCAGAAGTGCAAACAGCATTTTGGAGTGCCAGGCATAGAGGCCCTCTCCACATCTACACTAATATTTTCATTTATATATTCAGTGAAGTTCCTTTTGACAACTCCATCATTTTCTTTCAAAGCTATATTGCTAGTATTGTTTGGATTTCTTTTGCTTCTAATACATTTAAAGCCCCTTATATACTTAAAACATCATTATTACCTCTGCTGACTGTAGATACTGCTTTGATGTCCATTTGCTTCCTTTATCTATTTTGTACAAATTGTTAGCTTTTGATTTATATTCATTAAAAACAGCTTCACCTTTCTTCTATGTGCTATGCTAATACAGCTTCCACTCTTCTAAGGAAACTGAATTAACCTTGTACTGTTCAGCTGTAGAGAGGTTATATTATATCACTGGGCTTTGTAGTTTCAAATTAAACAAAGCATGAAGTAACTTAAAGGACGTTTTTCATATTTAAGCAAGTAGAAACCTGTGTTTTTTGGAAAGAGAACTTGATTCCTTTGGGCAATTCTGAACATTTCATACAATTTTATTTTAAATGTAATAAGGTGACTATTGTCCAACAAGGTGCATCTGTTTCATGCACTACTCTGGAGACATCTTTATAATTGTCATCTGGCCCTAATACTTTTGTACATTAAAGTTTTAAGAATCTCTGAGTTTTTCTTTTGCCTTGCTATCATCTCTAAACAATTCACTTGGTTAAAAAAAGAAACCCTGTCCAATGAAAAATTCTCCATTTGAATGTAATAAAGGTATGTAGGTTATTCACTTGATTGTTCCATTGCTTTGAAATCCTCTTTGCATCTCTTCTGCATCCCATGGGACCCTGCAATTATGGGAAATGTTTACAATTCTGAATACAGGATATTGTTTCTGTGGATTTATTGAATTGCTACCATAACATATGCTTGATTACTCTTATGTTTGGGGCAATGTGCACTTGGTTTTTAATATTAGTTTTGTGTCTTTCTTACTTCACCTGACAAATGGACAAATGGGTTTATATTTATTTTCCTCGGTCTGATTTTTGTTTAAAAAACAAATAGTTTGCAAGGTGATGTGAGCACTTAGTAAATTTTTCTGTTTCCCCATGTGATGGCCAACTTCTGTGCTGGCCTCTCCAACACCTTTCTGTGCCCAAACCAACACTGGCTCATTGGTTCTTTCCTCAGAGACACCCAGAGAAGATGCTGTACTGTGTAGTTTTTCCTGCTATCAGTAAATTCCGTCCACGGAAAATAAGCTGGGCTATATATTTTCCATCACTTCATCTTCCAAAAGACCCACTAGCTTTCCTTTAAATGCCTCTCTAATTAGAGGAGATTTAATCTGACTCCCTCTCCCCCTCAGTGATAATGGGTCTGAATGAAGCCTGCTTACTTGATTTCCCTCGTCTACTGTTCATCAGCCATTCCTCTTGTATTTTTACCCACAGAAAACATATTTTTCATGTACTGGGTCAGTCAGGAACTTCTTGGTTTTCAAGGTGAGGAATGTGATGGTGCCCGCCGTGACTGTGCTGCCGTGTGCCTTCCCAGCTCTTAGCAACTTTACAGCATGAATGGTGGGAAGAAACCTGTAGAAAATACTGGGTTCATGTAAAATTTTAAATATGTAGTGCAAAGGCAAAGAGAACTTAGAACCCCTCTATTGCAGGTGTTCTCATATGGATCCATGGACCTGTGGTTTAAGCAGGCAGCCCTCATCCCCCGGCAGCCTTCAGCGGTCAGGCAGAGCAGGTACCACCACGAGCTGCGTGGGGGGGCCTCCAAAGTGCAAAATTTTGAGCACAGAGAGGTGAGAACGTCTGGCCAGAACTGTAATAAAGCTGTATCATTTGCTGATTGGGAATGGAGAACGGCCTTAACACATGCTACCGCATGTGCATTAGATGTCAAGCTCTCTTGCTTTCCTGCCAGGTGATGCAAGTGTGTTTCTGCATTAGGAAATGAAGTTAGCTCGAGATGTGCAGAAGCGATTAGAGGTTTTGAGCGCCAGTGCTGGGATCCTGTGGAAAGGCTGGATGTTCCAGGAGCAGGTTTCTTTCAGATTTCTCAAGTCAGGCAGAGGAAATTACTGTTCAGTTCACATCTGCTGTTAACCTTGCTGATATCAGATTTGACAATCTGATATCGTAAAAACGAAGAAAAAAACCTGGTAAAACAAAGCCCTGCACCTACGTTAGAAGGCTGTGCTCCCAGAAGTGCTACTTCCAATGCTGCTCAATTGGAAGTCCACCTCTTGGCCTTGTAGGAAGCCTGTGCACCTACCATAGCACCCAAGTTATTCAACTAAAATGAAATGGAAGGAATCTTCCCCCTTCTTTAGTCCAGAGTGACTTACTGTCCTATAAATACTACTGAGAAGGGGCAGGACCTTTTGATTCTTGACACCGTACCCACACCTTCAAATGCCACCAGTTTAATCTCTTTCCATTGCAGCCCATCTGGAAAATCCTTTGTAAGGAGCCTGCACACTTCCTATCCTCATGTACAGTGCTCAGTACATTTCCTTTCTTTGCACTTTCAAATCTGGAAGATAGTGTTAACACTTAAAATAAACGTGTGATAGTGAGTGTGAAGAGGGAATGGGGAGAACAAGTTTTCCGTCTGTCAAAATGAAGACATCAACCTCTGCTTTTATTTTTTTTGGCATGTGTGCTTTAAATAGAATGACTGGGTTGGGTGACTTCCAAGTGTTTGCTGCATTTGGCAATCCTTCTAAGTTGTAACAGATGAAGTTCTGCTGTTCCATATGATGTGCTTCTTCCCCCTTTTTCGGTGACTCCTTGAAACTCCTTGGGAATTCAGCGTAGCATTCACATCTGTTCCGTGGATGGATGTCCAAGGCTAACAAAATGCCTACTGGACTTGGAGTCAGCTCTGCCAAAAGCCATATGGTTGTGTTTTAGTTTTGCAAGCACAGTGCAGTAAAGAAAGAAGGTTGGGCCAAGAGAGAAGTGAGGGGAGGAGGGATGGAGCTTCAGATCGGTAAATGAAAGTAATTTTTTGTCATTTGGTATTAGAGTGGGAAGATGAGAAGATAACACAGAAGAGGAAATAAAAGCTGTGAGCATAGGTTCCTTTATCGGTTGTTTTGAATTACATGGTGCTCCTCTCCTCTGTGGTGTCATTGACCACAACCTCAAAGTATGTTTTGTTTTGCCTACCTTTTCCAAAATGCCGTAACAGTCTACATCATCGGATGCTTCCTTTTTGGCCTTACAAGATGTGCATCTTTGCGGAGAACCACGCTCAAAGCCCTTCTCGATGCCACCTATTGAACACCGTGCAGCGGCACGTGCAGTGGTGACTCACTAGGGTGGAAGGGACATTGAGCAGCTGCTGATGCTTCTCTGAGCAGTCACCAGCTAAACAGCCACTCGGGCTGTTTTCTTACCAGCCATCTGTTGGCCCCTGTAGAATGGCAGCTTGCATTTTTAATAGCCATTGGACTTCTCTGTGTCTGAAAGAATATGCTTGTTATTTGTTGAATCATGCTCTGGTTTTCTTCAAGAGTGTGGCTCGTGGAGAGCTCTTACCTGCTGCAACTTTACTGGGGGCTTAGAGGGAGGCTTTACCAAATGCCCCATCCTCTGCAGATCCAGCACCCGTGAGGTGGGAAACACATCGACTGATGTATCGTAAAGGTGTTAAAGGGGATTAAGAAGACATGAAGTCTCGTGTTTCTCTTGCAATATCTTTTATTGAAGGATTGAAAGTTGCTGTTTGGTGAAATCTAAATTTCAAGCTCTAGGTCATAAGCAGAAAGGGGAACCTGACAGGTTTACATTTTTAGGAGCCTTTATGTTTTAGCGTGACAGTTGGAAGTGCTTTCCAGTAAACTACAGCATGTAAGCATGTAGACTAGAACAAGTGTTCTTGTTTTAGTGGTGCCTGATTTTTCTCTTTTTTTTTTTCCTCTGGAATTCTTTTTAGATGTTGTCACCAGTTCTGATTTACCTGTGTAGAGCAGTGTTAACAAGTCAACTGAGGCAGTCACCCCACAGTACAGGAAATTATCCAAGATGTGTCAAGAGGCAGGCTTGACCTGAAGGCTTTTCAGTATCAGGCAGATAGGACATGCAAGTGGTGAGAGAGAACGTGGGTCACCGAAGTGGGCTGATGGACATGGGAGCAGCCTAGAACCCTAGGGTCATCCTCCTCCTCCTCCTCCTCCTTCTTCATTTCCTCCTCCTCCTTTTCTTTCTTGACCATTTCCTCCCAGGCAAATGCCGAACAACTCAACAAAGTTAATAGTTTGCGAGCTGTAGAGGACCTGTAGTATCTCCCACTGAAACACAGCTGCCATCAGGATAGACTGCCATTATGCTGCGTAAAGAGTTTGAAGCCATTAAGATAGATTTGCAGAAGTGCCTCAGTTTCCCAGGAAATGTCCCCTTGACTTTCCTGTATTCTTAGTTACTGCATAGACTCTCAGTGTGTTTATACACGTGTGTCATTGCAGTGCTTTCAAAATCCTATTCTGAAGAAAAAAATACTCTAAAATTCAAAGCAGTGCATGTAAGCAATGAAATTGCATTTTGATGTAGGTGAAAGGGGTGTGCAGCCTTTCCTTTGTGGAAAGGGGTGTGCAGTGTTTATGCACAGATACTGTTTTTCTTGTCAGCTAAAAGAGTGAGTGCAGTTTATGAGAGGGTGGCTGCAAGCCTCCTAAGAGGGCATTTGTTCAGTACTGACTTAAAAGTAACACAGCCACTTGTTCATCATTGCAAAATGCAGGTAAACAACAGTAGCATAAGCTGTAATTGGAGCTTGTGAGCAATTCTTCTGTGCTCTGTTCTGTTCCTATCCAGAAATAATAGCAGGATGAACTTTTTTGCCTTTGCTTGCATTATACAGGTTTGACAGAAGAGTGTCCATTCCTTTTTTCCCTGCACCTAAGCAGAAAATAGTGTCCCAAGTCTTTGCTTGGGAACAATCTCTATGCTGTGTTTGAAAAAAGTAATTTGTTACACGTATGCAGGTACTTTCCTTTTCAAAGCCTGGCTTAGTATTGATATTTTGAGAGTAGTTTAGGTTAATCGTAGACAATAAACATTGCTTCTGAATTAAGAGCACTTGCATCTGAATCTTGAATCAAGAGAGCAGTTCTTGTTCCCTTTCTGTGCCTTCTTCTGAAATGTTTGAGTAAATTTAGTGTATGTTTAAGCAAAGGATGAACTGGCCTTTTGTTCAATGCAGCGATGGTACAAACAAGTATCAGTCCATCTCCCACACAAAGCTGTGGGGTTCTTTTGTGCTGTGTCTGTAAAACTTTTCTGGGGTTGCCCGTTTGTGGTGAACAGGAGGAAGGTTTCCAGGAAGGCCAGCAGCAATCATCCTAACCTGGGACTGCACCTCTGCTCTCCATAAGTGAAAGATGTGTAGCCTGTTGGACTTGCTTCGCTTCCCCTCCCTTGTGTTCCTAATTCCTTGGCTCTAGCACAGGCAACTCCCAAACACTTCTAAATGCTCCCGGCAACTTCCTTTCCAACTTCCAACCTCCTCCTGTTCACAGCTGTGCTGTCTTTATTCCCGTGTCCAAATGTAGCTGGTTATCTGTGGCAACAGCAGTAATAACCTACACGGTAATACCCATGAGGAGGTACAGCAGCAGGGAAAGGGTTTGTCTGTTTGTGGCTAGCGATCTCAAAATGCTCTTAAGTGACTGGTGATAGAGAAAAGCCCCCTGCACCGTGGTCCTGATATGGGATGTTGTGTAACTGTAAGTATACGCTTAAACTGCTTGAAGTCAGAGGGATTTTAAACATATGCTTAAGTTCATGTAGCTGATGCATGGTCTACAGATGCCTTGTCCTGCTCTTCCCAGAACTGGAGAACTCTTGTCTGGAATTATTTTTAATACAAATTTTCCACTAACTCACCTTGTGTTTTGAGTTTGTCCCAGTATCTTATTTACAACTAATGTTGATGCTGTTTTTTTCTTCCTGTGTCAAACAGGGTGTCCCCACTGTAAAAATGCCATTCCACATTTTACAACTGCTGCTGAAGTCTTTAAAGAAGATCGAAAGGTAACTTGCTGTTAATTATTTCTGAGATATTTAAGAATGTTTTCCACCGTTTGTACTTTATAGGCTTTGCTTATTGATAAGGTGGTGGGCTTGTAGATAAAATTGCTGTTACACTAATAGAAATGTATCTGCATCTTAGGGGTTATATCTTTTTTGGTCAAACTGAGTTACACTTTTAACCTATTCTGTTTTCTTTAATTTGTTGTCTTTTCTGTTTAATTCTTTGTGTAAGAGTTCTTTTTTAGGAAGTGAAACACATTCTTTTTCATTGAAAGATTAATAAAAGATAATTTACATCATCTCCATTCCCCTTCAACTTTTGTCAGCTGTTGGGGTGCATGTGGAGAAACCACAAGTTGTGTGACAGTCCTGAGGACCTCAATCATATAACTAATCTTTGCTTGTGTAGCATAAATGTAATATATTGCTGTACGTTAGCTGACTTGAGTCAAGGATGTCGGGCCCTTCTAGGACACTTGTGCTTCTGCCTTGAAAATATATCTGATGGCTGAAGCACACCAGTTAATTTCCTTGCATCAGCTGAACCATTTTAACTGAGTATGTGCATACCTGGGATTAAAAAAAAAAACACTTGAGCCACTGGATTTAACCAGATAACTAGCTAGAAAACCACTTAATCTTTCCGTGAACTGTATTTCTGATCTCTGAATTTGTTCCAACTTCACGATTGCTTTGTGTTTAGGTGTGGCATCGAAAAGATTTGGCAATTTAATAGGGAAATTGCTCTGCACAGCTTCCTGAGGAGGGGAAGTGGAGAGGGAGGTGCTGATCTCTTCTCCCTGGCGTTGAGTGACAGGACGCATGGGAATGGTTCAAAGCTGCACCAGGGCAGGTTTAGACTGGACATTAGGAAGCATTTCTTTACTGAGAGGGTGGTCAAACCCTGGCACAGGCTTCCTAGAGAGGTGGTCGATGCCCCAAGCCTGTCAGTGCTTAAGAGGCATTTGGACAGTGCCCTTAACAACATGCTTTAACTTCTGGTCAGCCCTGAATTGGTCAGGCAGTGGGACTAGGTGATCGTTGTAGGTCCCTTCCAACTGGAATAGTCTATTCTATTCTATATTCTATTCTAAATGAAGAGGTAATTTTGTACCAGTTATAGCCCTATTAATCTGCCTGCTACCATAACAGAAGAATTTCTGTCGTGTTTTTTTTTCTTTTCCTCTCATCTTTTCTGTAACTCACAAAAGATGCATCAGATTGATAAGAAACAAATCATTCTTGTATCACCAACTGCATAAAATTAGAAGTCCATCACTTACGCCCTCTGGCACACAGAAGATTTAGAAGCATGCAGCTTTCAGTTCTCTTACTGCTGTAAATTTGTGTTCTCAGATGCCTTTTGGTTACTTGTTTGTTTCCAAGATCTCTGAGAAAGTATCCTTGTTTTCCCACTTTTCTGGTAGTTCCCAGTGAAGCCTCTCTTTCCTAAACTCATTAAAATTTCAGAGGAGATGAAGCAAATGTACCAAACAATGTGAAACTTGCTTATTAGAGCCCCAGGATGTATTAACAAGCAATCTGAATCATGGCGCAGTTTATTGGACGTGGTGGTGGTAAATGCAGGCTTGTGAAGCTTTCAGTTCAGACTGCAGGTTATGAAAGGGACTCCAAGAGCAGAGCAGTGATTGATGGTTGCAACTCTTGACTTCAGTTTAAGGCTGAAGTGGGGAGGTATAAAATGTAATGAGTTGGAACAGGAGAGCCAGTAGGGAATATTAAGGCTGGTACAGTTTCAAAGAGGTGTGTGCAATTAGGGAAGACGATGTTATTCCACCCCAGTGACTTACGAAAGTGCCAGGCATTGATTATCTGGGGAGCCCTATTTAATTGTGTACAGCCACAACCTGCCAAGGTGCTTCTTGCTGCCAGTTTGTGCCCTTGTGGAAAAGAAAATAAACCTGTTCAAGACTTCAGACGGGCACATGGCTGTTCCCACAAGCAGCACAGGGCATATTCCCATGTTTCAAACTGGGCTGAGCCTTCAAACTTTGGCTAATTTGTAGTTCTATAGTGTTTCAAACTTCTGTAAAGTTACTGCTTAAGAGGGAAGAAGTATTTCTTCTTTCAAAAACAGGGAAAGATTACTAATTTTCATTTTTAGTCGGTAGTAGTGTCTTTTTTTTTCCCTCTGGAGAAAGGTTTTTTTACTTTAACAGAGTATGGTAGCATTTAAACTGTATCTTCTTTTCAGTAGGGGTGGTCCTTTAATTAAACATTTAATTCTGCAGAAGCCAAAGAACAATCAAAAACATTCCAGCCTTGAATTGGTTATAAATGGTATCTTAAAAGATATCCTTTGGGAGACTTTGAGTCTTTACATTGGAATTTTGAAGATGAGCAGAGCTTGAAGCTGTTAAATACGTGTCTTTGGCTGTGCAGATTCACTGTAAGGGGGTGGTTTTGGCACAGAAGCCCCCCCTCCCCCAGGGCTGTGTGTAATGCTGTGTACTTTTTCATCATCTGCACTGCTGGAGTTGGAGTTTAAAAACGCAATGCTGGGAACATTGGCCCCAAAATGTCAGTTCTTGTTGGCCACATCACTGCTGGTGGTTTTAGCAGAAATCCCGAGCCTGCTCGCTTGCCTAGGGCAGTCGTGTGGCTATTGCAAAACACAGCTCTGGGTGTAACCCGTAAACCAGAGCCTCTGCGTCTTTCCAGGTACCTGGAGAAATTCAGTGCCAGTAAGACCAGATCAGTGGAGAGGCTAGTCCAGTGAAGCAGTTAGCATATTGCTTTCAGTTATTTAAAAAGAAAAAGGAAAAAAAAAGCCATCTGGAGCATTCTTGCCTTGGGGTGCTGTGGTCTTTGCATACAGCTGCCAGGGGAAAGCCTTTAGCCTGCACTCCACAGCTCGAGTTTTGGCCATGACCAGTGTACGTCAGAAAATGCAAATGTGAGGATTGTCACTTTGCTGAACAGATTGAAGAGCAGGAAGGCATGTTCACTATCTGCTCCAGAGACTCTTGAAAGGGCACCAGCTAAATCTTAAAAAAAATCTGCATTCTGCCTTTTGGCTGGTCCTAAAGTTCAGCTTGAAGGAACTGATTTGTGATGCTCCAGCTTGGATTTGCTGATGGAAAGCTTTTGACTCTTCAAGGCGTCTCAGTAACAAATCTCTGGAACTTCCCCAAAGGGGCTGCTGTTTGACCAGTCTTCTCCATTTTCACAGAAGACTGTTCCTGTACAAATGCACTGACCTAAATAAGAGCACTGCAACTGGGTTCTAGTGAGTTCGTACAGAAACAGCTGTGGCAGAGATTGCTGGAAAGGGTGAGCTAATAGGGTGAGTTGGGGTGCTAGCGGGGGGCTGCAAGGCAGCAGTGAAACTGGTGAGTCCCCAATGTGTATTGTGAACCATGGTTTAAAATCATTATACCCACCAAATCACTGTACAGAGTTACCCAAATGAGTTAATATTTTACTTTGGCCAAGAATTTGATCCCTATTTGCTTAAAAAGCATGTGTTGAATTTCTTTTTAATTAGACTCATTTAAATATGGTGATGTTAGCACTGTACATCATGATGCTTACTAATGGATCTTCCCTTTGCAAATAGGCCCACTTTGAGAACAGCTGATGAATTGCAGCTATGGTAATGCTGCTATGGCACATGAGGGCAGCTAATAATGAAATCTTCCATTTGCAAGGCCTTTCACATTGAGAACTGTAGCTGAATTGCAACAAGCTTTAGCAGGCCAGCTCATAACTGCCGTTAGGATCCAGAACAGGTAATATAAATAGAAACCTGTAGAGTAATCATAGACAAGAATGCGCATCTGTCTTATTCATAGGTGCTTTTAAGACATTTGGCAACAACAGCCTTCTTTTTCTAATAATCAGGTAATTGTCATGTGGAATTGACTATACTTTAAAAATGTTGCTTGGAAGCATTATTTTCCATGCTGCAATTTTACTTTTATTTTAATTTTTTTTAAGCTTATTGTATATCATTCCTCTCTCAAATCAATATTCAGTTAGTTATTCACTTCCATTTTCATAACAAAAGTCAATATTAGCTCCAGCAGAGATTTATTTCCTTGAATCAATAAACCAGTGTGTGGCAGTACATATTTTAACAGGAGAGCAACTAGGATTGCAGGGGGTATTATTACTATATCGTCATAGGGTGACTGGGAGACAAACTGTTAAAATGAAAGAGGTTTAAGAATAGAAAGGAGGAGTTACCTGGAAGGTCAAGGGATCCCACTTTCAATTTTCTACACATCCATTTGAACCGCTGGATGTAATTGTGTTCCTTACCTGCAAGATCCGTCTAGAGCAAAAAGTTGTTTCGTAATTCTGTTGGAAGGGAACTGCGATTCCTGATGTATGATTAGATGATGTTCCAAGTACTTCTTTTTCCTTCTAACACTTGCGCAGTAAAAAAAAATGAGATCATCCTTCTGTTACAGTTGAGGTACACGGAGATCAATGGTCACATTTTCAGCATAGCTCTACTTCTATTTAAGCACCTAAATGAAAAGTTCTGATTTTTGCAATAGCTCGGCATTCATGATCAGACCACTTCATCTGAACAATATGCCATGCTCTATTTCTTTTTTTAAGAGCCCTTCAGAGCTGGTCATACATTGCTCACATTCTAATGCCGTGAGGAGGTAAGTTTGCAGCTCTGTAGTTAAGCTCCCACTTCTTTGGTAAAACCATGAAACATTGCTGTGGGACTTCCCTTTTCAGATAAAGATATTTTCCAGTCCCAAATGTTGCTAGAGTTGTGTTAAACTATACTGACTATGGAATAAAGGAGAAATGCATACTAATCTGGTATTATTTTTTAATTTTTTATTATGCATAATTATTATGCATTGTTATTATGCATACTAACCTGGTATTATTAATTATTATAAGCTGCATACCAGTTGTGAGGAACTACCAATAACATTAAGAAAGTTGGATGTACTCCAAGGAACTTCCTCTAGGGTCCACAGTCTCTGATTGACTATCTTTTCATTTGATAATTGTTCTATTCCTGCTACAGCTACTGAACAGGATGGTGATAAACCTGAACGGCATTGCCTCTGGAGAGAGAACTTGTATATAATGATGTATTGTCAATATCTAAGGCAGTGCAGCTTTGGGTTATGGAGAATCCATAACCCTGTAGAGTTTTGTGCGTGTTGCAGATATAGCACTTAGGGGTTTTTTTTCCTGAAACGTTTTTTCAGTGGATTTTTCCCTCTGGTTAGAGGAAAGTTAGGAAAGCTCAAGAAATTAAATTTTAGCCCTAACAATCAAAATCTCCATAAAATCAATCTTGTCTTCTGAAAGCTGCTACGCTGGGTTTTTCCATAATGGATGTGTATATATTTACACACACATCTTACACCAGTGTTAGGAGAGTTTCTTGCTCTCACAGATTTTTAGAGGGTTTTTTCCCTCTTGATGAGAGGGAATTAATGAGAGGTGATGCTAAGTGTATTGGCTCCTGGATACATATCATGGATGTCTTATGCTTAAACTGTCTGAAATTTCTGGTTGAATAAAGTTAGTGGGTTTTTACAAGGCAAAGCATATAGGTCTTGCTAACCTGTGCTTTCCAGTGAACTTCCATGTAACTTGTTGCTGGTAGTCAAATATGAAGATTGTTTCTGCGAGTAATATTCTCCAGAAGTCTTTAACCACATTTTGGTAGAGGTTTTTTGGGTTGTTATTTTTCCTGACTCAGTTTCCTTCTTTAGCAATGCAGAAAAACTGATCATTGCTAAGAAGATTTGAGAATGAGAAGAAAACCTCCCTGCAATGTATCACTGCTCACTTGAGCCAGGACTCAAGCAAAGCCTTTCTTTTTGTGGGCTGCATCTTTTTATGTGCAGCCTTTCAGTAGTCATGAAGTAATTCGCCCTAACTGAAAACTGCTGTAGGAGACTCCTCTACCAGAAATTGAGTTTAATATTCATGGTCCATGAAAACACAAACAGAATGAAGCAAAGGGCATTGGTGCTGTTTGCTGAAATTCTGCTATGTCTCAGAGTTCAGCTGTCTGAAGTTGATAGAATTGAGATTGGAATTGGTCCTCAGTCCAGAAGTGCGTTTTGCTACAAGTGTTTTTCAGCATTACTTTTCTCTTCTTGCAGTGCACTATATTTGATCTTCCGCTGTGAGACAGGCAAGACAATTAGGACTGTGATGCTATGGTAATGAGTGCATGGAGATGGTAGCAACCTCTATATTTAGGCCGCCTTAACATTTCCACTCTAAAGTAATCACTCAGGCTCTCCTAAATACTCTTACTCAGCTACCATTGGCAGCAGGCATTTGAAATGCAGCCTCGGATGCAGTCTTGGGAATTAGATGTCTCTCTATGAAATTTTGCTCAGGTCTGTATGAGTTACAAGGCTTTTGAAAATTGCCATTTCTCTTCTCTCACTGCCTGTAAAAATAACCTGACAGGAACGTGTGTTCTGAAGAGCTGGGCTAAAATGACGTTTGCAGGAGCAGCGGTGAGTCCATGGGGCTGTGTGGGAGCTTGCATCAGGAGCATTTCAGAGAATGACAGACCATGGATGTGTCCTCCAAACGCCACTCCAGATGTGTCTCTCGCCGTTAGACCATTAGGTTAGGCATAGCATTAGGCTAATCTGAATGTTGCGGCCAGACTTAGACTGGGATCTTTGTGCATTATTTCAGTGCACAACAAATGCACAGATGGACCAGCTTAGATTTCCACATGCTATAGAGGAGCGCTGTATCTCAAGCAGACTACTAAGCGTTTCTTTCAGAAGCCACCTCCTTACAGTCCATCAGTCATCTGCTTTGAGGCAACAAGCAAAGATGTGCTGAACAAGGTTAACAGTGGCTTACAGCATTGCATTCCTCCACTGCACCCTCTCCTCATTGGGAGCTATTCTCACAAAAGCCTTTTGTAAATGAAATTGGGCTCTTTGCTCCAACCAAAGCCAGTCTAGATGTTTCTAGAGAGGTACAGATAAAGAGGGCTTCTCTTCCTTCCAATGTACTAAAAACTAATTTTCTTAATCTCCAAGACACTATCTAAGAACAGATGGGTTGTCAGTCACAACAGTTTCATGCCTCAGACCAGCTACTAAGATCTGGATGAGTGCACATATACCTTCCCCTTTTTCTGGCTGTAATCTCTCCCTGTGGGATATTTAGAGCAGTGAGAAAAAAATTGTTTTATTTATTCCTTCTGTTTTCAGGGAACCAGGACTTCCAGTATTCTTTCTACATTAATACTGTGACATGAAATAAATGTTAGTCTCCATTGCAAGCTTTCCTTTACACAGAAGTAGCCAACAGGGCTCTAAATTTTGGCTGGCTGCTAAGGTCAGGAAGGCATAAATACTTAGATGAAACTCTTTTGCAGTGTATTATTCCTAACCTTTCATTTTAACTGGCCCTGAATGAGTAGGAGTCTTTCTGTTTACAAAAAGAAAAAAAAGTGTGATCATATGTGTTTTTAACAGCTCTCAAGAGTCCTGTTTCTGTAATAGCCTTATTAATGTTTAAAATGGGGAAACAGAAACCAAATATTTAAGGTAAGAACACTGCTCACTTTATATAGTGCTTTCCATCTGAAGACAGACCCAAGTGAGATCTTACTGAGTATTGTCTTGTCAGGCTTTCAAAGCCAAAACAAAACAAGCAAATTAACTGAAGTTGGCTTTGCCAATCTGTTTAATTACTGCTAGGATAATGAGATCAGGTTTTCTCGTTTTGACAGTGTCACCATGAAACTGGAGGGCATTGTGGAATATTAAGTGATCTTTTAATTATGGAAGAACAGTTCAACTGCAACTCTAAAGTCATGCAAGCAAAAGGTATTTGGATCAGATTGTTTGAAGGAGGCTCCTGGAACGGAAATTTCAAGTTAAGATGTGTCTGCTATGAAATTAGCACTTGATACGTTGTAACCCACAATTGCAAAAATCATTCCTCTAATTTGTTTGGTTTTTTACATCGCTTGTACTTAAACCTGCTTGCTCTTCAGCAGAGCATGAAAGGGGGCTGTGAAGGCAAGCCTGCGTAAGCGGCAGGCTACGTTCAGAGCCAGAACTGCCGCTCGCGGGAACAGTCAGTGTGAAATCACAGCAGAGGGCTCGGCCGCTTTAAGTAGAAGCCTATGAATTGCATTTTGTTTTAACATCAGAAATGTGAAGTGCAGCCCCTCCTCAATACTTCACAGATTCAGGTTTCAAATGTCAAATGCTCTAAACTAGGGTTGGCCTGAGCTGGTGCTCTAGGGCTGCGAGGCTGCGCTTCCTCGCCCTGCCTGTGCTGAAGCAGGCAGGGACGGAGGGCGTTGCTCTGCTGCCGGCAGGCCGAGAGCACGGCAGGCTGTTTCCTGCTCAGGGTTTGTTTGTGTGACAGTAGCATCTAGAGGTTTCAAAAGGAATTAAAGCCCACTTTGCTAATGGCTGCACGTAACATACAGTCCCTGCCTTAAAGAACAGACTGAAAAAAGACAGGAAAGGAAACATAAACCCAGGCTGAGAGTGCAAGCCAGCAACTTTCTTCTCTATGGGCATTACTTGGTAGACAGTGCTCTGGCCTCTCACCCATCCCCGTTTGACCTTGGGAGAACTGAGTGGAGCTTACAAAAGCTATTTGGGGTAGAAATCGTTTAATCTATTAATAGCCTGCATAAGTGACCAGCCACGTTTGCCCAAGAACAGAAGAGGTAACTTTTCCGAGCGTGAGCCGTGCCGCAGGAAGGAGGTTGGGTTAGGTGGGTCGTTACCATTATCAAAGTCACCCTGTCACTGTTCATCACTTGAAACCAAAGTGCAGGAAAAATATTGCAGCGTGACAGAGCTGTGACCGCCATGCTTGGATTTGGTTTTACTAACACAGCCTCTGGATTTCCCGTTTGGAGTCTAACGCAGTGCTCAAGGGGGAGGTAGGAAGGTGATTTTCTGCTCTCTGAGTTGAACACGCCTTGCAGCTGCGTAGGCCAGGTGCTGTGCGAGCAGTGCAGCATTTCATTGGGAGGGAGCAGGCTTCTGCTCTTCCATTCGTGTGGCTTGACCTGATGACCACCCTCTGATCTTCCTCCACAGCTGAGCCGTTACAAAAGCCGTTGCGTTTTTGGCAGAAGACTTGGGTCTCTCCTAGTGTTAAGTCTAAGCTGCAGCAGCATAACCGTGAAGTAGAGTCTTGCTTCGTCTTGTCTTCTCCTGCCTCATGCTGCTCTCTTGCATTTCAGATTGCCTACGCTGCGGTGGACTGTGCCAAAGGACAGAATCACGACCTGTGTAAGCAGGAGGGGGTTGATGGCTACCCCACCTTCAACTATTACAACTACGGGAAATTTGTGGAAAAATATACTGGAGAAAGAGGGGTAAGTGAAAGCAAGAGTCATCACCTGATACAGGGAGGAAGGTCTCCGCTGCCTGTACTGCCTTGCGAATGAAAACTGCGGAGTAAATTTTTAGCCTGCTGGAAGGATGTTTAACTGCTTCTGTTACTGTCTTACATGGATGAATCATTGTTTACCACACTCCTGTACATCTCTGCTTTAGGAACATACTTGGTCTATTTTGGGAACATGAGAAGAGGAAAAGGGAGTAGATTTGGTAATGCTTTGTTGTATATTTTATTCTTTAAGCTGAAGTCTGCAAGTGAATTTGGACCAAGCGAAAGTGAAGGCTTTATTGCATGGGCTGCTGCTAGGTGCAGAAATGCCAGAAAATACAGAACTTACCCCTATCAGTTCTGGATCTGGATCATGCGTATACTACAAACGTGTTAGGGGACCACCAGGCTGCTAACTGGTGACAGACCATTGGTTTTAGAGCAGGGACAAAGCTGTGCTTTGGAGACTGGGGGAAAATAAATATCTCATTCGCCCTGAATCAGATTCAGTCCTGGAGCTCAGGATGGAAAGACAAATTGTGCCATCTAGCCCATGGGCTGAAGTTTCATTCTTTTGTCCTGCTGTGGCCAGCTAATTATATGCTATGAATACAAGAGGCAGAAATGGCATAATGCCTTCCGTGGTTGTAAAGTGCCTGAAAATAAGGGAGCAATCCAATTATTTGTGCGCATTCTTTGTCATAACCTCCTAGAGGGAGGTTACTCCTCAGCAGTGATTGATTGCCTGGAGAAGCTAGGGTCTGCAAGAAAAACTTGGGGTCTTCAAGCCATCCAGTGATTTTCATAAAAAAGCCTTGCCTGAAAGTTATTGCTGCTATTACAGCTCACCAAATTATAGAGAAGCATGAAGAAAAAAGCCAAATTCTGAGGTTCTTTGTCAGTCAGAATCTTAAGGAAGTCTTCATGGAGCTTCGCCTCCCAGTTTTCTCCAGCATTAGGACCTCAGTAATTACCATTTTATGGTGCTGATCCAGGCATTGTTACGGATGCTGTGTTTAGTTCCGATTGTGGATCTTTTCTTAAAAGTAAAGATGGATGCAGCAGCCAACAATTAAGTAAAATTTCAGCTGCAATTTTTGTATTTCTAACCCATACTTATAGAAGTGATATATGAAAGGAAGGATCTGTGGTGGCTGATAAAAAGAATTTAGCAAGATAGGAGTGCTCTAAGGCCACAGCAGTTGGGAGGTGATTATCCCTGTGCTGGAAAGTGGACTGACTAATCCCTTTCGTGCAGCCAACCCTTTCTTGGGTAGAATTAAATTACCCAACAGGAACATCACAATCTCTCTGCTGCTGGCAACTGTGTTCCCCCTCCACCTCTCCTGGGACCTATGATCTTCTGCTTGTGCAGCATCAAATTAGGTTTTGTTATCTCCTATCATGGTTACGCTGGAGGTAGTGCTTAGCACAGTGCCTTCCATGGAGTTTCCAGGTCTGTTCACAAATCTGTTTCAGTAACAAGGGATTGCGCTTTTAAAGGACTTCTCTTCAGCATGACAACACCTTTTGAACCACCTTGGCCAACCACCTACTACTTTGCAAAAGAAGTCTCAGGAGAGAGCAGTGGGAGCCAGGGGACCTGTTTTCTGTTCCCTGATTCTGACACTAAATCAGTAGATGTCCATGAGCTTTTAGTTCAGTGTGGTCTAGCTGGTGTATCATCATTTCACGTGGGCAGGGAAGAAGAGAGGCGATGTCAGCTGCTGTGGGAGCAACATGACATGCTACAGCAGGAGCCATGGCCAGCAGAGCAGGAGCTCTCAGCTCCTTGCCACCCCATGCTGGAGCACTGGCAATGGGGAAAAGCATGACGCCCAGAGGTAGCCTGTAAAGGGGTCCTCCGCACCTCCAAGGGAATTGCAGTTCCAGAGGAGAGATTTTAGGGCATTTCACCCCAAGCAACTTGAGCAAGGAAGAGTCAGGACACCCACTGACCCAAGTGTACTTTAAATGACTTCCAGACACACAGCTTTGAAAACTGGAGTCCTTTCATGGGGGCTGTTGATTGCCAGATGTCTCCAGATGATGTATGGCCAAAACTTGTCACTTCATTTTTTTCCAGTGGAAGAATAGTGAATAGTTTTAGAAGAGTGTTTTGTTGTTCAGCCTTCTCAAAAGCTTCCCAGCTTTGGGGTTTAGTTCTGTTTTATTTTGTTTTCTTTGTTTTGCATTTTTTTGTTGTTCCCCAACAGTGTTTTAAGGCAAACTTTGACTTCTGTTTGTTGTTCTCTACTCTTTGTATTTTCCCTCCTCATCACCAGTTTTGACTGGTGTGTTTCAGGATTGCTTAAAAGTAAAAATGGTCACGTTGGGTGGGATCAGTGTTACTTGCCCAGACAACTATAGTGTTGGTGTACGAGTAGACAGTGTGTTCAAACACAGGTGTTCACACCTCCACCTATCTGAGCCTTTTGAAATGCCTGCGAGTTGTGTTTAGAGCTTTCCTTGGAAAAGGAAACTGCTGGCATCCAACAGCCTTAGATAATCAGAAATCATAAGTTGTTGAAATACAGAGGTTGGCATCTAGGCATCCAGGTTTGAAATTGTTTGACAATAATTCTGATAGTAACCTGAAAAAATGTAATTCCCATCATCTGAATGTGTAGAAAAGGAGGAAGATCATGCACAAAACTGTTTAAGGGATGAGGAACAGTGGCAAGCGTGTATAGCCAACAAATTACCCACTAACTGCTTTCAAAGTGACACATGTAGCATACAAATGCGGCTTGAAAATGTCTTTGAGTGTTTTTGACAAAAAGGCATCAGTGGCACTTCTAGGGACAGATTTTACCTTGTCCTGTTGAGTTTTAAGGCCTTTTTCTCTCTGTCCCATCTCTTCAAAGTCTGATATGTGGAATCTGCATGAAGGTTTTCCCCTTGCATTGCAGTGGAGCAGCACTGGACCAGAGCACCGCACGATGAGGCAACGCAGAAGCAATAACCGCTCCTTAATTTATATTCTGCTGTGGGATACAGAAACTAAAAGTGTTCTTGACACATTGTTTTGGTTTGTTTGTAAAAATATGACCTATATTTTTCTTTCTTCAAAACCAGGAGTCTGGATTCACCACTTTCATGCGAACCCTGAGAGAAAGAGACCATGAAAGAGTAGGAAAGAAGAAGGATGAATTGTAGTTTCTGCCTCAAAAGAAGCTTTCCGCTGCACTGTGAATGGTTCCAGGTCTTTTGTTAATGCACCTGAGACTTCACATATTCTCAAGACAGAGACTTTTTTTTTATAAACAGCCATGGCCATTTTGTACAATTTTGAAATAAAGTGAAACCACTTGATTTTTAAAAGGAAAATAAATTAGAATGTTGCCATAATGTTTTAAAGAAAACTTAGCATTTTCTCTCATGTTGTGAGACTATGCCCACTGACACTCCTATGCAATATTTTTGTAGTCTGTAGTGTGTCTGTAGGTGATGTTGTTTGATAGGGTGAATTTTTTTTAAGGTATTGCAGTACATGTAAAAAACAAAGGGGAGGGGACATGTTTTTTGGTTGTGTTCTTTTTCTTTTTTTTTTTTAAACCAGTGAAGGAAAATAGGACTTGTAAGACAGATTTATCCAAATGCAGTTTTACATTCTTGTGAAAGTTACACGTTCTTCAGTGAGATTTGGGGGAACAATTTTAAGGTGCTCAGGGATAAATAAGGTATCTGAGTTAATGAAGACATTAACATTGACCAGTCCAGATCTGTTGATTTCATTTAAATCTCTCTGGTCCTTACATCAGGACTGTTTACATACCTTTATAGAATGTATTGAGTGAATTAAGCCAAGTATCAAAAATCAGCAGAGCACGGGTAAAATTAAACTAAACCCTCCTCTTTCGGCATCAGTATTGTCAAATGCATCTGTAAGTTATGGCAGGAGTGATTATCTTGTAGGGGTATACAGTTACCCTTATACGGTATACAGTCTCCCTTCAAATTATGATTGGACCATATCAAATATGTGTTGGAAAGTGTTATGTTCAACTGTTTTGATAAATCCATAATACTTTTGATAATGCCGTAATTATGTATATTATGTGTTTACATTCCAAAAGTTTATCTGCATTTGTATGTGGGATTTTTCCTTTTTGCTCTTTAAGGAGTTGCATAAACAATCTCTCTCTGACAAAATCATCACTGTAAAACCTGTATTAGCAGCAGTTGAAATGTGTTACACTCTTAAAGCTTAAAAAAAAAAAAGGCATTGATCTGGAGGTACTTATGTCTTCACAGGAGGGGAGAGGGAGGGGCAGGAAGTTGTGATTCACCTTGAACTAAAAATAAATTTTAAAAAAGACAAGTATTTTTATCATTAATCAGCCTTGTTCAGCTTCTTCCCCACTGGGTAGCTGGTGGTGGTTTAGGAAGAGCCAGCACACGCAGGATGGGTGCCCACCACCCCTTTGCTGGGGACAGCCCGGTGTCCGGCTGTGCCGGGCAGTACAGCGGGGTGTTCGGCAGTGCGAGGGTTGGCCTCCATCTGCCTTGGCCCTCAGTGGGCGGACAAAACAGCTTTTTACAGTGAAGAACTGTGCCTTGGGTCTGAAATCTTCCTCTTGCTCCTCAGTCTTCCCGTCTCTTTTGCTAGTTTGGATCCTCAGGGAGGGCCGTGCTAATGGACAACTCGGTGCTGTGCTGCTCAGGAGGTGAATGGCATCTTACCTCCTTCCTGGATATTTTTTCCTCCTCTCTCTCGCCCAATTAATGGCACTGTATGTTTGGCACTCGTTAAGCTGCTGAAGCCATTAGCGAGTAATCTGGCATACTGGTAGCCTGATTGGCCTTGTATGGTAGCCAGCTTGTTAACCATGACATCAGTTTGATCGGCAATGGAGCTGTGCCAAGTATCTTCTCTTATTAGGCACCTGATGAGTCTCTTCACTCAAAAAATCAGCTGCCTGGTAGTACATAATATCCTAGTGTGAAAGTAGCTTAATTTATTAAGTCTCTTACTATGTTTTTTTTCTTTTCTGTTAGCATAGTTACATCATGTTGTGTTTAGTACTTTTGCACAAGATCATGGTAATTCTCTCTTTCAAGCTATCCTCGCATTAGTAGCAAGCATTCTGCCCTGCATTTAGGAAATAATACATATTGATGCCATTTGATTTCAAACAGGAATTCTTTTGCTTACCAGCAAACTATCGAGTATGATCAGTCCAGAACTTAACTGCATTTTTTTATCTCAGAGTCAAAGCAGCTGGCATTAAAGAAATACAGTCTCCAGAAATGCTTGAGCATTTCTGTGCATAGGCTGTGCCTACGTTTGTGCTAATTGCTGAGAAATGTAGACTTCAAAAAAAAAAAAAAAAAAAAGAAAAAAAGGAAAAAAAAATCATAGCTTGCCAATGGTGACATCACTAGTCAGGATCATTCCGAATTACAGGCTTTAGTAAATGTTTAGGATAGGATAATTGCACACTGTGCTTCAGATCAGTAATTCCTTACAGCTGGTTACACCATAATAAAATTAAAATTAAGGATTCTCGTTTTTCCCTTCAGCCTTTTGTCAGTTACTTCTTGGACTTGGGCATTCGTTTTTTCTTGGCTAATCATGTGTTAATGCACAAATATAAAATATTTGAGAATAATTTACCTTCTGTTACAGGGTCATGACTCATCTGGTTTATAGTCTGAATGTTTTTTGAAAAATACAGTTTTGAACACCGTAAATGATTACATCAAATGGCTGACAGAAGCCTTAGTTACTGTGAACTAGAGTGTACCATGAGCTTGGAGTTTTGCTTCCAAGCCTTTTTAATTAGTAGACCAGGTCTGGATCTCAGTTACACTGTTGTAATTGTGTTGCCTCCAGTAAAGCAAAAGTTGGAGTTTATATTTGCTAGTGAAGTCAGTTGGTGTTTATATTTGCATCAGTCAAGTTGAAATTGAAATACTTTATTTTTTTCTACAAACTGTGAATGAAAAGTATCTGATATGTAAGAGCTCTTATTTTGTGTAATTAAACGGTTGGTCATTTCACACTTTCAGACTTCCCAGCCCGTCGTAGTAGATGCATAGCCCAGGCATTCATAACCACATAGGAATTTCTGCCGTGGTTAAAAGTGGGCAATCTGGGCTTTCAAATCATGAATCATTTATCAGCAAGAAACTTAATTGCTGATAACAAATGGGTTGCAGTGAATCAGAGATTCTGCTCTTGCAATTATGGGTTTGGTCTTTCAGCCCTTTCAAGGTGTGATTCAAAGGTCTTGGACATCTGCTACGCAGTTAACACTAAGCAGATTAGATCTTGCTGAGGAAAGGCAAAAGGTGTACACAGCGGAGAGGCTGAGCAAGGACTGTGTATCACTTTGTTCCTCAGCGTTGGCTTAAGGTATAAATAGCCCACAGGTCTGTGTTCGTCCTGTTGTGTAGTTGGACCAAGAGACGAAGGGGAGCAGGACCAAGCGTTTTGTGCAGACTAGTAGCAGCTGGGTAGGAAATGGTTTTCCCGTCTAATGAAAGAGCCTAAGATGTTGGATTTGTTTCATCCACCAAAAGGTGGGAAAAGGGACCCCAGACAAGATCCTGAGAGTGAATACTCTGGGATATGGGAGACCCAGGTTGGAGTCCCAAGATGAGCATAAGGTTATATCCCAGTCCCCTGCAACCCAAGAGGATGATTTGGCTTCTGTTGTAAAGGAGTTACCCATCCCAGTTATCTCTGACCCAATAACTACGTCCTTATTTGTTTAAACTAGAGCAACTCCCACAGGAGAGACGAAGAGTCTTGCTTTCCAATCTGAATCAAGAAAAGCAACCTAGCAAATCTCTATTTTCTCCTTCCCCCCCCCCCCCCCCTCTAAAATTGCATTCTGGATCCGATAGCCCCATTGACCCCCAAGCCCCTCCTAACTTGTTGCAGTTGGGCGAAACAGCCTTGGGAATTTTTCTAAACTCCCACCCACACCAAATTAGGTCCCCGAATCTTGCTGACTTAGAATTCTCTCAGTAGTCATCCACAAAGATGGATTGATATTAATGGTGAAAAAAGATTAGAGGGGTAAGGTTTATGTTCTTACAGCATTTTATTTGGGAGTAAAAAAGCAGATGCAACTCCCATCATGAGTAAGCTCTAAGGGAATGCTTCAGACAGTCTCGTTTCAGAAGATGGAATTGCTTCACGGGTGATTTTGATTTTAGAGGCTAACTGCTTTTCAAAAGAAAAGTCAAGACTTGGTGACTTAGCCTACAGGTGTTAGTCTGTTTTTCTTTTAAAAAATAAAAAGCAAAATCACTCTCCATATTCTTAATGGTGCTATATCATGAGAAAGAAATGTTGCCTATATGGATTTCCTAGAATACTAAACCCCTGCCAACTGCATTTTACAAACTATGAAACAAGCCATTTGCTCAAAATGACACTCGGGGGAGTGGGGACTGTTGTCCACGTGCACCTCATTTTAATTTAATAGGCTTATTTTAGTGTGATTGGGTCTGTAATGGTACACTGGGATTGCAGGAGTAAATTCTGAAAACTGAGGGGGGGTGCGGAATTAGCCTTTATCAGCAGGTGCTGAGTGTCAGGGCCAAACACTGGCATTTCCTTTGCCTTTGGCAGCCCAGCATCCCTGAGCGTTCATGGCTCCGCTGGAACCGTGGGTGTGCAGCCCTTGGGCTAATCCGGTTGTGTACATAACTGCTCTGTGCTGGAACTGACTGGAAACCAAAATTTCTCCCCTTATTTTCTTTGGCTGGTCATGAGAAGATGCTATGCTTTCTCTGCGCATCCTGCTTTTATTTACCGATTAAGGAAGGAGGTACCTGGGTGTTTCTACAAAGGAAATGACTCCAAATGCCATTTTATCTGCTGGCAACCAGGACTCCTGGCACGCCTGACTGACCAGCACCACTGAAAGCACCCTCGACTGGCTTGGCTTTTGCCAAGGTTTTGGCAGGCACTGTATGATGCAATGTTGCAAAAAAATCTCAGTATCTAAGGCAGCAATTTCCAGACTGTGGTTTCCGAGGAGTTAAGCTGAACTGTAAACTCTGTGTATTCATCAGCCTGGTGTAGCTGTTTTTGAGGTGAGAAAAAAGATGGTCTGTTAAGCCCAAAATATAGGGAATCGCAGTCCCAATACTGGCCCGTAATTAAAGCCAGGAGGATGCCTGAGTGTTTCCACCCAGGTGCCGGACCTGGCTCTTGGTCTGTAAGATTCCTGCCCCTGGAAGTCCTCTGTCCTGCTGCCCAGAGCACTCGCCACTCTTGCAGGGGACGGTGCTCCTTAAGGAACAGTTATTCTGTGTTTGCTTAGAAAGAATCATAGTGCTAATTATTCTCATTAGCTTTGAGCCCCTAATAAATTATCTTTCCTATTGCTCTTCCATCACTCAGTAATGAGGGCCATTTAGTCAGATTTCGCAGATACTGCTCCCTCCCTCTCTACAACACAAGATTCCCTGCAAGCATTCATCATAGGAAAAAAGCTTTTACGTGAACAAAATCTTTTCAGATTAGTCTCTGGTGCCCCAGTTAAGTGGGTGTCTACATTGCAGGCATGCAGAAGAGCCTTCTTCATTAATATGTGCAATTCTGCGTGAGCTGATTAGCTCTTGCAGCTCATTTGGTAGCAAATGTGTAAATCTGTCATACTCCAAATGCCAAATATGTGCACAGCTAAATTATGGAGAAGTAAGAAACTGCAAGAGTTGGGAGTCTTTACTGGGAAAAAAAGGTCCTTATCTAACGCATTAAATTGGAGCTCTGGATTTATCTAGAGCATTTGTCACTCCTCTGCTTTGTCATTTTTCTGCTTGCAAAATGAATAACTCTTCCTGTCGTGTTGATGGTCCTTCCAGTATGTGTGGGTGTTTCATTTTGTGCCTAACATTTGTAACAGACACCTGATATCTAGTCTCAGTTCCCATAAAACAACAATAGCCACAACACAATGCAATCTTCCTTGCACAGTACATGAAACCAAATTAATCGGTTAGTAACTATGTATTATTAATAATCCAGTTACTATCACTTATCTTGCTCTTTTTTGTTTGTAAAAAACTTATGAAGAGAAAGGGGGGGAGATGAATTTTTTTTTTTTTTTTTTAATGTGGGTGGTTTTTAGCCAGGACAGTGTTGCACAATTAAATTAATATAACACTGTATCTGCCAGGGCAGTGTTGCACAATTAAATTAATGTAACACTGTATCTGCCAGCACAAGGGAAACACTAAAAAATGTCACCTGCCTATGGGGAGGGGCTGGTCTGCTGCGGCAGACATGAAGTGCCCTCAGTCCGGTACTCTGGGACAAAACAAGGGAACTGGCCTCAAGCGCTCCTAATTTATGCATGCTTCGACTCCTCTTCATGCCAAGTAGCTGCAGAGCCAACCCAGCCTCAAGGCCTGGACTCACCAGCTCCGGCCAGCCAAGCACGCTCCATTTTACTTTCTCTCGATGTGCAGCACAGACCCAGCTTGATCTCCAACGAGGGCAATATTTTGGCATTATCTCCTGGCCGTACAGGTTATGAGGACAGAGCTTCCCAATTCCTAAAAATTCTGGTGTGGAAAGCCATCTTTTTCCAAGCTGAGCATAAACTCTCGAGATAACATTTCCTAGGAAAATTGGCAGCATAATAATGAAGCTCCCATCCTATAGCCTCCAAGTTGCTGGTGAGGGGACGCTTATTACTGTACCCCACCCCATCAGCAAGGAACAGGGTGATCAGGTCCAACATTTCCTGTTGCATCCCCAGAATGTACTGAGACCTCTCCGAGAGCGTAGGATTTGCTTACTGAGAGGGAAAGGACAGCTCTGTGCTTGGGCTGGCCTGCAGCGAGTACACAGTCCTCCCCAGTGACAATATGGACAAGACACTGCGGGCTGAGGCCTTTTTTTTCCCCTTTTCGAAGAGGAACAAGCTGCCTTCAAGGCAGGCCTTGCCTGGCACAGCGGGCGGAGAATGGGGCCACGGGAGAGCTGCTGCAGAAACGCAGAGCCTCTGCATGATGCTGCCCAGCTCCTTGCAGGTCCCTTAGGACTTCGGGGTCCATCACTCCTTCCACCTGCAGGAGACCACAAAAGGGTAGCCACAGGACTCCTAACTTTCCTAAAACCCACCTCTCTGCCAAAGCCTTAGGCGAGAGAGCAGAACAAAAGGAGGGACTGCAGAAGTCAGAGACGCAGCGTTCACCATGTGATAAAGTCATGTCTCTCTCACGAGGTACCGCAGTATTGGGTGCATTAGGTATATTTTGGATGGATGTATAACCTTAATTGTTGTGTATTGTTTGTATTGTAGTCCCAAGATCCAGGTCCTCATTATGCTAGATGCTGTACAAATATATAAGAGACTGTCATGCATGGAAAGGCTTTTATTATGTAAATAGTCAGGTTGGGAAAAAAGAAGTAGTGTTATCTCTGTTTTACAGATGAGGCAGTGAGAGGAAAAAAAGGAGAAAGCATTTTGCCCAAGGACACGCAAAGTGTGTGGGTCAGTGGTGGACTTGAAATTCAAGTCTCGATTTAGTTTCTTACCAGCTCTTCTTTCAATTTGTGTACTGCCCACAACATAATTAAAAATTAAGCACAAAGAAGACAATACCATGTGTAATTTATCTCTATCTGGAACAATTATCCAGTACCTCTCAGCCAAATCCTCCCCAACTCTTCTCTGTTTCTTCAAAACCTGTATGTCTTCCATGCCCAATGCCTGTGATCACCTTTACAAGTCAAGTCACTGTACGTGTTGTCTTCTGATTTTCTGCAACATATATCATGTTTGAGTTGGACTACAAACTTGTTTGGGAAAAGACCGTGCTCCATGTGGGGCCATGTCTCAGTTGGAGCAGCCTACTGAATTTATATTCCAGTCCTTTTAAAAAGTGGTACTAGCAATATTTAGAATAAAAAAGGATGCATATACATGTCTGCTAGTGAATATAGTGGGCATCCAATATGTTTATAACTGCTGCTCAACCCTACCTGCTAGTCAAAAATACATATTGATGTAAATAACTAATCTATGCCAAAGACAAATAAAACATGGATTTGAGTCAAAAGGCACAACATATTTTGCTTTGTGTACATCAACATTTTCTGTCAGGCTGTAGGAAAGAATGTGGGAGGAAAGAATTATAGAAGTCATGACAGTCACTGGAAAAAAGAATAAAATGGAATTGGCATTTACTAAGGCTAGATAATACCAGACTAATTCAATAGCTTTCTTTGATGCAGTAACTAATTAGTTAGACAAAGAAAGGAAATCTGACTGTCTGGACTTCAATAAAGTAGCTGATGAGGAGCTGTGTATAAAATTCTATCTCCTACCTGGAGAAGTCTGAGATTTATAGAGGAACTGCAAGGCATACATGGTGTTAGAAGAAGAGAAGTTGAGCTGTGTTGAAAGGGAATTATTCAGAGCTCCTAAAAAGTAAGTCTTAAGACTGATTATTATTATTTTCAATAATGACCCATTTGGAAAACAGGGGTGTCTGATCATGAAAACGTATCAAAGTCACAAAGTTAGGAGGTGTCACCAGTGTAGAGAAAGTTCAGGATATCCCACAGCAAGAACTGAATGTCCTTCAAGAGCGAGGCCACAGAAGTAGTGAGAGAGCTAGCAGCAGAAAAAATTCTGCAGGAAACCAGCAACGACACAGAAAGATTTCTGACCGTTTGCCTCAGTCCAGTGTGGGCATGGAAAAGGCAACTGAAATGCTAAAATACAATAGGAGAGACATTTCCAGAAGAGCAAGGGAAGCATGAACATCCTTGTCTAAGACCCCAATAAGATTTTGTTTGGAATAAAACGCATGATTCTGATCAATCATGTTAAAGCAAGCTGGATTCTTAATGAAACGGGTACAGAAAAGGGCTGCTAAGATGAGGAGGAGACTGGAGAACCTTTCATGAAAGGAGAGTGTGTGTACGCAGCTCGTTTAGCCTAGCAGCTGAAGACCACGATGTGGTTTGATTACTCTTTGTAAATACATCAGGTAGGGGAAATATTAAAGATAGGCAATCTTGGCGTATGAGCAAGAGGGCATAAATTGGCCATGAATAATTTAGACTATCAATTAGGTGTTCTTTATCCACCTGCATAGTGAGGGTTTAAAAATTACAGGGGCAAAACCATAACATGAAGCTCACAAAATGTATTAAATGGATTATGTGATCCAGTTGCCTGCGGTACCTGGGGACTGGATTTGATAACCCAGAAAGTCCTGCTGGTCCTGTGTCTTAGTATATTCCTATGTCTTAGTGGGTTTCTATTATAGTGAGCTACCACCTCCATCTTATAATCTTATTAGATATTACAGTACCTAATAATCCCTTCAGTCCTAAGAAACCTTTCTATCCTTCGGAATTAAATTTCAAATAGAACATTCTAACTGTGGATTACAAAGCTGTATGTGGTTTTTTTCTTACGTAAGTTTGTTGTGGCTATTATCATAAACAAAGACAAATTTCTTTAGGGACCAGGAGTTCCTTGAAGATAAATTATAGTGTTTATGGCACAACTGTACTAGCAAATAATGATTTTCTTATTTATGGTAATTGTTTAAATGGCTCCTAATGAAATTTTTGGCCTCATGAAGTGATCAGCTTGGAATGACTTTCACTTCTATGAAAATATTTAAATACAAACAAAGTCTGCCAATGTGTTCAATTACAGTCATGTAGGGAACTAAAGGGATTATGTGTACTAGGAGTATATTCGTGTGGCTTTCCAGATCAGCTGCTTCTACCAGAGAGGGAATAAAGTAAGCGGAAAAGCCCCAAAGAGAGAGCGTTACTGTTGGAATGGCTTGGGACACGATCATCAGAAAAGCTCACTTGTGTTACTTCCATAAGCCCACAATGCTGATGGCCCTGTAAATAAAAATGCATTAACAACATGTCGCTTTTCAAACTAATTGAGATGCAGCGTGAAGATTACTTTTCAGAAATATGATGTTCTTTATGCAGGAGATCATGCTGGGCCCTGCTGCAACAAGAGCCATTGGGATAATGCTGTATTTTGTTCTAACATCTGCATTTATTACCAGTGAGATACTTTATGTGACATTACGAGGTGGCTTCAGACTTGTAAAGCCCTTGAGAATTAAACACTATTGTTCCATGAAAGAAACTTCTGCCCAGCACAGGCCCTTATGACTGAATCAGCGGAGAAGGCTTTTAAAAGAGAAGGAAGGAAATAAACTGGTTATTCTGCTGATGATTTTTATGACCTTGCTCACACTTCTGCTGATGCTGTGTTAGCAAGAACAGGTCATTCCAGCAAATATAATCTTAGCTTTTGTGATTATGGACACAGGTTTCTCTAAAACCTCTAAAATCAGATGCAATTTTTTTTTTGAGTGCAGAATTGTTAGAAAGTCACGGGTTCTCAGCCAGCGCCATGATTTCAAGAGCCTGATTCGGAGTTTTAAGCACTCATGATGAAGCTGGGCTGCACTCGACATAAATTCACTGATTCAATGTATCTGTTTTTTCATGGGAATTGGCATTACCATCCAAAAAACAGGAAGCACACTAATGGATTAGTAGTCTGGTTTCCAGCTAAAGCCCCAGCTTGAATAATACCTCCAGCTTCAAGCACCAAACTTGAAGAAAGACATGAGAAAAAAAGGTCCAGAGAAAGGAGCAATGAAATTATGAAGATGTTTAGTAAACAGAAGGGTTTTTTTAAAAAAAAGATGAAAGGCTTTGGGTTTAATTAGTCTAAATCAGAGAAGGCTTTTGTTTTCCCTGTAAAAGTGGGTTACAAAGTGGACCATCAATCTGATATATACCACAGTTTAACTTGCTGCAAAGAAAACTGAAGTTGAATTTTCTGAATGACCTTCTGAGGGTCCTTTCAGACCTTTACCTCTCTGCTTCTCCTGTGACGCCATCACCGACCAGCACAACTACTGCCAGCTCCTCAGGCTGGATATTTTTCCTTGGGGAAACTTGATTTAAAAGTCGTGTTTAAATCCAGTGGACAGAGCCCAAGGGTTTGTCTTCCCTACCTTTAGTCACCCAAAACGGAGGCGTATAAATGCGGCTGGACGTGTCTGCTCCCCCTGCAGGGACTGAGGAGAAATAGCAACACAGAGCTGCTTAACAGTGGGCAATTTCCAGGTCAGTAAACTCTGGTGAGATAAATGCCGTCCTAACTTGTCTCCGAGTGTTCGCTGTTGGGTTTTGCCTTCAGCTGGCTGATGACACATTAAGCAAGCACATGGCTTCATTATTTTGCTGCACTCATGAAGACGCACCTCGCTGCCACCTCTGAGGGGCTGACACCACAGGGACTTCTTTGGCAACAGTCCTTCCTGCCCAGCTCCCTCTTCAACATCTGACGCTGTCCGTACCCCGTCTCACACTCCTCTTCATCTCTTCACCTCTTCTCCTCCTTTTGAAACACCTACATTCCTCCCCTTTGGCTTCCCTTTGCACTGACTGGATTTACTTCTTACAAATCTCAGTTTTATCTCTGGCTGCAGCTTTCACCAATGTATTCACCGGGTGGTGCCCCTCTAACAATGTTCTGCTGCTTCCGTGTCTTAGGGGAGTCAATGGGACAAGAAAAAAAAACTATTTTAAGTGTAACTGGCTTGTTAGCCATGCAAATTATTGAATAACAGGTATGATTTAAATTCACCATGAGAGCTGGGAGCGCTGGAGCTGTGACCCCAGTTCTGAGTCTGCCGCTACCTCCCCCAGTGACCTTGTGCAATTTATTTAGCCTCTTGGGGCCAGGTTCACCTGAAAATAAAGAATATTACATTTTGTCCCCCTAAGAATATGCAAGTCTTAACTAATAGATGTGTATATAATTTTTGAAGTCCTGTTTATGTAAATGCAAAATGTTATATTTTTTCCTTCAAAACATTTACAAAAGGTCAAGAGAATTTTAGGGTTGAAAGATAAACAGTTCAGAAGAACTAGAAAAAAAGTACACACACGTATGCACTTATCACAAACCTTTAGGCAGCCTCTAATTAAGTAATCATTACTTCTCAGCATTATAGTAGATGCTATCAGAAGCTGTTAAATTGTGTAGCAGCTTGTAATACTGTGCACTCTGTTTATACAGGATAAGGACTCTCTGGAAATTATTCAGATTAATGTATCATCTTCCGAACGTATGCTACAGTTGTGCCAAGTCAGTCAGGATTGAGATGTTCCCGTGCTCAGCTCTACCAGAGCCTGACAGGGAAAACAGTTTCTTCCTGACAGGCCAAGATACTAACTTGGAGATGCAAAGGTGCTTATTCACACACACAGACCCTCCGTCCCTCACGAGGCTTAAGCAGGATGTGTTCGTGGTGCACATCTTTGGCAGTTTCCCCCAGCAACCAGCTTTCACTGCGAGAAGGATGCTCAGAAAAGGGTCTTCTCCTGTGGTCTCCAGGATATCACTTCTTCCCTGCTGCTTTTACATTCACAGCAAACCTACCTCACCAAGCACCTGCAGGTGACCTCTCCTGCAGTGGCCCCTCTGCTCACCTGTGCCCGCCTTCCTCTCCCACATCTCCATGCCACCCGCGTCTCCTGACTCCCTGCCTCACCACGTCCCTGTCTCATTTCCAGTCTCCTCCGAAAACAATTTTTTTCTTTTTGCCAGTCTTCCCTCCACCTGTTACTCAGCTCCATGGCCATAGTTAACCTTGTACCCCTTGCTGCAGCCTTGTTTGACAGAGAGCTCGATTCCTCAGCTTGGCTGAGCTTTGCTTGAAGCACAGAGGAGAAAGCCTGGAGGCTGAAAGGGTGAAATTAATCTCCAGCAATAGCAACTTACACCTGGTTGTAAGATCCAAGAGATCATTTTACCACACCTGGATCACTGGCATTCACAGAGACTATCTCAGGGGTAGGGAGTGAGGTGATACCCCACTGGTATCTGGGGTTGCCATAGGTGGCCACCTAAAATAGTTTATGCTGCTTAGAGAAGGCAGACTTGAGGTTGGAGAGTGTTAATGTGCTTCAGTGCCCTCCTCCCGGTTACCTTGCTCCTGAGTGAAGATCAGTAGAGCCTGAAAGTCCAGAGTGCGAGGTATATTACCTCTACCCCAACACTCTTTGCAATGCTACAAGCACTTGGATAGTTAAGTAGTAACAGATGGAAGGAGAAATTAAAAGGCGTTAGTGAGGAAATCAGCTGCTTCCATTCACGATTTGAGCCAACAGACTAAAACTGTATGATACAGTATGAAAACAGTGACGTTGGAGAGCAATACAGGCAGAAAATTATTCTTGTATCGGCAAAAAAAGTAGTTTTAAAATAGGAACCTCAATTTGGGATTAGTAATGAGATTTGCAAACTTTCATTTTTATATTGTCATTTATTGTCGAAACATGCCCAGTTGATTTATCTGGAAATGAATGAAATTAGTCTAGCAGCTGGTGCTATCTCAGTGCACTTTTTCTGGTGACAACTACATCACCATCGTACATCCCCCCCATCAGCAGCCACGTTTGCTGCCCCATCAGAAAACACCTAACACATATCTTGTTATTTATACAGCATCAAGCATATGCCAAGTTCTGTATACATCATTAAACCGGGTGGAAATTGGCCAACTACAGTTAAAAGTTATTACACGGGAGAACCCCAAGAGCACAATTACTGAACCTCAGTTCTTTTGAAAATGAAGCTAATCAAGAATTAGCCAAAAGATGTGTGAAGCAGAGAACTAGCAGTAGCGAGGCTGCCTCCCCGCCCCGACACACTGGGGGCTTTCTGCAGCACCAGCAGTGTCCGGACACTTCAACCCGTTTGACCAACGGCCACAAACCCAACCTAAAACTCCCCAGCAACCCCGCACACCAGCCGACGTCCCCGGCTGCGGGGACAAAGCGCAAAGAGGCGTTAGCGGCTAACTGGGCGGCCCTGGTCCGAGCGGCGAGCGAAGGCCTGCACGAAGCGACGCCACCATAAAGGAACGGGACCCACCGCGGGCTGGGGGAGGCGCCCGCGCCTGAGGAAACGGCGCCTAAGCCGAAGCACCGGGGCCGCCCCGCAGCCTCAGGGGCCCCGCCGGCTGCGCCCAGGAGCCCCCAGGGAGCGGTACCGGCGCGGAGCGCCCTCAAGAGCAGGGCAGGCCCGGCCCAGCCCCGCCGTGTCGCCATGACGACGCCCCAGCCCCGCCCTGCGCCGCCCGCGGAGCAATGGCGCGCCCGCGCCCGCGTCACGTGAGGGGCGCTCCCCCGCGGCGGGGGGGCGCGGGGCAGACGTGGACAGTACCCACAATGCCTGGCGGGAGGCGGCCGCCGTGGCCGCGCGCCGGTGCCGCCGCCGCTCCGCTCCGGTGAGGCAGGTAGCGCGAGCCCCTCCCCGCGGTGCCGTTGCCAGGCGACGCGGCCTGCCCGCGCCGGGGGCCTGCCCGCGCCGGGGCTGCCGGCGTGAGGGAGGGCGAGGGACGGGACGGTGCTGGAAGGTGCTGCCGCGGGGCCCTGCGTCTGCCCGGTCTCCCCGGGCCGGGGTCTCGGTTGCCGCCTGCCTTCCCTTTTCGCCGCCAGGCCCGGGGCGGGGGGCTGCCGGGGCACCGCAGGGCTCCCGGTGTGGGCGCGGGTCTGGCCCTGCGAAGCGAAGCGACCTGTGACCGGTTTCTCCGCTTTCCGGGCCGCCGCCCCGCCGGGGGCTGCCGTGCGCCAGAGGGTGGCAGCCCGGCCGCTGGAGCCACAGGGCCGGCTGCGTTTGCTCATCAGCCGGGATGAGAGGGGGCTGCCGGCGTGTCCCCGGGCGCCGGCTGCTCCAGCTTTGTCACTCGAGCTTTGTTCCGGGCAGCGAGCGCGGGGTGCAGCGGGCAGGTCAGGTGCGGAGGCCGTCGGTGGCAGCTCAGGCCTCTTCGTAAATGTCGTACGTAGCAGGATCCTGTTGTAGCGGGGATCTGTCACTCCCCTGGCTGGCTGCGTGGGCACCAACGTTTTTGTGTAACGTGTTGCATTCTAAAGCAGTGCGAACCCGTTTAAGTCGGTAACCACATTACCTTTTCCTGCTCTGGCTGCCGTTGCAAATGCTGCAAATGATCGTGTTGAAGCTGCCACGTCAGTAGGTGGTAGATGAAAGGGTCAAGTTCCCGAACTTTGGGATGCAGCTTCTTCCGTTCCCATAGTTTTCCAGAATCTTGATTCTGTTTCCGAGGTCTCTTTTTCCTCTGCTTTATGAGAAGGATTATATGGGCTGGTGGTTTAGGATTATTTCTGTGTCTGATCATACCTGATGATGTCAAAGTGGCTTTATTTGTTGTGTCCTTCTGTGGTGCTTTAGTTTGTAATACGGATTTCTGTAGAGCGGAAAAATTAAGACTCCTGCCTGCATAATGCAGCTGTCACAACCCTCAAAAGTGGGGACAATAGGTTGTCAAACACTATTATGTACACTTGAAGTAAGCACAGAAACTATCTTTATTCTGCGCCAAGCAGGTGTGCAGCTTGCACCCGCTTTCCAATTTTATATTTTATGGAAGGTTATCATGAGAAGCAGACATACTGGCAAGAAATGCCTTGATCAAGTTGGTGCTGAAGGCTAGCAGGGGCAGGAGGGTAGGCTTGCCGTTACACTAGATCTACTTAGAATCCTTCAGTTTTTCTGAAGCTAGACTGTTTTTAAAAAATGGAAGTAGCCTGAGCAAACCGTATTCACAGGTCACTTTCAAACACTTACTTGTAAAAAAAGTTATGAGAAGATGTCAGATAGGTATAAAACAATTACTGTCAGATTACAAGTTGGAAGACCAGTTCGTCACAAAAGACTGGAACCTATACTGCTTTCTAGGACTTTTCTAGATGCTGCCTCAGGATCAAGTACCATCATAACACAAAAATGAACGAGATGATAATTGAATCTGTCTTCAAAAAAAAAAGTACAGTAGAACAGGCTCTGGTTTCCATCATCTGAGATTTCCTGCTCATGGGAGGAAATGAAACTGAAGCCACATGTGATAATTCCTATTTGTGAAAGCAGTGGAGGTTGACGTGTATGATATTTGGACAGCTTTAAGGAGGGTGGAGTAACAGAGGAATCACCATTTCAGTTGACTCTTATCTGTCTGTGGCCAGCTTTCTCCATATTCCTCCTTTCCATGAGTTCTCCCAGCCCTCATTTGCAGGGAGGGCTGTGTAGTGTCAGTGTAAGGGGAAATCAGTGAAGATGGGCCAGAAGTACAGGCACACAGGGAAACATAAGAATAGCGCAAGCATAGAGTGATGCTTCCATGGTGTACGCTCCCTCTTGGTCATTGTTTGGGGGTCAGAATCTCCCAGAGCAAAGGGTAGTGTTTTAGTTTTAATAACTCTTGCAGTTTTTCTGTGAACTTTTCCAGTTGCCTCTTGAATTCACATAACATTTTAGCATTAACAACATTCTGTGACAAGCAGTTCCACTGGCTAACTGCATGTTTTGTGAAGAACCATCTGTGGTACCCATGAGCCTAATGCCTGCTCGTTGCATTTGGTACTCCTCATGCCTGTCATAGGATGAGATAGCGAATCCAATCACTGTTCATTTCTTTGCGCCTGTAAAGGATTTATAGACCATTTGTAGTGGAAGTGCAGTCTTTTGTCATCTTCAGGTGTTTGATGGATGTAGAATTTTTGGAGGAAAACCTATGAAATTTGTAATGGTATGGTGAATTATGTTGTGCAGTTTTGAATAGATGTTTAAAAAAGACATTTAAAGATAGTTCTGAAAACACTACCATATATTTAATGTTCTTTCTTCAATCTCTACCTATATAAATCTATATCATATTTACCACTTGGCTCCTTCTGTAGAGCCATATTGTTTTGGGAGCTGAGTAAAGTAGCTCCTTCATTTTGAAGATTTAGTAAACTTTTTTCTATATTAATACATTTTCAAGTAAGGCTGAATGTTCTGTACAGTATGTGTATTACACATCTCTTTACATATGTGTGATCTTGCAACCAAACTGATTTTATTAGCTTCATTTTTTAGATAGCTTTCTGATTCCGCTGTTAGGAAGCTGAGGAAAAAGTACATATTTTCACTGGGTTGGTTTTTAAGATGATGGTAACAAAACATGGCTGACTGGTGATCTTGACTGTTCATCTAACCACAATTTTTACCTTGTGTGATTTCATAGTACATTAAGGTTTTAATGGAGGCTTATCTTCTGTTAGAGAGCCTGATTTCTCTAAATATAAGTAGGAATCTTGAAGAAAGTAACTGGTTTTGTTCTAGATTTATGCAAATATTTATTTACATATAGAATAAAAATGGAAGAATATCTTTATAAAGGAAGTCTTATATAAGCATATATATAAGAATATATATAAGTATATATAAAGAAAGTCTTTATCCTTTGCTTTGTCTGTTGTCCATGCGTACATGCTGTTGTTAGTGATATTTATGTTCTTTGTCCTTAGCTGTAGGAGTAAAGCAACTATTGTTAGATTGAATATTGAAAATCTTAATGCTTTGGAAATACAGCTGTGGTTGTGTTGTATTATGTTCCTGAAGTGTTCAGGTTTCTGATCAGAGGAGAGTATAGAGTAATTAAGCTTAGTGTATGAGGTGGATGATAGGATTCAGAGTCAAAGGTTGCATTACCCTGAGTTACTTGTACTGTGCAGATGGATAACGTAGTTTCCCATTTTAAATAGCTGAAGTGATGGGACTTCCTCAACTTCACTTAAAGAACATTTTAATATTTCTATTATTCTAGTTTTCTTTTTACTTGAGTACCTCATGAGTAATCTCCCTGGGATGTGTTCAGGCCTTTCCAACAAGCATGCCCTCACAAAGAGAGCTGCAGAATATTGTTAGCCAGTAAATACATTTATTAACTTTTTCTGTTTGTTCTTATCTCATCAGATAGCTCAACATGAACTTTAAGAGTCAAGATCATTTAAAAAGTGAACAGAACAGTATTTTTCCTTCTGAGAGCTGGCTACAGGATTCTGAGTTTCTCCTGCAGTGCTGTCCTATTCACTACCTTTTCCTAAAACAGGACATGGAGCTATGTTCCTTTCTTCACGTTAGATGCTAATGAAGTTATTTGCTTCATCAGAGGAAATGCAGATCCATGAAATTACATTTTGTGCAAGTAAGTTAATGAGGGGAATTTTAAACTTTGCTATCACATCATTGTTCTTATGTTTATATTGATATAGCTCCAGGAAGTCCCTTTCAGGATTGAGTTCCAACTGGTACAGGTGGTTATTATCGGAGAACCATTACAATTTAAAGCTCCTTTGCAATTCTGTCACGCTCTTGAGCTGCTGCCGTGGTTATATGGTTAGCAGCATAGTTAAGAAAATGGGTGCCATATGCATTCCATGTGAATTGTCCTGCTGGGAGCACGTGCATGAACTCAGAGATAGGTAAAAGTTTCTAGAAGTGCAGGTTTAATTTCTAGAACGCTTCACTCCAGCAAGCTAACCTAGAGCAAGTCCTAAAATTGTTTTGTTTTCTGGTTTTGTGTCCAGCTGATCAAAGCATGCTGTACAATAGGGAATACTGTAGTGAAGTGCTGAAATAACAAGCGTACCTGATAAACGCCCAGAGGTATTCAGCAGACTACAGGCAACAGTGGCTTCTGCTGCTGTTACGACTTTGATGAAAGTCTGAAATGCTATACAAGTAAAATACAAGGGTATTAATTTGGAATTTGTTTAGCTAATGTGATGCATCTCAAAGCAGGTTGAAGTTTGACTGCTGATGAAGCTGAATTTCTTAAATTGAAAATTACAACACATTTTCATTATTATATGCCCCCCTCTCTCTGAGGAGTTGACCCTTGAAAAAGAGGAGTTGACCTCTGAGGAGAGGACCCTTGAAAAACCTGAATATTGATTATTATTCAATAAGTATCCTGAAGTATATATAACCTTTGGGTAGTGGAAAATAGGGGAAGTGAGAATTCAGGAACAAAATACCTATTCCCTCTCTTTTATAAAGAGGCAGTGCTATTTTAGGAAAATTTGGATTCCTAACTTTTCATAATACAGTCCCTCAGTTGCTAAGGCTTGTAAAGCACCCTTAATGTCATAGTTTGAAAGGTGCTGTAAACATGTCAGTATTGCACACGAAAGCATATTTCAACTGTATTCAGAAATCTGTTTTCTTTTGCAGTTTGTGACTGTATGGAACTTGAGTAGCATCATCTGAGGGAGGCAAAAATTATTTTTTTCATAATCTCTTAAGTGATAGGTGTAGTATATGGTAGGAGTCTGCAGAGTAGTGTTAAAGAGTTGAGGAAGTGTTTGCTTTTGGCTTCATATAAATTCTAGCAGTTCGCCCACTTGTAAGAGGACAAATTTGTGTACTGATACTTAGCAGATAAGTAATCCTTCTTTTAATGCTTGTCTTGCTGAACTTTTGAATGTTTTGGTTTAACGTAAGATTTGAGGAACTTGAAGGTTTTAAAAATGTGTCTTCAGTCTTGAAAGACTGTCTGCAGGCTATGTGTTTATACTGTTAAATGCCTGCTGTAAATTTTCTCCTTCTGATTGAGAAATGTTTAAATACACAACTTTTTAAAGTGACTCTATTCCACAAAGCTTTAATTATTACGCTTTGAAAATTAAATACTGGAAAAGCATGCAGGCTTTGCAAGCACCATTTCAACCTGCTCAGTATTTGTGTGATAATGATAGACATATTTTGGAAATTTAAAGAAAATGGAGACCCACATAAGAAAAAAGACATTTCATGTTTAAGAAATTCCGTTGTGAGCTGGGAGAGCTGGATTACATTCCTTGCTGTCCTGATCCTTGATTTCCTATTTGATAGTACGTAAGTTGTGTAAGTCTCTGTTTGTCAGGGTACTTAAGCATGTACTCAGTAACACAGTTTCATGAAAGCACATTAATATTATTGCTTGATCAAGACCTGGATCACTTTTCCATCTGGCATGTCTTTGCAGTACACGTTTTTCCTCCCCAGCTATTGTTCTTGTTTGTTTAGACTATCATTGTTGTCTCACTAAACAAGAAGACTCACAGCTTGAAGGGTGCCAGTGGTACAGTAGTACTAAGGTTAAGTAATAGTATTTCAGTCTCCACAGGTATCTCTAGGTGAGGATTTATGGCAGTTCATATAAAAATATTTGAAAACGTGACATTGATGTCAGATGTGCTGCAGCTTTGTGGTGTGTGTAGACTAATAGGGACCTATTCAGTTAGGACTTTAATCTGAGTTATAGTTGAAAATCCTCCTTGTGCCCCATTTTAAGCCTGAGCCCAGCATACAGCTTGGGAAGTTTGATTAATCACAGTTGACTCCATTGTTTTTGCTTTTACCTTAATTCTGATTCCTCCTGATTTGTGTTTTGTTGTAGGTTGTCGTTAACTCTGTTGGCAATGTCTATGATTTTATCTGCCTCTGTGGTCCGTGTGAGGGATGGACTCCCACTGTCTGCATCTACTGATTATGACCAGAGCACGGGAATGCAAGAATGTAGAAAATATTTTAAAATGCTCTCAAAGAAACTTTCTCAGCTTCCTGACAGATGTACTCTGAAAACTGGGCAGTATAATATAAAGTAAGACTTCTCTTTTATATATTTGCGATGTCCTGGGTTGTGTCTGTCTGTAAGTTAAAAAGTTAACAGTTCACATTAGAAATGATTAATCAAACTAAGATTGATGAAATCTTGGCAGTATATATGTATTGGAAATTTAAAATTGAGAAATTGTAGAAAGATTTGAAACCTCCTTAAACTTTGGTGGAAGTTCTAATTTGAAATAGACAGTATTTTTATAAATATTGAAGTCCTTGACCTACTAGAAATATTTCTTTGAATTTCAAGGTTGTTTCGTACATAAAAATGACCAGACTTGTTCTTCGTCATGCTAGTTCAACGAGTATTCATTTGTTTTCTCTTTTTAGTCTACACAAATTTTAAAAAGTACCCACATACTTTCATAACCCAGTATTTCTGAAAACTTGTGGTTAGGATGTTATGGAGTTAGGCCCTTTTATTGTACTTCCAGGATTTCTGTTGACTTCAGAGAAAACATGCCTTAAAACCCAAGCATAACTCAATAATTATTTCATATGGCAGACAGGGAGTGAGGGAGTGGGAAGGGTGGGAATGATTTTTCTAGTGTGAAGGCAGTGTGTAGTAGAGTCTTGAATGGTTGAATGGAGCCTACCTATCCTACTGCTCCATCCAGCACTTTCACAACAATGCTTTTTGTTTTCTCTTCATGCTTTTGTGTTTTGACTTTTTTTTTTTTAATAACTATTCCTACATTTTTTGAGCTAGTCAATTTGATAGTGTACCTACATGACAACACTGATTAAGTAATAATTCAAAGATGCTCTTTTTTCCTGTTTGCAGTGTGAAACTTGCACTATTGTGAAATAATTCTTTGAATCTATTGTTTACTCAGAGTTTTGCTTTATATGTGACCTTTCTCCTTAGCATTGGTAACTAGGTGCACCTGTGTGTAGTTGGTAATTCAGATGCACTTTAGCTGAGCTAAATTCTGATTCTAATTTAGGTATGCTAGTTTAAACGAGGTGGGTAATTTCATCCTAACCCCTAGTAAACATGTAGAAGTTAGAGTGGTGGAAAGTATACCACCTGAATGATCCTAGAAAGTGCTCCGCCTTCTCCATCTCCCAGTGGTATATGTGAGTTTCCACCATTTCTCAGAATTAGGCCCAGCATGGACTAAATTTTTCCAGTTGATGTTTTTTTAAAACCTCAGCTATAGTTGGCTTGTAAACTGATCAGCTTAAAAGAAACTTTCAAGAATGAGACATAAGGCTTAGTTAGGATGTTTTTTATTACTTTTGTCTTTTTTAATTACTTTTAATAGTGTAAGTTATCCATCAAGATTGTGAAAAAATTTGAATGTGTCATGAAAATGTGAACTCTATTTAATGAATTGCCTAAATGCAATAGGGTTAGGTGTATTGAAAGCTGTCCCTTTCTAATTTCGTATTTGCCATCTCTGGTCATCCTTGCAACTATCTTTAGAGAATGATGAATCCCATATTCTACAGAGCAGTTTTATTTCCTTGCATATTTTAGAAGAACCAACTGCCCTACCCCCCAATCTGAAGATAAGTTTTTGCATTTTTGGGATGCATCAGATCACATATTCTGCATTTGATATGAAAGAAAAGCTATTACAGGACAAACCTGCTGTATTTCTGTATCCCTAAAGCTTTATGTTATTTTCTGTTCCATGTTATGTGAGTGTGTACATATGTATATACACACACACATATATACGCATACACATATATGTATAACACAGCTTCTCATATGATTGCACAATGTGGTGTTAAGGTAAAACATTGCCTAGAAGTAAATTGTTTTTCTTCTCAAATAATGTTGGACTTTTCAGTAAACATTAATTCCTTTGCTACCCCAGAGCAGTTTTTGCTTTCAGATTATAGAGTATGAGATCAGACTAGCGAAGCAGCGAATTACCTGGATTTATATTTGAAATGTTGAATTTGTTGTCTCAATTACAGCTTTATAAGTTCTCTGGGAGTAAGCTATATGATGTTGTGCACTGAAAGTTATCCCAGTGTCCTGGCTTTCTGCTTCCTGGATGAGCTTCAGAAAGAGTTCATCACTACCTACAATATGATGAAGACAAATACTGCTGTCAGACCATACTGTTTTATAGAGTTTGGTAAGCATCTGGCTTTTTTTTTTCCTTGATTCTTGCACTGAGACAAACGAGTATTTAAATAGATGTGCAACTTAATGCACACAAAATAAAAATGTCCAAGGCGGTTTATAGCTGTATTTCAGGTGGATTTAGAATCTGATTTAACTCCCCTTAGCGTCAATAAAGAAATACTTCTGTGGACATTAAACTAGGCTACTAGAGTTTTATCCAAACTTGTTTATAATCTTTCTGTTCATTCCAGTAGGTTTTGGTTTAAGCCCTATGTGACCAAATCTGGAGTTCATCTGCTCCTAGTGAATAGTACTAGGAGTTGTTTGACTTCACACCTGTTGAAATACTTAACCTGTAAAGGCACTGAGTTTCATAAATTTCTCAAGTAAAAGATTGCAATTTCATGTTTGCTCTTAGCTGTGCTGTAATTTTTGTTCAGTACATGAAAGGGAGAGATATTTATTTGTCTTATGATATAGTGAAGCATTTAATCTTCTGTCATGCAAGCTCCAAATACAACTGATCTCATATATACCAGATAACAGCTGTTACAGATTCCATTAATATCTGACGCTTTAATACTATATGTTAGGCAGTTATTTTAAATATTCTTATAAAACGCATTAGAGCAAAAAGAACTGCAGTTTTAGAAATATGGGGGAAGATATTCCAGTTGGTTAATTCCTGTCTATAATTCAGTCAGGCAAATTTTAACAATTTCTGTATAATGTTGTCTTCCTTATGAAGATTTCTATGAACGCTTTTTTTTCCCAACACCTTCTTTGTTCTACTACTTGTTAAGTTAGAATGTAGGTCTATTACAGTCTTTATATCTGTATAATATGGTATTAATTTTCTCTGCCTGAATATTTTGCAAGCACTTTTCATACTCAACTAAGTTTATACTTCAATGCAGGAGTTAATTTTTTCATAAGGATGTTTACTAAACTAATGGAAAAACTAGAGTAAGTGCGGTAAATCCATTGTATTAGTAATGAGTTCAGTCTCATGCAGTGAAAAGTCATTAGTTTATTCACAGTTATTAAGTAATTAGATTTCTAGAGCTTAAATTTTTTTTACTGCAGAATTAAATAGCCCATGATATAATAATCACAAAACAGAGATAGTATTAATATCTATAATAGTAAAATATAAAACAGTAAAATCCAAGATAAATACAAGCATTTAAAACAATATATTTCAATTTGTGAAGTATGTAGTACATAAAACTGCATGGTCTTGGATTATTTCATTAACAAAAGTCCATAAGGATATACCTTTTTATTTTAAATTTTACACAGATAATTTCATTCAGAGGACCAAACAGAGATATAACAACACACGTTCTTTGTCAACAAAGATGAATCTTGCTGACATGCAGACAGAAATCAAACTGAGACCACCTTATCAAATTTCTGTGTCGGAACTTGGTTCAGCTAATGGGTTTGCACATTTATCTGTGATGGAATATAAGGGTACTGGTAAGATATCTGCAGGTAAGTTTCAGACTTTTGTTTTTGTATCCTTAAATGAGTCAGATGCAGGGTAGTAGAATTAATCTTTGATACTTTTTTCTTTAAAAAAAGCTTTTTCACCATGATGTTCTTAAAGCATAAAGCTGCCATGACCTTACGTGATTTTGGCTTAGATGTCTGTTTTGTCCTCTGCTCAAAGTGTGTATCTTCTAAGGCACTCAGAGAGCTAAATGGGTCTACTCAATCGACTGCTTTATTGAAGGAAAAAAAAAATCTGCATGAAAATAAGCAAATGAAGATGAGCACTTAACAACATGATCTTCTTTCTTTTTCTGACCTTTTAAGATTTATGAAAATTTTTATTATTTCTGCCCAGTTAGACCCAATGATGACATAAGCTAAGAGCATAGTGTCAGGAGTTAGAGCAGCTGGAGGGAGAAGCATCACTTTAGGAAGCCTCTGTGACAGTGAAAATCCAAAGAGCTGTGCTGGCTAAAAGATGTACTCTCTAAAATAAGTGCCTTGTGTACGACGTTAATAATAGCGATTTTGTATATACTTACCATGTTCATTTAAGTAGTCATTAATTTTTTGAAACTTTGATTTATTTCATGTAGGAGGTAAGTATGGAATTGTGTGGTTGAACAGGGTTAAAGGTTTGTGCTATTAAGTGAATGCTCAGAATCAGTTTGAGGCCCACCTTTAGATGTTTCCCAGCAGGACAGAAAACTTAAAACTCACCAAGTCCTTGCACTAATATGGGGACTCCACATGTGAAACTGACATAATCTGATTTCAGTCTTCCAAGTTTAGTGAAGCAAAGTCATAAATAGAATAAAAGGAAGTGTTGATTTTAATTAGTTAATATCTCCCCCTTTTCTCCCAAAAGTACCTCTGTCTATAAGGCTAGTTGTCCTGGGTAGACATACACCGATGCCGTTCACTTTACAGTGTCAGGGTGAAAATTGCAATCGTAGATCTAAACACTTCCTACAGAGTTCTGTAATATGAGAGATCAGCTTAATTTTGTGCAGTTTATATATATATAAATAGGATCTCTTTGCCAGTGTATTATCCTAATTACTTTACTTACTCGTAAGGTTTCCTCTAGAAGATTGAAAACGACTTTCTACAGAAGATGAAAAACAAACAAAATTGCTAGGGTGCCCTATTTGTACTGCTGGGGCCACGATCCTGAGAATTCTAGTGCTATGAGACAGTGTAGAAATAGCTTACGATCCCTGTATTTGCAATTTAACAGTATTAAAGATAGGTTCTGGAAAATTAATATGGGAAAAGTGTGAAGATGTTTAAATTGTTTAGAAGAGTGGAATCTTTTAAGCAGCGCTGTACATACCTTTAAAAACAGCCCACACATATAAGTAGTAGATGATTAAAGGTATGTAATGCTGTAATACCATTCTTTTGCCACTTTTGATGCTTACATCGTTATTACCTCTTAGTGTTCTAGTGTAGTCCTGGCTTGTGGAAAAGGTTATGGTGGCAGAAGTGGCAACTGGTTAATTCTGAAAATTGTCTAGATTCAAACTTCCTGCAATTGGAAAATGAAGAAACAATAAGCATGAGAGAACTCAGCCAGCCTGTGTCAAAATTGGCTGTATTTTTAAAGTTGTCCATGTAGTGGGAGATGAGGTTTTTATCACTTTTCTGAGTAAAAGTGTTGGAAGAGCATATGGGCCTAAATTAAAATGTGTAAGGACTATTTCCCTTTTTACTATAAAGTAAAATTAAACAATAATTGGCAGATGATCTTCCTTTTTTTTCCACCTACCTCTCCACAACTTGTCTGACAGAACCAGTTCTGTTGTTCTCTTTTCTTTCCATGTCAACTTTTGTCTGTTTTTTTCCCCTCTTTCAGTTGCTTTAAACTTTCTTCTTCTCTGAATTCCATAGATCTCTCTGTTCAGTTATCCGCTTCCTTCCTTGAATTGCTGTAGAAACTCACCATCAAAGGGCTGTATGTTATGAGAAGTTTGCACTTTGCTCCTTCTTCAGCTCTTCAAATTTTAGATGCTATTGAATAACAGTGTCTTTTTTAGCAAGTCTGCTGATAGTTTTGTAATTCTTTACTTTCATCGCTCCTCTCCACCCTTGAACTTTCTCTGGATGTTGGCTACCCACTCAGTTGGCTAGACTTCAAAGATTCTCCTTTGCTGTAAGGACAAATTCTCACAAAAAGATGTGGTTTGCCTAGTGTAATTTCCTGAATATGCTGTCCTGTTAAAAAATATGACTTGCTATAAGTGAATTAAGTATGTTAAATCAAGTTGGATAGTGTGCAGAGGTAGGAAGTTGGGCAGATACAAATCTGTGTTGTTACACAGAATAGCAGAATTTGATGCATTAGTTTTGGCTATGCTGATGAAGCATTGTCTGTTACTTGCTTATACTTGTAACTGGATATCTATCCAACGTCTAGTGTCTAGGCCTCTTTGTTAAAGTAATTGAAAATTACTTTATTGTTATTTAAGGTCTAGTGTCTAGGCCTCTATTGTTAAAGTAATTGAAAATAGCAGCCCTTTTCCTTTAGTGAAAGTTGCGCTGTGTAGTGAAGAATAGGGGTAATTATTAATGTGTGAAGCAGAAAGCATGCAGATTATGGATAGAATTTTGCTTCAAAGCTGAATGTAGGTGTTGGCAGGCATTAGAAATAGGGCGACAGCATGCTGATGTGTGATGTTGTAGGTATTTATTTGGTTAGGATAAATTTACTGTTTTCTGAGCTATTTTTCAACAAAGGAACAGTTCTCAAATCAAAGTTACTTTTTGCCTGATGGTGTAATTGATTTTTTTTTTTTTGGTTACTTTTTATTTTTAAATAAGTGTCCTTACAAGTAGTGCAGTTTCTCACATCATGCAAATTTCCTAATTTTTTATTTAAATTTCAACATTTTAATTCAGAATTTGTGTGTTATTTGATCCTTGGCTTGTGTTAGAGAGTTTTTGATATGGCAATTATAATCTCTCTAAGATTTATGGATGTACTGACTCAAGGTCAGCTGTCTTTTACTCTGCCTTCTTTGACACTCCTCCTTCATTCTTCTGGTTTTGCCTTTTTTTTTTTTTCTTTAAATTACTCTTGTTGCTTTGATTGTAACAGCAAAATTTATTGAGCCCTGGAGAGCTTAGTGACATCAGCAGCAGTATGCAACATCCTTTAAAGTTTTTGGGTTTGTTTTCATCTTTCAATAAGAGAGAAAAGTTACTATTTTATGATTCTTCATAGCCTGTCTTGATTTAGCTGACAAGACTCTTTACTTTTCCCCTCATGGTTCTCCAAGAGGTGTTTTAAATACTGTTTTAACACATGATGTTTTGAAGTTACCCTGATACGTGGGGAAAATGAGATTGTGGAGAGCTGTGCATGCAGAGCAGTGAACTGATTTTATCCACCAGTTAATGAAATGCAATGACTTTTGGCTAAAAACAGGCACGTGCACCTTCAGCTTTTTGATGCTCTCTAGATGAGATGGTTTAAAAAACAGAAACAAAACAACCAGTTAGGAGTCACTGAAAAAGAATGGTTTGGTATGCAAATACCGTATCTAACCTCAACTGAGTGATTGCTGGTAGTGTTCCTCTAATATGCACTATGGCTAGAAAAGCAATAAGCTCTGAAAGTTAAACATGGGTTATGCTTTTGTTTAAAAAAAATACTGATTACGCTATTAAATTCAGCACAAATGAGTTAACTGAACTAATTTTGTGTTTTATTTTTAAGTCATCACGCGCTCATCATTAGACAGCCCTGTCTGCTTATCAATGTGAAATAGCTTTTGTCATTTTTTCTTTAGGTTCTGTAACTTCATAAACTGTTTTGGAAAGCCTTTTTCCTGAATCTGTGCAATGCAAACAACCAGGATTGACACCCCTCTCTCTATTAATGTTACAGTTCATTGACTTCATTGTTCACATCTTTACACTTTGTTGATTTGAACAGAATGATTTAAGTGTGGCTCAGTAGTCCTATTGTTTTCCTAGTGCTGCCTAGACTGTTAAGAGTTTTGCATTGTTTTTTCATATTTGCTTTCTGTTATTAATTATGGAAAGGGACGATAATGAGGAACATACACAACTGTTATGTACTTGTGACCCTAGCTAAGCCTGAAAGAGTGGGTGTGCATGGAAAGAAAGTGTGTTTTAATTTTAATGTGTTTTGTAAGAGACTTCTAAGCACTCTCTGGAAGGTCTGTATAAGGTTGTAATATAGATACTAGCTTAGTTTCAGAGCTGTCTTTTCATTTTTGTCTTTGGTAGCATTCACTAGCTGTATTTTTTAAGGTAGGGGACTGTAATAGCTTTGCCTCATAGTGTTCCATTCAGCAAACAAGCTAAATCAGTTTCAATAGCTCTGCTAATGCCTTAGTGTTTAAAAAAAAATGGAGGTTATGAGAGGAGCTTTTAAGTACGTGACTTACTAGCTGGCTACTAATTGTGGACAAATTTCACTAGCAAATGCATCATTTGCCATCGATTTCCTGGCATATTTGAGCAGCTTTCAGTACCACACTGAATAAACTGAATGTATTGAGTTAAAGACTAAATATAATAAGACAATTATATATGTGACTTGAAGGAAAGTATACTTTTTGTTAAACCTTGTGTTGAAATATTTAAAATGTTTCTTCTTCTTTTTAGAAAAAAAGATTGACATTTTGTGGTTTGCTTCAGTGATCTCTTGAGCTAGAAGCCACTGAAAAATGAGATTACTATTTTACTGAATTTCTAAAGACGTTGCTTTGACCTTTGATATCTTTTTTTGATCTTCTGCTTTGCAGCTCCTCATCAGCGCCTGGAACCTGTGACTCTGCCAGGGATTGTCTCATTTGTGCTTAGTCTGTTATGTGGGGCTTTGAATTTAATTCGTGGCTTTCATGCCGTAGAAAGTCTTCTCCAGGTATTGTACATGTTTATGAATTTAAGAGTTATGCATCATAGCAATCATATCTCCACCTTAGAAGCTGCTTGCTATATGAACTAAGTCTTGCCAGTTTTATTTTCAGAAATACTGTTTGTGAGGTCAGACCTCTGTTTGTGAAACCGATATTGTTTGTGATCTGTGCATCCTTCTTGAGTGTGATGCATCATTCATTGAGGCTGTGAGTTTCAAAAGCAGAAGGTGGGTGGCCGACTCCTTCCCTAGCTACCTTGGTAGCAGTGAGTATATGAACATAATGTTCTGTTTTCTAAATTTATGCCAGGATATGAGACGTTTAATTTTAATAGATGTTATTTAAAAACACTTGAGAGAAATTATGAACAGCTTTGAAAATCTGGCCAATTTTTTGAAAAGGTCCACAGAGCAGGGATCTTTAAACAGGTTTTGTAAAACTGTTTTTTGGAAACCTTTTTTAGTTTTTGTTTGTTTGGTTTTAATAAACCTTCTTAAGTAGGATGCTTATTTCTCTGTGTGTGCTGAAAGGATCAACGTAAGGGAACCTGTCAAGTGATTTCTTCTAAACCCCTCCCCCCAAACAACACCACACTCCTCACCAAAGAACCTCCCCAACAGATATTTATTTGTTTATGTGAACTCTGTGCTCTGACCCTCCCTATGGCCTTTCAGTTTCTTTCTATTCCATTTCTTGTGCTAGTTGTATTCTCATTGCTCCAATGAAAATGATAGTGGTTAATGATTTTAAGCAATTCAAGTGAATATGCTGGTAGTGCTTGCGAGCATGGACAGAAAGTTCATGTGTGTTACCACAAAAAAAAGTACTTAACGTTAAATGGCTCTGCTGTTGTGGTGATGGAGGTAGAAACTAAAAACCCCATGGAAGTTTTCTGAAAGAAAATGGGAATCCTCTTGCTTGGCTAACACATAAATCTTTGTATTCAAACATATATCTGGACTTAATAACTGCAATGCTTTTTATACCTATTGGATTTTTTAGGGAAGTAAGGTAAAGAAGATGACCTGTATTCCAGTTGTATTACATAATTCTTGATATATGTAAAGATTTAATAAAGCAGTAATGTTTGAGGTCTCAGCATTTCCTGAAGACTAATGAATAGATGAACATGATTAATGAAAGTGTTCCATGCTAGGTCCTTCTTTTGAGTTGTTTTTGGTTTGTTTTTTAAAGAAAAACCAAAAAAGAAATAGTGAACGTACATTTCTACTTTATCCCTAATGAGATTTTTCTGTGTTATGCACAATTCTCTGTTTATAAATAGGAATTAATTTAAAGTACGCTGTAGTACAAATAGTACTGAACAGATTTCTACCACTTAGTGTAATGTTTCTAGAACTTGTTTTGTTACCTTTCCGCAGCTGATTTTTTAAAAAGGAACACCAATGTTAGATTAACCTATTTAAGTGATGATAGGCCAGCCAATTCATTTTATTCTATATGTTATAGTGTCTGGAGGTAATAGATGGCAGTACAGATGGAAGATATTTTTTCATTTCTGACAAATGAGGCACACTAAAAATCCATTAAAATTTATCTTAATTTACTTTATTATGGAAAAATCCACAAGGTTTAGGGAGAAATAATCCAAAATGTGATTAATGGATCTTCTGAGAAGTCATTCAAAAGCTTCTCTCTGAATTAGTGTTTCCTTTATAATCAGTGTTGTTATTTGGTTGTTAGCAAAACTGTGTTACAATATGTAGCTATACTCCAGCAAATATGCAGTGGCACTGAGGTAAAGATTTACATATGGTTTAGGAGTGTACTGCATTGTGTAGGTAAGTTTTATGTGCAGACATACAAACCTTTCCCTAGTCAACACTGTAGATGCAAATGCTTCACACTGAACATACTCTGAGCAGAAAAAAGTTGTAGTTCCGAATGGACCACCTTCTTCTCAAAATGAAATTTGCATTCAAGGAAGAACATTTGCACGAGTACCCATTGTTTTCATGGGAAAGTTTTTGATTGTCGCAGATGTTTGTTGGAAATGCAGTTAGAATAATCACTGAGCATGCAAATTTATTCTGCTCAGCTCTACAGAAACTGTAACAACCCGTTTGAATAAGTTAGAAGGAATTTTTTGGTTTCCTTTTTTTTTTAGACACATAGTGGAAGATCTATCACTTCAAGTAAATTTTTCCATCTTTTCCTTCAAGAAAACTTAATTTTCCCATAATCTCTCTCTGATAAATTCACATGCTTTTGTTCATCCTCACTGCCGCGAGTGCCGAGCTGCCTGCGTTATTCTCTGTAGGATTTTACCACACCCTAGTGGCCACTTTGTGTGGTTTCCTTTTATCTCGATTCCATTTTGTGAAGCTGGAGGAAGGCACAATTCTACAAAGTTGATATTAAAAGTAGTTACCAGTGTTTAGACTTGAATTTTCAAAGGCAGCTGGAGAAGGTAAGTATCCAGTGTTAGAGCTGGACTTCCTTTAAGGCTCTTGAAAATCTCAGCATTAGTTGTCTGTTGTGAATAAACATTTTGGTCGGATTCCAGATCACGGTGGTTTTTTTCCAGACATATAAGTAAGCAATGATTAGTGCTAACTCTTTTGGTTTAGCGTAGCATAGGAATTATTATAAATCTCTGTGTAAGACTATTTTAACATACAATAATTAATAACTTTTATACTGTAAATATCTGGTATTTCACTGAAACATTGTAAAACATGGCTTTTTGTTTTATTTTCACAGAACGAAGGTGAAGATTTCAGCTATGTTATTGCATTTTTTCTTGGAACAGCAGCCTGTTTGTACCAGGTGTGTTCTGCTGCTTGCATAATTCACTAGAGTTTAGAAACATTACCCAGTCATGCATAAATGTCACCATGTTTTCTTAAATGTCACAGGTACTTGAATAGGATGATTATAAAAATAATTTCTGCTCTGTTTAATTTCATTAATCATAAACTATCATACAGTAGATTGATACAAAGAGCTTCTGTTTGCTGGCATTTTTCTCCAGTTAGTTGATTAAGAGATTTAGTGTACTTTTCTGTTGGAGCTTACAATTTGTCTCTAAAGTCACAAGCAGTGGAGGTTATATCATTTCCTTAAAGCAGTAGTTTCATGGTTCAAGTAAACTTAACTGTCTGAACAAATGCCTTACTGCTTCTTTCCTTCGGGAAGATTTGAAGCAAATACATTAATACCTAGGCACTACAGCCCAGAATTTTCCTCACTTCATACATTATTGTGCATTTCCTTCCCTTTCAAAGCTTTCAGCCACTTTCCACTGTGTTTTCCTTCTCCTGTCTGATATTTCACGCTGCATTTCATGTCTGTAGGTTTTCCATTTCTGCATCTGAATTTGACTCTCCTATATAATTTGTAGCAAGGTATTCTGGTGCCCATTGGCATTTGTCATTCAGTGACACTGCTGTTACGTTTAGCTATGAGTATAATGTCTGTCATGCTCAATTGCTGTTACTATAATTCTTTTTACTTTTAATCTCTTGTACTTGTGGAGCATGCAGTTTCTACTTGTTTCCGTGTGCCAATGTTTAGTACAGTGTTAGACCATAAAATAAAACAATGTCTCAGGATTTTCCTTTTATATCAGCCTTTCTATGAGTCAGCCTTTTGTCCAGGTTACCTGTAATCTCCATTCTCTGTAACTTATCTCTAGCAAAATGTCACAGTGCAACTTGTGTTCTTCACCACTTGTTGACTTTTCATCAGCTTCTGCCTTAAGTAATTCTTCAGATTGGTGTTAATTTTCCATGCCAACAATCTGTTCCATATTGGATAAGGTACAGCTCCTCCATTCTTTTTGTGTGTGAAAAATATACATTCTTCCCTCCTCTCCCAAATTAGAAACCTTATTCTTTATAAAGTATTCATGTCTGGGCATCGAGATGTAAGGATATACGTCTTTCCCCCACTGTCTGACTTGAATAGAGCTGTTTTAAAGAAAGAACCCATGCGGCTTGGAATGTAGGCTTTTTCTTAATATTCAAAATATATCTGTTGAGGTGCTTGTTCTGCACCCTCTGGTGTCATTCCTACAGTATGTAATTGGTCAGTTTTCAGAACTAAGAGGGCTGTCAGTTCTCTGGCGTGTTCTGATGTTCTTTTGCCTGAACACTTAGGAGTTCAGGAGATTAATTCTGTATGCTGCTTGACAGCACATTTCATTGTCATTCGCCCACAAGGTGTCCATAATGCTGTATTGTCTTGTTCTGTTAATAACAACGTAGCAGTGTGTTTCTCTTTCTAGTTTCCAAGAAAATGTTTGTAACCTAGGTGTGCAGGCAAAAAATGGGACTTACATGGAACATGTTTTAGGCTCGCTGACATGTCTAGTGTTCCTCCATCGTTTCTAGTCTCTTCTGAAAAAGTACAAAATGTACAAAAGTAACAACTGTCTCAGTTGTTACTCAGTTTGTACCTGAACTGCAAAGTGTCAGGAGCTGAGCCTTCAGTCATTTGTTAACATTTGTTTAAAAAAAAAAAAAAATCAAAAATAAAAATCTTCTCTGAAGTAGCAGAGGAGCCTTCTACATAAAAGCACGCTCAGTAATTGCCATGCTAGCACTTTGCTTTAATAGAAAGAAAAAAAACCCTCAGGAATTTCGTAGCAGCACTTGTTATAGTAAGGTGTTAAAACCACAGTGTTTTGGCCTTTTGACTGGTGCTCTGTTTTGTAAGTGGCAAATCTCCTAGCATCTCAAACCTAGACTAATGAAAAGATAAGCCTCAGAATTCATTTAAAACAGATCTTCAGTAAAATTCACAGTCATTCAACATCATGTTGCAGTAACATTTTTAAACTTCTATAGTGTTTTTGTTTTTTAAACCCTTCATATTTATTAATCATTTTGATGAAGCATATCTTGACTCTTATTTTAATCTTGGAAGCAATTACACTTCTTCATATGTTGTCAGTGGAGGCAGGTGACGACAGATAAGAAATTATCTGAAATTATCTGAATAAGAAATTACCTGAATTCTTATTGCTGAGATACTAGTACCAACTAATTGCTCTTAGATATGATTTGTAAAAGTGTCAGCACAAGTAGGTTGCATTTGCTCTGCTCAAAATGGCCAAGCAGGTTTAGAGGAATTCCATCTAGATTCTGAAACATGCGGATTAGTTATCTCTAGTTTTACTTTGTTTTGGAGGAAGGACATACAAATCTTGCTGCTACTGTCAGTACTCACATCTCCGAAGATCTTTAGATATCCAGAAATTACAAGTAGTTTTGTTAATCTCAGCCATGCTTACAGCGGAAAGGCATGCTTTATAAGAAAGTGCTTGAGTTTCGAATAGAGTATAAAGTAACCTCAATAAATTGCATTGTTTGGTTGCAAATGTAGAATGCTTTAGCCTTTTTTTGAGGAACATGAAAAATGAAAAAAATTTAAGTAGAGTTTCTCTGACTGATAAAAGATGGCAAGTGCTCAACAGAACAGAAATGACACTTAGATAATCTGATGATGGATGCTGTTAAAAAATTTCTGTCAGCATGATTATATATCCACTGGGAACAGATTTGGAATACAAAGTAAGCCCAAGCGATGTTGTTATCTACCTTGAAGCACAGCAAAAACATTCTTCAGCAGACAGGAATGGCTAGAATCCAGAGGGGGGGCAAACAATGTTTTTTGTAGAAGTCAAGGAAGTAGTTTGAACAATAGCAGAAGTAAAAATAATGTATCCATAAAAGCTATGTCCTTTTAGAGATGAAAACTGAGGTGAGAGACTTGAACAGATTTCCAGTTGCAGGAGGAAGATGGCAGAGTAGGGAACTGGGGGTAGTCCTGACATTGTGTTACACCACAGCGTGCAGAAACTGATCCTTGAAACATGGGAGAATTACAGTGGAGTTGTTGTGTATTTCTCTCCAAATGTGATCCATCTTGCACCAGCTGAAGAAGGGCAGTGGGTATGTGTGGCCCTCTCTGCCTCCACCAGTTAATCCTCTGCATTAACCCTGGCAGGACACTGGCTTGGTATCTGGGGGATTGCCTTGTGCTGAGTATTCCCGGCTGCAGGGCCCTGGTATTTTCCCTGTCCTTCCTATTGCTTTGCCTGAAGAAGACTTAACGCTGGCTCTTGTTCCTTCTCCATCGCTCGGGTGCAACAGAGTGTATTTTGACCAGAGATTGTCAGGACCATCCACTTTCCTTTGTCATGGGCCACTCGTTATTGCAGGTTGTAATCAATTATTATGAGAGAATTGTTCTCAAAGAGGGTTTAATGGAAGCAAAATGCAACCTTGTATTGATGTCAGGGACTTTTCACCCTTCCATGACTGCTAAACTAACACTGTTCTTACATGTTTGATTCAGACTTTTGTTTTGGGTTTGTAATTTCTCAATAACCAGATAGTGTTTCTTCAGTGGAAGTTATTTTCCATGTAGTAATCTGATTTCTTTTTTATTTCCTGACAGTGTTACCTGTTTGTATACTACACGGGCTGGAGGAACGCCAAATCCTTCCTGACTTTTGGGTTAATTTGCCTGTGTAACATGTATCTGTATGAACTGCGCAACCTGTGGCAGCTCTTCTTTCATGTGACTGTGGGGGCATTTTCTACCTTACAAATTCGATTGCGACAGCCACAGGGAAAGTCCCCTGATTACAATGTCTGACAAGTCCTGGAACATTTAGAGGCAGTTTTGTTCCAACAGTTACTCGCTCTCAGGAATGTAAAGCTGTTCTCCAAACGAAGCAGCTGTCTGGATGGGGCTTTTTTCTTTTTTGCCTTTTTTTTTTTTTTTTTTTTTAAATAAAGCAGTGTAAGATGCCTGTGGACATTTTTCTCTTGATGGTTAAACTTTTTTTAAAGAACACAAAAGAATGCGGGACTAGAGGAGGACAATGGGTCATATCCATGCAGTGAAATGTATGTAGGGACATCAAGTTTGAGGAATTTGACTGGTGGCATAAAAAAAGCTTCATTTGAAAGTATGTTAATGGAAGGAATGTATAGAGTATGTGTTCTGCATATCATGCAAGCTCTTCACTTCCAAAATCAGTTTTGCCTTTGTGAGGCAGTAGGGGATAGGCTAAATAAATAATAATAATGCTATTGCATATGAGCAAACTAGATTTGGAATATGTAAGATACTAAATTTTGGAATGTTTTGTTTCACATTGACATATATGTGAATGTTTTCTTAATTAAAATGTAACCTGGAAACTCTGTTTCTGGGGATCAGCTTTATGGCACCTGTGGCCCTCTATCTAGTGCTATAAATACCTGAATGTTTTTTCATTTATGATTTCCTTTTAATTATCCTTTGAAAGTGATCTATGTGGACAGGGTTTCTTTTTGGTAATTATTCAAAAAGTTCTGCCATGTAACCCAGGATTTTTGCACGCTTCCTGTGTTTGAACTCTGGAAAGGTTGAAAGGAAATAGATTGGTGAGTAAATGGAGTGACTTGTACTTGTTGCACTATTGTTCTTCTTTTTATATACTTTTAGAAAGAGATGAAGAATTAGCTCAGACCTGGGATAAACAACTGGTGACAGGAAAATAATGAATCAGTCTGATTAGCTTAAATGAGCAAAGACCAGGGATTTTGTTTATTCTTCTGACTTCATGGGTTGGTTGTTTTTGTGCTGGGATAGAACCTTCTTGATCTAGACTTGTGTTTGAGAGAACTGTCGTATACTCCTGAAGTTGATGAATCAACTAGCAAACCTCAAATACTTAGAACAGCAACCATATAGTACCACCATCAGTTACACTGGGTTTTTTTACAATTATATGATAGTTATTTGTGATGTTTCATAATGTACAAATAGATAGATACAGAGAGATTTTTATATGTGACTGGAATAATGTAAGGGTTCACTGAAATGCGGGCAGGGGGGAGCGAGCCTTAATGGCAGGGAGGTTGCCGTGTTGCACGTGCTGTTGGATTTGGGGATTGGCAGAGCTTTGCTGTGCTATGAAGTGTTGCTCCAGGCAAATTTCTTTGGGCACTTCATACCAAAATGTTAGGGTTTCAATAAGTTATTTAGTGTCAGATTATGACCAAGAAGAAAGGAGCTAGATATTTTCTTTTCTTTTTAAATAGGTGGTATTAGTGAAGAAAATTATGCATAATACAACCAAGAAGAATTAGAGAATGACATTGTAATCCGAAGTGAACAGGAGCAATATGTATTATATTCCTCACAATGTGTTTCTCAGACTGATGTCTGAGATCAAGACCTTGAAGATACCTTGGTGTGCAGCCTCAAAGATTGGTGTTGGAGGTGATGTGCTTTGCAGTTGGTTCTCTTCCCTCCCCACTTTGAGACAGAGAAGAAGAATGCATTCATGAACATGGTCTGCTTTTGTGATGGGAATCCAGAAGATGGGGAAAAGATAGAGAGGAGGACTGGATTGAAGCATACAAGAATTTTAGGACATGTTTATACCACAAATATTTTAAGAATCCAGAAGAACAGAAAACAGCCTTTGTTAGCACTGAGAAGTTTGCTAGTATTAGCATTCAGTCCACCTTTCTGAACTCTGGACACCAGAAAAGGTGAAAAGCAGTCCTTTACCATTTTAAGTCAATGAATGAAAAATATAGCTATTCATGTTTTAAGTGTAAAAACAGGTTTTATCTTGCTTATAAAGTCTAGAAGAGTCCTCATACCTATCTTTTCACTTCACCTCCATTGATAAGCAGGGAAGCTATTATGAATGCCTGAAGTACTGCTTCATTTTTAACTCGGGCTGTTGTGCGCATGAAGAATTTTCTGTTGCATCACTTCTTGAGTTTATACGTTGGCAGAGAATCTTGGTTTTTCTGAGACATCTTCCCTCCCTGCTATTCCTAAAGATGCATTTTTAAGGAATGAAAACGTCCTTTGTCATAGCATCTGGAACCATTATTCCATTCCAGTTATGCTGGCGTTAAACTAATTGCTGATTAGCAGGTATAATGAACAAATGCAACTGTCAGTGTAATAGAAGACAGTTGGGGTTTTGTTTGCTTGTTTTTATGGCACTGATAAAAATCCCATTTCACAATGAAAAGTTAATGAGCATGACTGTTCTTCATTACCTGATATTACTAGGTGCTAAAAACATGGCGTTTGAACGTATTACTTTAGTTTGACTATAATATTAGAACTTGCTGAAATTTTGTGTGAGATGAGAAACAAGACACACCCAGGCCAAGCTGGAGCTGAAAATTCACTGAAAATTCCCAGGGTTTCCCATTTGCTTGTACAAACTCAGCATTCAGAGAAATAGTAGGTGCTCCCCTGCTGATTTTACCAGATACTTGAGTTATTAGACTTATGAAGAGGAACTTGACGGAAGATGACTACTCTCCTGAACAACATGCCTTATTTTAGTTTGAATTGTACAGGGCCATTCATAGTCGCTTGATTTTTCTGTGGGATTTAGTAGAAGCAGAGCCCAATTCATGCTGTATTTATAAACTAAGCTCTCTTTAAGGTTGGAATGGGTTGATCCAATGCCCACAGTACCATATTTTTCTTTGAATAAAGTGTCACTGTTTACATTCACTTTCAGGAAGGGACAGCCAAAAGTTTGACTGACTTCTACACGGTGTGTATAATGCTGTTTGAGGTTTGATTACCTCAGAGTCCCCTATGTGAGCTTCTAGAGATTTAATCACATTCTTCCTTGCGTATTTTTCTTTAATATCTGAGGTTTTTCATAGTGGTCTGCTCTCTTGTATTCAATGTCTGGGCCAATAGGTGGGGATAAGAACTTGTCTCATTTGCGAATTGTCAGATTTTGCTAGGAAATAACTTTTCAGACCCTGGAAAATGTGTAGACCCTTCTCCTTTCACACTGCTTCATGGAAGACTGACACACACACATGTGTATAACATATATAAGAATATGTCAAGAGAGAGAGGGAGAGAGAGGTGCAGAAAAGAATGCAGCCTTCTATGAGGGAATGTATGTGTGTGTTACTTGGATTGACTTTTAGCTATATCAAAGCTAGCAGAGAACTAGATGATGATGGAAACCAGTTTCCTTTGCAGACATCGTGATTACTTACCGTTCACTGTGGATTCTTTAATATATTGATAGTCTCTTCATCAAAGGACTGAGGAACATCTGTTTAGGGATATTACCTTTCATTCCCCATTTCCACTGCATTTCCACATACTATGGTATGATTGTTTTTTGCTTTCCTGGGTTGTATTGAAAAAAGAAGCCCATTAACATTTGCGAACACTAAACCCATGCTATTTCGAATCGGCTTTTTGTCAGAATAAATAGCATTCTAGATATATGTTAACGGCTTGCAAAAATCCATGCTTGCTGAATTGGTGTTAATCTAAAGGGATGTGTTACAGGAGGGGTTTTCCCTGATTGGAGGTAATTGAGGAGAAGGGCAGCAGTAGGGGGTCTGCTGCAATGGCACTTGCAGCCCTGTGTTGGCAAGAGTCCAGCTGATCTCTCAACAGGACTCTAAGGAACCCTGGAGCATCCGGCTGCACGTGCAGTTCCAGTCATAGCTGGTCAGATATTCCAGGTACCCTTTATTTTGGTAAGGCCAAACGGTCTCACAGTGTCTGTACCAGCTTCTTTTACTTAACAAAATTGTGGTTCATCAGTTTTATTGATCAAATTGTTTGCTAATGAACTTTACGGAGCACTTTTGTCAATTGGTACACCCCCATTTGCTCTCCTGACTTTACAGAGCTATCCAAAAGTCATTCAGACCTCCTGGAGCATTTATGGAGTCTTTGTTTTCCCGGGTAATATTTCTTTCTTCCTCAGAGGCAAAGACTCCTGAGACAGGTTGAGGACAAGTACCTGTTCAGAAGGTTTAAGGGACACTTAGCGGGGGCTGCATAGGCACTGTACGGGTACCTGGCTCCGGTATGGCATGCAAAGCTCCAACCTGGGCGTCCACCTCAGCTTGCAGTAGGGACCCACGAGTGACACTGTAGGATTAGCCCACTAACCTGTATACTGCGCAGAGCTGAAGAACACGCCCTAGTTGTCAAGCACCATGCAAAGCTTTAAAGCAAATGAGAACATGTGCCATCTCTTGTACTGAAGCTGCTGCAGAAATGCCATGAGAAGAGAGGGCAAGAGAGAAGGACTATCAGCTGGGTGTTCCTGCGCTCGCCTAGTTGGGGGAGTTGCGGTGCCTGCTTTCAACGTGAAACATGACAAGAAATAACTCCAGAGCCAGCTCTAATCTGCCTTCTTCCTGCCCTTTTCAGGACACACACTGCATCTCTCTAGTTCTACGGGCAACTTGAGGTGAGCCCTGTTTCCTAGCAGGAGGTGTGTAGCATCAAGTCGGCACTCTGTGGCTCTCTTTCTTCTGGTGTTCTCTCCCCATCCCCCAGGCATGGCTGTGCCGGGATGCTGTGCTGTGCTGCTTGCTGAGCAGGTGAACGGGAGAGGTAGGATGTCCATTAGCCTGTATTTTGTTTCAGACTGAACGGCAGCAGTCACTTGAAGGACAGGAGAGCACCAAGCATACCTGAGTGGTGAGAGCAGGAGAGTCTCGGCTCTTATCCCCTCAGTAGAGGAAGGAATTGAAACCATTGTCCTGACGGCACGGCAGGGTCGCTGGTAACAGCTTTGTCCTGGCTTTGGTGGGACTCAAGGTTCACAGCGTCAGATTCTGCTGCCACAGAACAGGTGTTTTATGGCTCCTGTTGGACCCTGGGCTGCACCACGCAAGAAGAAGTTTGCCATTAGGTGGGGAGGCCTCCTCTGGAGCCTTTCAAGGGCACCCTTGTAGCGAGGAGCAGCAGGTATGGTAGGGTCTTGTGCTGTTGCACCCTTGACTGCTGTGCTGCCAGGGTGGTGGGGGGGTTGGATGGTGACACGCACAGCCTGGGATGATTATTTTTTGCTTATCTGTAAGTTGCATTTGATAGTTTGTGTATAATCAGGTACTTTGGAAGGAGCGGCTGCCTTTAGGTTGTGACGTGCTCTCCTCTCCCCCGTGATGGAAGGGGGGTTGTGTTGCTTTCAGCCTGATCCGGTGGGACTGCTCAGCAGCAGTGGTAACAGCGCTCGGCCAAGGCTACACAAGTCTGTTTCCAGTAGATGACAATAGTTATTTGCATCTGAAATTCCCGTGTTTAAACAAAAAAAATCTCTGGGGCCAGCTGCTTACAGGGGAAGCTTGTGCTCTCTCGCTGTTCTCCTGTGGAGCTTTTTACTCAAACGGCACCTGTGCTGCTCCAGCGTTGCCTCTGAGCTTGTCGAGGCCGGGCTCTCGCCGTGCTGCACCCCTGCTGTAATTCCCACCTAGCGCCCACCGCCTGCTCACCTGCTCTTCTCCGCACCGGCTTGCAGCGGGACCACGGGGGACGGCGGGGCTGGCTCCAACAGCACGGCCTCGTCGCCAGCACTGCCAGCAAAGTGCCAGGGCAGAGCAGGACAGGCGGGGACTGTGAGGTGCTCAGGGACAGAAATTAAAAAATATAACCCTGCTTTTTACAGTAAGCTACCTGGCTGCCAGACGGCAGGAGAATGTTGCTGCTGCCGTCCCCCATCCTGCCTGAAATTCAGTGTTCTCGGTCCTGGCCAACGCTGCCCAGGTGCTTCTGGCTCCTTCAATTGAAAAGCCTGGGACAGAGAGGATCAAGAGAATGGAAATGGAGTTTTTCAGCTTAAACCAGCCGAACTGCCCCTTTTCAGGCTGCATCCCAAGCTATCTCTCCCCACCCGCCCCCAAACTTCAAACTGGAAGTGATGGTGCCCTGAGGAGCAGGCGGGAGGGTTAACAGAATGAAAATATTTGCCTCTGGGCATAGTCATTGTCCACGTATGTTGTGTAATGCGCGGACAGCAAGGCCAGCGATAGTGGCAGCGCAGGACACACACGTAAGAAATTTGGTGCGTCCCAAATGTATCATTCTTATTATGTGCGGGCAGATACTTGATGTAGCCAGCTTTGTGTTGGGGAGAAGTGGCTGAACACCTTAAAACTGATTTAAATGCTTTTTGGATGGGAAAAGGTGCATTTAGGGAAAATAGTTCAGCCAGTCAGCGTGTGCGGCAATTTAAATGAGAGGGCACAGCACAGGAGTCTACTGGCTTCCCTCCGCTGGGGAGTACCCTTCTCCAGATATTTTCAAAAATTGCTTACATCAGATAATGTCCTAAATTGCTGTTTGTATGATTATGTAGGAGAACATGTAAAGTATTAAATGGTTCTTCACCATCTTTCTTAAAGACTGATACTTTTAAGTACTTCATGGCTTTTCGTTCATGCAGCTATATTCTCAGTACACTTATAAAAGCCCTCCTAACAAATAACAGATTGTAAGTAATTCGGTTCTTAGTTGCCTGTGTAGTATCTCCTCAACTAAAGAAGTCAGTTGAAAGCTGCAGCTTTTTGCTTCTCAGTTATACTTCAGGCTTCTGTTAATTGGTATAGTTACGTGCAGCAGTTACGTTTACCTGTGAAGATTGAAAATGTGGCATTGGCAAGCACTGCTGCCTCCTTCCAGGTGTCCTTGAGAGGACAAGTATCGAGGTACCTGGGGAATTCTTTGGCAAAGGCGATGCACTTTTTAAAATACACACCTTTTTTTTTAAAAAATAGGACACACACACACAAAATTAAGCTATTAATTTATACCAATATATTTAACCACAGTCCCACAACAAGGCTTTGTCAGCTACCCTGAGACTAACGCTTCAAGGCAAGCGGGTGCACGAGAGGGACCCGGGGGACATTCGCCGTGCAGCCAAGCCCTTGGGGCTCTGTAACTGGGTATTGCGTAGTACCGGTGTGGCCCAAACGGCCATCCATCGATGGTAGTCAAGAACTGGATGTTTCTGTTCGCAGATTCAGCATCTCCTACACAACTTACATCTGATCTCTTCACTAGCCAGATGCAGCTAAAATAAAACAGAGACACTTCACCAGTGAAACAGTGTTTAATATAGTTAAATTACTTAAATAGATTTCAATTTCCATGGGAAATCATAACTGTATCCATTTTTGCAAGATCCAGAGTAAAGAGTGTGTGAATACCCCTTGAAATGATCATGACACACTGTCAACAATCACAGCTAGAGATACTGGGGACTTGAAATTTCATTGACAACACAACTTCATAAGATGAATCAAAAGTTAAGAAGACTGCAGACTTTTGTAAAGCAGAAAGCAAACCTAAAACCGAGTGTATGGCATGAAGGTAATGAAACTCAGTGAGGGGGTAAAAGGGATGGAAGGTGGAGGGGGGGAGAAGGGCATAAGAGCGTGATGCAACTTAAGTATTTTGCAAACCAGGAAAGATGTAAAGGAGCGAAAGTATAGTACAAGGGCAGACTTGGCAGTTTTACAGAAGTCAATATACTATACTTTTCAGAGATGTTTCCTAGTGGAAGGGAGAAGGAAAGGGGCGATGCCATTTAAGCTCAAGTTTAAATGGCTTAATGCTCGGGTTATGCTTAGCAATACAGCAAATTAATTAAGACAGGCCCATGGATTTTCAGTTATTCTCGTTGTTTAGGAAAAAATAAATCACCACCACCATAGTGCAATCATTAAGCTGTTAGTACTACAATAATTCTGCCCTGAGAAGAGTGGAAAAGAACTTTATTAAATGTCAAAAGATTGGAGTCATTTTTAGTGCTAGCCAAATTCAATATCAAAACTCTCCCCTCATAGAATATAAAAAAATATAGCTTTTTTTTAAAATTCTTTTTTTTAATAAAATATCAAGGGATTTTTCTTTAATAGTTAAAAAAGGTACATAAATGATAACAGTGAACTATTCATAAACCCCCACTAGTGATAAAGATGTCCAACACCGTATCAATGGCACTGTATTTGAAGGTCGCCCACCTCATATACACACTTGCCATCATAACCTTTTTTTGAAGATCACCTAATTCCTGAAAATTGAAAATCTGTGTCTCAGTTTAAATAAGTGCCCACTACAGGAAAGTCAAGTCGATGCTGCAGTACATAGTTCCTTGTTAAATGGCAGTTACAATATCAGACAACTCTCATATCAGCAGGATTCTATTAAGACCACCTATGAAAAATGATTTCTTTAAAAGAAAAGTTCAAATGAGCTTTTTTTTTTTCTCTTCTTATAAGAGCTCCTGTTAGAGTTAGTTAGAAGATTTGCTTAGAGCTCTTTTTGACATGTTTGACTGATACTGTCTCAGTAGCTAAAACTCAAAAGGTCCTGTTTCCACTTGTTAAGACGCCACCCTCCGCTTGAATGCTGCATGGAACAACTGTGTGACTACCGCGTTTTGTTTTTTCCTCTTCTTTGGGGTTGTAGATTTTTCTGGATTTTCATTTTAAAATGCATCTGATTCAGCCTGGAAACTCACCTGTTTGTTGTTGGTTGATTGTATAGTGATAATCTGAAAACTGCCAAGTCTGTAGTCAGAGTATTATGCACAAAAAAGTTACACAAAAGTCTACAGGTTATATACACCTCCCACCACACCTTGGTGTGGACAGCCTGCCTTCTAATTTATATATAATTTACAAAATATAGAATTTGGTATATCTGTTAGATCTCCATGTTTTCAATATTACAAAATAAAAAATACAAAAAAAAACCACAACAAATTTCAGGGGAGTTCCCCCCACAAAGTGTCTCTTGTTTACATCTAGTCTTTCCCATGTAAACTGATATATACCAAAGAAGAGCACAGAAGACTTTTTAATAAATATGGTTGTAGAGCCATCTTTCTTTATCTCGATCTTCCCCTTCCTCAGATGCGCCAGCCCCGCTCAGAAGAGCAGTCATTTAGCCATGTAGAAGGGAAAAGAGGGGGCCAGGGCTATAATGTCTTTTCACACTAAAACATTACCAATGCCCTTCTAAAAGGCCTTTTTGTGTGCTGCAACAGTGGGTGTCAATTTTGAAAGCCCATTCAAAACAGCTAATAAAAGCACAGTGGTACACTTCAAATAGCTGGCAGTATGGGATGGAAACATTATGGGAGTGCAAATCCATTCCAAAATAATGCTTTGTAGTGAATCATACATTCCTTCAACCAAGTAAATGTTGTGTTGCGTCAATAAATACTTAAATAGCTTCTTATATCATCCTGTGATAGCAGCCTTTTTTCAAAATTCCAAATTCATGTCTTATCTGTGAACTCTGTAGTACACATCTTTGGTCGACTTCGCACTCAGCCAGGAACAACTCCAAGGTGGTTTCTTTCGATTGCCTTTCATGATGGGTGGCCAAAGAGCTTGCTGATACCGGCTCTAGAGTCACGGTGTGAAATTTCAACTGCGCTGCGTTTTCAACTTCACTGCCAAAAAGTGATTCTTCTCCAATTCACAATCTTGTGTAATGCAAATTCCATCTTCGAGTGACGCTGCAATCGGTGCTAACTAATTGGAGGCCCTTCATTTAGAAAGTAGGTGGTCATTTCTCCTTTGCCTTTGACCTTAATGACCCCTCGATATTCCAGCTGATAGTTGTTGGCTGCTAAAACCTGGTACATGTCTGTGGTTACCTGCAGAATAAACAAGAGTCAGCAGATGCTTGTCATGCCTTCTACACAGTCTTTTCATTTGCTTTTGGAGTAATCCACGGGCAAAATTAAAGTAGGCTCAACTATTTTGTTTCTAAGTCAGTCGACTTTTGCATATTGATCACTAACTAAAAGTTTGGCACAAGTTGCAGAACAAACACAACCTTGAGAAACTACAGAAGTCACTCACGGCACGCAACTGGGGGAAAACCACATTTTTCAAGGAGGTCACAGGATAAAAAGAAACAAATGAGTCACAATTTTAAAAACACACCTGGCAGTTCAGTCTGCTCAGATGCATTCATTATATCACTGGAGTGGTAGTAGGAAAACAGGTTAAACATATTTTAAAAGTCCTCAAACGTTACTTAGAAATTACACAGTGGATGTACAATTTAGGAGGAGTCAGTCAGGGGTTTCCTTCTATGAAGGAGAAAGCAGCGGGCAATGAGAAAGGCCGAATGAATGGAATACTCTAGCTGGCATCCAAATTCTCTCTGCAGATGCCTTTCAAAAAATAATCACTTGTGCTGCAGAATAACAGAAGTTATTAGTCTTTAGACCAGATTTCCGGAGACATTTATTTATTACAATGTATTTTTTCACCCTTTTTTCAGGTGGCTTTAAATATTTCCATTTCTGGCTTCCTATTGCTGTAACATTGCTGTGCTGATTTGCTTAACTAGAATGAAAAATGTTCACAGACTATCTCATAGGAAGGCTTAAAGGGTGTTGGATAAATATCGATCCAGTTAACTGACAGCTTAATTGGAAAGAAACAGCATGGCTTCCCCTCTTGGGTTTTACATCAGATACTCTAACTATTTTTATATGCCTTCAGTACTTTCCCAAGGAATGACAATGTGTTACTGTGGACATTGGCTCAGCAAAAGCAGGACAGTGGAATTGAATCGCTGGAAAGGTCACTGTCTGAAGGCCAAGGAGATGTTTGATCACAAGACAGTTTCCATTAACCCCTTAAACCATCCTCTTTCTTTAGTTAGGTATCCCCATCCCACTGATGCCTGGATCCTTGCTAGCCTCACAACACATATGGCATTGTGAACAGAGAAGTGATTTACAGACATATGTATCTGAATCAAGCCCTTGAAAATAAAACAACCTACAGTTGCACGTAGCCAAACAGCAAAGCCGGTGGCACGAGTGAGTAAGCATCACAGCAGGACTGTGCTCATAATGCCAATGAGGCACTCGGGGAAGGAAACTCAGCTCAACGCTTCCACCCAGAACTAAACTGCAAGTTTTTTTGACCAAAGGTTGCAAAGTTGGTCAAGATTAAAAGGCAAAACTTGATGGTACCATCAGCACTCCCCAGTTGGCTTTTCTTTCAGTACTGTGTAAGTAAATGTATGGCATAAAGGAATAAAATGAAACCAAAATTCCAATACTAATTAAGTTTCAAAAGCTGTAAATGATACAGGGCTGGCAATGTAAGTTTTCCAGTGAATTCCTTACCTGAATCCTGTCAGGCACACCTGTACTGTCCATTCGGCTGGCTACATTCACCGTGTTGCCCCATATGTCATACTGGGGTTTGCGTGCTCCTATCACCCCAGCTACGACAGGACCTATATTGAGGCCTGGAAGGGAGAGGAGAAATCCCGCAATGCTCAGAGCCATCATGTGTGAATCACATGAAGCTTGAGGCAAGTTACTTTTCAGACAAAAAAAACCATCCTGAAGTTCACTGGTTCTAGCTGTGCTTTACTCTGACATGTAAAGCAACGGCCAAACTGTGGGGAAAGAAACTTTTAAAGAAAAGCTGGCTTCTTTGATCCATTATGCCTGTCTAACTGGCAGCATGGGCTGGATCTGCTCAAGCCAGGGCTACTTTCCAGTACCAGATAACAGGATAAGGTTTATTTGCCATCCAGCTGCCAAGCAAACTGCTCACTTGGAAGTCAGCACACAGCTGCTGCAATGCTGAGCGCCTGCAAGGCAGCAGCCTGGTGGCCTTCCAGAACAAATACCAAAAGACATCCTCACATTTCTTCTCCTTCTCTTTTTTCTGTCTCTTTTTATTCTCTGACTTGAAAGACAATTTAATGTCCAAGAATGGCAGAGATGGGGACCACGGGGGGTGTGGGCAGGGAGCACATCACAGGCAAAATGAGCCCAAGCTCAACCACCATGTGAGAACATGCTGTGGTAAGAGCTTCTCTGCGCCAAGCTCGGTTGCCCAACTGCTCCTAATTCTCCAGGGAGCTGCAGTAATAATGCTGCTACCCTAACAAAACTGCTTTGATGTTTCAGAGAGGCCAAAGTGGTCACCAGGCACAAGACAATTAACATCACTGTACAGCTAAGGTACCATCTATGCTTTTTGCTCTCCATAAAATCCCCAGCTTGGAATGACCACTACCTGTACTTAACCCTGTAAACACAGTGACATTACCTATCTTCATCTGGAAGTTGTTGAATGAATGTTCATTAATGTATTTCATTTGGTCCATTAACCTCATGGCAAAATCAGCCAGAGCTTTGATATGTGTCTTCCCTTCCTTGTCGTAAGTGGAATCGTTGAGGCCTGATGCAGCCATATATGTACTGCCGATGGTTTTGATCTTCTCCAGCTGCCGAAATTGGTCTTCACTTATTATCTGTTTCAGAAGAGCAAAAGAAACGAATAAATCTTGACAAACACATACATTCTGGTAATGTCCTTGCCATGTGTCCTCCCTTGGTACAAGCACTACAAAGCACTGGACAGAGCCTCTGCTACTCAAAGTATAGGAAGAAAGGGGATTAGATATTCAGAGGAGCAACAAGGGAATAGAAGAGATTTTAATGTGGAAAAAAAAAAGAATTAAAGACTTCTAGAGTGAGGAGAAATGAACCATGGCACAAGGATTCAATAAGCCACCTTCCTTCAGGAGCTCAGCAAAGCCCAACTAAACTCATTGATTCAGTTCACTCTGTCCACCCAGATTTTCTGCGACTTACTTCATCAAAATCAGCAATGATCTCATTGAGCAGTCTCAGACACTCCACCCCTTCGTTGTTGGCCTCCAGCTCCACGTAAAACTCTGAGAAGTTGCTTATGGAGGCGAACATGACAGCCACGCACTCACAGGACTGGTAGTACAGTTCATCATTTCGCCGCTCCTGAGCCAAGAAATGGGCTGCCACGTCCTTTGGCAAAATGTTGTGGAGGAGGCGTCTGTTATAGGCCTGCAGCTCCTCCATTTCTTCTTTCTCTTCAGTGGCCTAGTTTAGGAGGGAGAGAGACAGTGATGTGCTTACTCTTTTGGTAACTGCTCTAGGGAGGGAAAAAAAGCTGAAAATGAACTTGCAGGGAGGAAAGAAACAGAAGAAAGGGGGAAACTGCAAAGGAGGGCAGAACCAGAGAGATGCAGAAACGTGCTTTGCAGTGGAAGATGGTCCGTCTCTTTGTATGCATGTGTGGATGTAAAAGCAGGCACAGAATAACACCAAAATCCAATGTTGTTATATTTCTGGGCCCTGAATTTGGTAATCTGGACAAGGTCTGGTCCTTTTGGGGAACTCCACCGCCATCCCACCATCCTCAAAAACACACATTTGGCTTTCCCAGTCAAGCACAACAGGTTTCAGGAGAACAAAGACAGCTCACCATTGCTAAAGTCTGAGTGCATGAGTGGCATTGAATTATAATCTCCTCCCTGCACCACCCAAACGCTCATGTAGCTAAATAAAAGGACCCTCCTTTTCCACAAGGTTTGCTGAGGTGCAATGATGGTCATGAAGTACAGTTACCATGGAGCCCATGAAACAGGCCAGTCCAACACTCTGGAGAGGAATTTTCACCAGCTTGTAAAGCCCGTGTCTCCTGTGGTAGTTGGGGTATGTCCGGGCAAAGGGAAACATGAGGAGGATGGTTGTCTTGTTTCTGCGCTAACAGGTGTGGATTTGGGTTTAATGTTCAGATGGAACCAGAGCTTCAGGAAGGACGTACCTAGGAGGTACCTAGGCCACCTAGGATGTACCTAGGCCTAGGTGACTAAAATAAAACAAGCATTTAGAGTTCACTAGATTAATCAGCTTCAGAACCAGATTTGATTTCTCTTTGCAGACTTGCATAGTACCAGCATTACCTCAGTTCATTGCTTCTGGTTTGTAGGTAAAGGTACAGAGGTGTGTGTACTGATCACCTCTCTCTCCCTCATTACCTGATGGCAGCAGTATTTTCCCCCCCTTGTTTTACTTTTTGCCATTTTGAATATTTCTGAGCAAAGGAAAAAACAGGGTCAGGCAAGGCCTGGGGAAGGCGCAGCTGAGACTGGGGGTCGCACAGAGCGGTTCAGCTTACAGGAGCCCCGAAGAGCTGTCCGGTGTACAGCACCCTCCGCTTCAGCAGAGGCACCAGGCAAAACATACAGTCTTTTGAAATGAGTATTCTTCAGATCTTTTTTTCCAGTGACTTTTGTCATTGCTGGAGAGCTGGAGCCAGAAAAAGGAAAGACTTTCCTGGTACATTTGGGCCTTGGCGTGGACGAACACAGCTCAGCAATGCGTCCTGGGCAGAGCTGAGACCTGTCCTGCTTGCTTGAGAATCACATACAATGCCCCAACATGAGTTGTGGGCACAAGTAGTGAAAACATTAACCCTGAACCCAGGGACAGGAGCACAGTGTGGCGTTATCCGTAGTGTGTTGGTTATCCAGTACTGCAGCCTAGGGGCTAATGAAGGCTGGATATCAAGCCAGTTCCGACTGCTTAACAAGAAAGTGAATGAAAATACAAATGTGAATCTTTCGCACCCCTGAACTAAAGCTCACTGAACCCCGGGAAACAATTCAGCAGTGAACATGGGCTTCTTATATTTACAAATCATGTTAGATTACAGGTTCCTGCAACAGTGACAGGCTCAGTTGCCCAAATTCATTAACCTCGATCTTCAGATCTATAACCCTTTACTGTGGGACCATCCAAAGTGCATTTACAAGGAAACAAGGGGTTAAAGTAAATAACCAGGATGAGAAGCACTGAGTATGCAAAGTACCAAAAAGAGCAGAGCATTACTGGTATGCCCAGTTATATGCCAGATCCAGATTAAGTTCAAAGGCACTCTGTAACACTTCTCAACTCAATAGTGAATAGCTCAGTAGTTTTATATTAATGCCAATGCCTATGTGTATTCCTCCAACACAGCAAACACCCACTAACCTGGAGTTTCCAGAGGAAATCAAGCCTTGCTGTGGATTCCACTTGCTGGGCGTGCAAGTACAGTGCCAGGACAAAGACGGTAATGATGACGGGGGTCACAATCTTCAGTGCGACTCGTGTCATCGCTGGAGAGCTGCAGGCAACGGAAGAGCAGAATTTCCCAGTTAGTCTCAGCATGGAGGAACACAGCTTAGCCACGCTCTGCAGTTCCCACTTTAAAGCTAACCAACCTCTGAAGAAAACAGCTTTTTTCTTTCCTCTCAAAGCACGTGTTGGTAAAGGGACAAACAATACCTGCAAAAAGCTGAGGACTTTGGCTCATAGGTGCTGGTTTCTAAAGCAGGACTTTGAAATTGGAAATTTAATCCAACTTCTTAAAAAGGGTTAACATCAATATAAAAGCCATTTTTTAGAGAATGGCTTTACATGCTCAGCCACCACTATGCTTGGCAAAACTGAAATGCTGACAGCTCTTCAGACTGTATTCACTGTGTCTCCTGCACTGGCTTCCCCAGCCTCCTAAGTCTGCAACTGTTCTACACTTACTGCTTCTCTAATTAGTCACTTCTTAATGGCCTTTGTTTTGTAAGTATTCTATAAGCTGAAAAGAGCACTATGACACAGTCCCATCCCTTCTGACAAGCAAGTAAATAAAACCTGTTTAATCTGAAATATAGAGTTATACAGTATGAAAGTATTATTTTGATAAAACCTTTGACTTGTAATTGCAAGTAAGCTCTACGAGATGCTCTATAAAGCAAGTCGACATAGGTCCCACACGAAAGAGGATGCTCTGAGTGTAGCTATACATACAAAAGGGCAATACTCAGTCCACTTAGGACATTTGCAGCAGCTCACAGCAATACGTAGTCAAATACCAGACACCGCTGGTGAGTCAACATGCTGATATTGCACCTTGTGAACAGAAAATGCCTACCAACAAAAACCCATAAAAATATTTCATGCCAAAGTGACTCACCATGGTAACGTTGCATTTACAGACATGCTGAAAAAAAAAACACAAACACAAAGTTAGTAGAGTGTTTGGCTCCCTCCAGCAGTTGTCCTTCTGCACCTCATTCAACAGCACCTCTGCAATGTGGCACCTCTAACACTGTGTGGGGCTATAGCCCTTTTAAAGCGGAAAACTACAAAAAGATGGGGGGGGGGAGGTCGTCTGAGCTACACTCAAAAATCCAGAGTGATGGTGCAACACAGTTAATGTGGTTAAAACATCTAAGAAGCATTAAGAGGCAGAGAATCATTTGGGATTTTAATGTCAGCGTGGGATGCTTAGCAAATGCTTGTGCATCCGTCACTACTTCATTAGGTCAGGCTGGAAAATTTGATCTAAAGAAGGAAGCTTAGGCTAATATCTTGTGAGGGATAGCTCCTCTCTTCCCCATTTATTGTAGCATGGAAATGTGTTTAATTCCTTTAACTCTAGCACTACTCCCTTCTTCTACAAGTTGCTCATCTCCAGTGCTGTGCCTAGCTATGGGTACCGCACACGAGTGCACTACAGAAAACCCTTATGCGGATTGCTATTACTATTCACAATACTGCAAAGTATCGTATGAAGCAGAGCTGCTGAAGATGGAGGGTGTGCTTTTCTTACAGTGAAAGGATGGAAAGGAGCTTTCTGGTAGGTAGTAGCTGTCTGAGTTCCTGACTGATTGATTGCTTAACGCTGCTGGGTTTCTTCTCAAGTGTGGGTGGAATATTAGGTGGCTGAGAACCATGTATGTGGATCTTTTAAAACACTATTTAAATGGAAAGAAAGAGATCAGTGGTAAAATTACTGTAGTGTCATTGATGCAATTACAGCTTTGCATCTACTAATGTGATACATCTTTAGCCTGAGAATCTCACAGCTGTCTCGAGAGCTTCAGGCCACAGTTTTCTGGGGCTGGGAGGAACCTCTCACTACAGAATCAGAGATACAAATAATCAAAATTGAAATAGCCAAGGGAGGCTAACTGGCAATAAAATTAAAAAAATAAAAGCATAGTGACTCTAACCTTGTTTGTTCTGAGACATTTCCTGCAGTTCTGAGCATGGAATTTCTTCTGACACGGATTCTGCAACCCACTGTTGTCTTGCACACGAGCTATTGCACGGCCTCTTGGCCAGCTCCAGCTCTGAACATGTGTGCTTGGACGTGGACCCAGTTTGGGAACCCTGGGGACAGTGACTCCCACACTAAAGACTGGATCTAGTTGGAGTTGGAGACACTTCCCACATGCAGCATGATCCCCCTACTCCCCTAAATCACTACCTGGCCAAGGATAACTGACTGCCCCCCATTATTACTCTGTCTTATGATGGGAGCATGGCAGATCTGACCCTCTGTACTGGGGCTGCAGCTCACTGTGGGTGTTAGGCTTGCTCTAAAATCTTCAGCACAGACTATGAAACGCAGCAAACCCAGTATTTACAATAATGCTTTGGATAAGTGAAAATGCCCAACGCAAGCAATAATGGCGTTACACTGGTAGGTTGCTCCCCCATGGGACACACATTTCCAGTAGCAGATGGCTCTTTAATTACTGGAAGGTAATGCAGAGAGAAGCTTGCTAAACACACTCCGCTCAAGTTAAGTGCACATTTTTAGCAGGAAAGGTGGTTGATTCTGGGGACAGCTCCCATAGGACAGGAGCATCTCCCTTCTCCCAGGATGGCAAGGACAGACAGCCCTCTAAACCACAAACCACAGCTCGAACAGAAATGATGGGCTTGATGAATAAATCACCGGGCAAAGCTCTTTGGGCTCCACTATGCAGGAACTCAACTTAGAAGATCACATTGGTCCACCACATCTTTAAAACCAATGCATTTACTTTTATCTTCTGCATAAGGAAAAGGTAATATGATAGTAGCTCTGTGCATCCAGTTATACTTCATGTGTCACCACGCTGGTGTGTTGCTGCAGCCAAGTCTAGCAACTCCCAACGTGCTATAATCAGCCTTTCAGTTGCTTGCATGCTGGGTTGGTTTGTACACAGAAGTGTGAAGTGACATCTGCATCACTTCTAATTAGTCAGAGTACCACAATGGCTGCAGAGCAGACAGTAATTATGTAGCTACAACCGGCACCCAATTAAAGTAGTATGAGGTCATGTTGGTTTTTTTTTAATATCAGCTGGACAATAAAGTACATCTCTGAACTGTGTGCTACATGCTGAGCTCCCATTTCCCACAACACACAAATGGACTGGCAGACATTGGGACAATAAATAGCTGTCCGTTGAGCTCCCCAGACAAAACAAGTACGTTTAGTTAGAGATAATATAGCATCATGGAAAGCTATTTCTGGGAAAACATGCTAACCTGCTCCACTTTATTACTGACATTTTGATTGTGAAGTGACGTAAATTATACTTTTAAGTGCTGTAATTTCGCTTAGTGCTTGACTTACAAGAATGAAATGATATTTGGGATATAAAATGCTTTTATTTCTCTAATTGTGTTAGAAAATGTTAAATAGCTTCTGCTGTTGGAATACATAACATCTGCAAAAAAAGGAAGGAAACCTCATTTTCCCCATACCTCCACAGAAAGCTCCATGGGCTTTCCTACATAATTTCATTCGCTTGAGTTAAAAAAATAATTTAAGTGCTTACTGCCAATGGCAGTAAAAGCCATACCTCCATTAATTATTACTGGGCACACAGGAATGCTAAAACCATGGAATTTTTATGTGAAGGACAGAAGTAACCAGGTGCATCCAGCTTGAAGGGGTTAATGACCATCAAGAAATCTGAGCAACTACACAAGCTATTTCATAACCTACAAGATAGCACTGGGAAGGACCATGGGAATCTTCTCAACCAACCCTCCTGTCCAAGACAGGAGCAACCACAGCTATGATCCTTGACAAATGTTTCACCTGAATTGGTGATTTCTAGATCTCTGATTGTTCTTTGCTGCTCTGGACTCTCCATTATCGTGAACTGCCTTCTTGCCCCAAACTGGAAAACATATTCCAGGTTAGGCCTTCCCACTCCTGAGCAGAGCAATGGTCTACTTCTCAAGTCTTACAGGCAGCTCTCCTTGTTATACATCCTAGCATCGTGTTCACCTTTAGACAACACCATGATTTTATTGACTTACATTCAAGTACAATTGTTGCCTACAGGGGAAATCATCAAAACAAGTAGTTAACACAGCAACGCAACTCCCAGTGAGAAATGAAACTTGTGGAGGAGGGCGGCTTTGCGGATGTGCCAGATTTCCCTCCCTGGCGTGACCTTCAGGAGAGGGGTAACCATGTCAGTGGAAGGAGGTTGCCACCACGATTAATGTGTGACCTGGTGATGACAAACTACCTTTTGTAAGTAAAAGGGCAACTGCCTACTCCCACTTAGCCCAGGCCCTTCTGCTGGGAATTGTGCTGAGACCAGCTGTGATACTGGCTTTTCAAATGCCGACACGTGTCCAACAGCAACTGTCAGGAGATCACTAGCCAAACATCAAACACCACCATTCCACCACCCCAACGTGGGTTTGATATACCAGATGTCTGAACACCTCTGTGGTTCGTTATCACATCCCTGAGCCAGCTCAAGTTTGTTGGAGGTTTTTTTCTCTTTTTTCAAGAAAAGACATTTCTATATTGGGAGTGTAATACCAGAAGAAGTGAGAATGACTAACTACAGCTCCCCATTTCTGGAAGAAAAAGAAATACAGATCCACTCTGATTCCAGTTATATTTTGTTATTAATAGATAGTTCATTAGTCAAGTTCCATATTAAAAAGATCTTAAAGGGAACTGTGTTCTCCTACTCTTCAGAGGTGGAGAGCAGCATTGACAAAGCCTTTAGTTTACAGCCATGCCTTCTCTGGTATCATGCACTTCCCTTGCTTGCACCACAGCCTCGGAGCTCCCGTCCACCTAATGCCACGCTGAAATCATTGGGTGAAAGAAACTAGGTGAAGATTTCAGAAGTGAAAGGCACTTACTAGGTGTTAGCTGTAACCAGGAGATCTGCATTGTCAAAAAGGTTGACCCCTGGCACTTCCACAATGAGAACATATATAAATTCAATGATTAACATAAGGATCAGTTTTCCAATACAGCTGATCTGAAGGAACACAGAGCAGGCCAGGAGACTCAATAAGACACTGTAGGTAAAGTACTGTATAAAGACAAAAAGGGGAAAAAAAACAGAAGAGAGATGAATGTCAGCTGGATAAATCAAAACTGAAAACAAAGGAAACTAAATAGAGGGATAGAAAAGGATTGGGAGTTATGTAGTTGAGCTGACCGAACACAGAAACCTGAGGCTGCCTGTGGGATTCTCCCACGTTACAGGAGATTTAAGTGTTAAAACTGAACCAATGGAGAGGAAAACTCTTGCATTCTTCATCAGGCGTTATTTGCTTTACACTCAAGAGGCATAGGGCTCACAGCTGTATACCCAAGGTTGTGATGTAGGTTTGCCCTGGCCACAGTTACTGAATTAGCAGAAAGCATCAGCCAGTTATGCTGGAATACTTCTGGACTTGAATTCACATATCTGCACGATACACAGGACCGAGGGTATTAGCAATTCACACCCCCAGGACAGATACCCACTTGAGGCCAGTTGGAAAGTATTGCCCCTGCTGATGTGACACACTGAATCCATCGGCAAGATACAGGCTGGGCAAACTTCTACCAATGCCCAAAACGATGATCATTTTTTCTGCCAGCAGTTGCAGAAGTGTGTGCGTGTGTGGTAGTGGAGCCCTCTGCCACACCTGGGTGGAGCAGCAACTTCTGCCACTGAGAGCTGAATGTTTAGCATGCCAGTGTTTTCAAATGTGATTGCAGACTGCAGGTGCCGTTTATGGCTCCTGGGAAAGCTAGCATGGATGTAAAATGAAGAGAGGCATGTTATCCAGCTCATCACCTTCCTGCTATCAAATCTGTGAAGATTTAAGCTTCTACTCTGTCCGGACAGGCCTATTTCTGGCAAAAAACCTGTATCAGATGCCTGAGGCAATCCATCCTTTCGGTTAAAAGCAAGCCCTAGTTGAAGTAGAAATATGCTTATGTTCTGAGCTCATTTATTAGTAGTTCATCGCTGATATATTAAATTAGAGAAAATAACTTGTACAGCTTGTAACTTGACTCTTCAGTTTCTGTAAGTTCCCTGTGGCTGAGGGGTAGGATCCCACCATCTCCTGAAATCACACGGGGGGCAACAGACAACCCCTGTACCAGATCCACCATCTCCCCTGCAGAGCACTGGGGAGGGACTCCTCACTTCTTAGCCCACTGACCGGCAGGACCTGGCTCAAGGGTGCCATAGCATCCTCAGCATGCAAAATAGTTGTTCCTCATTGCTTAATATCCCTCTCTGTCCGGAATCAGCACTCCTGACAACCTCATGATGGGCACAGAATATTTCTAGTTCTCCATTGTGCCAGATTTTGTTCCTGGGTCTTTCTGCGGACATACTAAGAGCCTTTGCAGGGTTGAAAGTCACAGTAATGGTGGTCTCAGAAACCTCACTGAATCAGACAGGGACCATATCCCTGTTAGGTTAAATAGAAATAGGTTCAGTGGGATACCAAGCCTTTCAGTAGCACCTTGGACATCTGGATGATAAAGCATCAGTCATAAATCTGTCCCAGGTCCCCATAAACCCAGATGACCTTGACATAAATTCTGCCCCCACCCTACATAGATTTTTTTCCTTTTCAGTTTCCAGTAGACAACACACGTAATGGCTGTGACCTAAAAGCTCAGAGAAAGGTCTTGAATAGCTATGCAAAAACATGATTTTTTTTTCGGCAAAGTATTCTACCAGTGTGTAAAAAATATTTTGGTTTTTTTTTTGCCATTAGAAGCATTTTTATTTTTTTTAAACAAGTTGTTCTGAAGAGGTAGGATTTGCATTTGCAAATTGAAGCAGACCACTATCAGGGCTGCTAACCTGTCTGAGGCCAGAACCTACTATACCTAGTGAAAGAATATATAAGCAAAGTTTTTCATCAGGACATAAAACAAGGGAGGGAAGGGTTAAATCTATGACTAGACACTGATTTTCAGTGAACTGATTTTCAAGTAACACTGAGCACCCACAAACTCCTTTGAAATGACTTGCAGTTCTGCATGCCATTAAGGACTTCATAGAGAAAGGCCATTTCTCCTGCTACAGGCAGGATCCAACAATTATAAAAGCCTACTGATTATTCAGCCCTGAAGGAACTTAAACATTAATGTGGACTCATGATAATAACTTCAGACACTTAAGTTTGTGCGTAGTAGCCTGTGTCAGTCCTATAACGTCAGTCAGGAGCAACCTTGCTTTCCTCTGAATCACTGAGGTTTATCACACAGGTTTTATAGCTCCTTCTCAGACCAAGCTCTGCAACCCATTTTTTTCAAGCGATACCTCTGGAAAGTTGCAGTTGGGCAAAGGACTGTCACAGAATCCCTGCAAGGTGCCCAGGCTGTAGTTGGAAGTCAGGTTGCTGATAAGGCATATGTCCACCCGGTCAGGAGTGATGTTGTATTCTGCAGCCATGCAGCTGGCAAGATCCACAGTGCTGCACATGAACTGAAGAAAAAGATGGTATTAAACTCAACAGCATAGAGAAGGAGAAGAAAAAGAAATAGTTTGCATCAATTAAAAAGCCCCTTGGAAATGGCTGTAGCAATGTGAAAAAGATGCAAAAATGAAATCACCAGCTTATGTTTTATTGCATGTGCAATGGCTGTGGTTTTTCTCCCCTCAAATATTAATTAATAAAATCCAGGCTGTGCACTCTGGAAAGCTAGTTTCGTGCTCAACTTCACGTACAACTTCATGCCTGAAGGTTCACAGGCAGGGGGGCTGTAGATATTACACATACAAATATATCCCACTGTCTGTGATAAGGTCCTGGTGTTGCTCTGTTTCTGTGGATGGGAATTTCTGAGCTGATAACTTTCCCCTGCCCTCTCTAAAGCTTCTTCTACAGGGAAGATTTTAGCAGCAAGGCTCAAAGGCTGATCTGCTATGTTATGCTGAGAGGAAGCAGCAGAGGCCTATTCTGATCTCCTCCACGTGCTGCTCCGTTTGTCCATTTTGCTAATTTTTACACTAAGCAGTTCACGAATGCAAAGAATGACACATTATGCAGAAAAACAAAGCTCTAATTTCTGCGTGGTGCGCAGCAACCCACACCAGCTCTTTGCAGGTGACTAGGGGGGAAGGCGGTGGGGTGTCGATGCCACTGAGCTAGCGACTCCCTTTCAAGTACCTCAACAGAGCATAAAATTGTTCCTAAATCTCCACTATGTGTATTGGGAAGCTGAGGCAAGAGCAAGTAGTGGTCTGATTTTTAGGCGTTTAAGCCTCTCCATGACAGTGTACTCAGCACTGCCCCAGCTGAGGCCATAACTGAGAGGAGCAGAGGGCCATGTGAAGTCTTTGTAGCTACCTCCAAGCTCAGGGCTTTAACCCCAGGCCCATCTTTCCTTCCCCCCCCAAATGAAATAGATGTATGCAAGGTAGAGAATATTCAAGTGGTTTCTTTAAAATACATTCAGCCTTCAAGCCATTTGTACAAGTGAGAAACCAGCAGCCGCAGGGTCCTAGAGAACAGCCCACCTCTCTCCAAGTCTGAAATCAGCAGCGGCGTTTGAATGCAAAGCTAGACCAACTCCAGTCCCAAAAGTGCAACTCAAAGCAAAGTCTTCACAGTCCCTGTTAGATGATTACTGCACTCGGAGCAGGATGCAGCACCGTGCAGAAGGCCAGCACAAAGCCTATGCAACACTTAAGTCCCACTCAATATTGTGGGAGTTATATGACGCATCGGCCTTGTGCTGGCCCTTCACGCAGGGCTATGCTTCAGTCTTGGCTTAGGTACTTGGAGCAGAAGCATTTAAAGAATCAGAAAAGAACATGGGCACAAATTGGAGCCAGGCATATCATGGGCTATAGGGATGCAGTTGTCAGGCTCCCATTTCTTTTCTGTGCCCAAAAAGCAAAAGGGAACTGACCTCAGATGCTGTGAGCATTAGGCAGCATTACATTAAACCCAGTGGTTGTAAGGGTTACGATGCTGCAGAGCATCAATAAGAAAACTATGCAGAACCGAGCGAGTCAAAAGGAAATCATGCACATACCACGTTGACAAAGGCAGATAGAAAAACCAGGATAATGGCAAAGACTCCAACTAAGGTACTATTGGTCCTGGACTGTACAATCTTCCTAGAAAGAGTCTGGAGCGGAGCTGGGAAAAGCTGCATGTGGAAAAAAAAAAGATTAAATAAGCATGTAAAATAATTGCTTATTTTACAGATTACAACCTGCAATTGAGCTGCCCACATCATTCACCGTGGCATCTATGTGGATGCTGCATGGGGGTTAGAGAATGGTGATGGGGGATGGTGGCTCCGGGACAAGGGTGAGCAGGAACGTGACTGCCTCGTGGCAGCAGGCCCAGCTGGCTCACCAAATCTACTTAGTCCTTCCTAATGGGAATGATGGCTCCTGAGCCGAGATAGCATGGCTTGCAGGGCTGTGCTCATCCTGTCGTGAGAAGCAAACCACAAAGCCGTCTGTAACTGAAATAGCCAGGAGCTCGAGCCTGTAAATTACTGGATCAAAAATTTAAAAAAGCAGAAATGAAAAAATACATGTCATATCCCTTTGATCACAAAGGTGTATCATAGGACTTTCTGGTGCCATTTCAGAAACAGACTGTTAAAAAACCCAGGCTAGTCTCATGATCTGTCAGACCCTCGGTGAAAGGCGCTGGAGAAATCAGCTGGCCTCGTCTGGTCTATGGCACTCGGCCCCACAGACAGACGGGGCTAAAAATAACCGCTGGTGAGGGCGATCACAGAGCTCCCCTAGACAGACTGTCCCAGTGATTCACTACTATCAGAGCTAGAAGCTTTCTTCTAATTGCTTTCTGACTGCAGGCCACCAGCATGCTCTGCTTTAGGTGCTGCATCATATTCTGGGTAGAAACAGTCTCCATGTTAAAGCAGAGACTAACCAGACGGCCTTTGCAGCCATGGTCACCCCTCAGCATCGCACGAGGCCTCCTTGCATTGCATTAGCTACAAGAGAAGTGCAGAAGACAATGAAATCAATCCTTTCTCTTCATGGGCCACCACCGTCCCAGTGCCAGCTCACGGCTGGAGCAACGAGAGGTGGACGCCAGGAAACCCTTGTGCACCGACACCCTCCCGCTGGGGAGCATCGGCCCCGCAGTGCCCTTCCCCTCCACGCCATCACGCCGGGGCAGAGGGGCTCTGCTGAAGGCTACCAAAGTTTTCTCCAGAACCTAACTCTCCTTTCCCTACCAGCACGCTGCATGAATAACCAAGCCACTAGAGGGTATTTTTAGAGACACAAAGAAGCTAGCAGCGCAGCAACACGGCACTGCAATTTAACTATGACTAATGTTTCTATTAAAAGTCTTGCTTTTCCCTTTTATCCTTCACTCTTACATCTTCAGAGATGCAACATTCTGTCAGTGCATAGCTTCCCACACAGCAGTCCTACAACGTAATTACGAAGTGTTTGAACGGCCAAAGCACTGATTAGCTGGTGACTTTTACAGAGGGAGAGAGAGGTTGTGGCAAGAGTTTTGAAAGAGCTGGTTTCACCTGCTACCAGCACACACACACAAAAATCCAGCTAACACCAGGTGAGAGGAGAGAGCAAGGCTCTGTGGGGGACGGGAGGAAAGGGGAAATCAGGGTTATGACTTATTTGCACTGAAGGAGGATTGATTGAAATTCACTGAAAGCTTATGCAATCCTTCAGGCTCATGCAGCCACTGTAAAACAAAGCAAAACACCTCTCTCTCAGAAATAAACCTTACTGATATAGAAATCCTTGGCTCTGTTGATAAGCCATGAACCAAAATATCTCCTTGCCCTACCATGTCCAGCTGCTTCCATGCAGACATCAGCTAGCAGATCCCTACCAACTCTGGGATGTGGGAAATGCCATGGGGCTTTCCTCGCTCTAACCTTTATAGGATTTGGAGGGAGAAGGAGGATTTGTGCTGCATTTAGACAGTTTTCCCACCAGATTAGAGCAGGACAGGTTTTCCTGCCACCCCTTTGTTTAGCCCTCAAGGCCAAGCTCCACAAAGGTATGCATGGACCTAACCTCCTTCTGTAATCTCTGGGAAATCACGCACCTAAATAAAACTTGGGAGTGCTTTGTTGTGGATCTTGGCTCAAGCCCCTGCTGCCAACGATCCTAAAAAAGCCTGACTTTGAACCAAGCCTGAGATATCAAGCAAAGCTATCAGTGGAAGACACTTAAATTCTAATGAAAACATGTTTTCTTTGTATTAATCTTGGTTCTCATTACTTTGCAAACTAGGGAAAATTTTAGGTCAGTAAACAAGTACAGCTGGAAAAAGTCCTGAAGAGGAAACAAATGCCAAAAACCATAGGAGGTCAGGATTGCAATAGAGAGCACAACAGCACAGCCGTGCCTTATATCTGAGGAACCTCTGCCTTGTGAACAACATTCTATAACATAAGTAATGCTCTCCCCATTTCACAGAGGCAGATAAAGACCAGGAATACTTGCAGCTTGGAGGACTTCCGTGATAAAAATGGGGGATCTGTCTCAGCTCTGACAATTCAGCTCCGCTCTAGCAATGTTCCCTCCATAAAAACATCCACAAGTCAGGGGTATAACAAAAAAGAAGAAAAAAGAAAAGAAGATTACTTCCCCTCCCGTTCTCCAATAAAATAAAATCCCTTCAGTCCTAGGAAAAGAAGCAAAACATCAGGATGCTATAGTACAGTGAAAATCCGTGCACTGTTGCTGATTAGCCCATTGGTTTGTACTGTCTGACACCATTTACTCCTCTTAATAAGACTCAAATCTTGCCTGAGTGAAGAACAGGACAAGGGAAGATCTGATGAAGTGGCAACTCTAAGCCCGCACATGCACTACTGAGAACAGGGGCTGAAAAAAAGGATGTGATCCGTTTGGGCAGCCAAGGTTCATGTTTAGGTTGCCACAGAAGCTTGAGGTCACTCATTAGTGCTCTTAAAATGTGAAAAAAATGTAGAGAAAAGTAACCACAGTGAGAAAAAGGAAATTGGATTGTCCAGTCGATTCCAGTTCATTCTGAATCAAAATGCATAAATGCTGCTGGAAGACATTACCTCCCAGAAGAGAGAGGCTCTGAAAGCATGCAGATACCAATGAATGTAGAAGGGGAAGGTAGGGCACCGTTGTACAGGCAGAAGTCTGAATTTAAAAAGCGATCCAACAAGTACTAGTGTTACACACCCTCCACAACCTCCAGTCATTTGCATGACAAAACTACACTAAATAGAAACTGTACTTTGCAGTAACAGCTGATCACAGACAGAAGAGTAATATTTCTCCTTTTTGTCTTTTTAACATATATTGTGGACATGGAAAACTGCTTAGATAATTGCTGTTGTGTTGTGAGACGAAAAAACTATGAGGTCTTTAAGTTCTGATTTTTCAATTTGTAATAAAAGCCTTTGAGTCATTCTGAAGTACATTAAGATGCTTCTGGGGTAAAAGACATCTCCAGGCAACTTAATGTTGCAAGTCCATTTATGTAATTTATTTCACAGTGATTTATTTGTCTATTAAAAAAGTACAGTTTTCAGAGGTATTTTTTCCCCTGCTTGAGAAAAAAACCAAACACTTTAGGAGCATCTAGACCAGCTTTGGGAGGCACAGAAACAGGTATAGGCAAGGTGCACCTATTAAGCTACAGAAAAACTTATTTTATCATAAAGGATAACTTGAAATTTCTCTCATATGTGCTCCGAGAAACATACAAGAAGTTGAATTCCACACAGCAGTGTAGATACCAGAAGTTAAGGATTTTAAGAATAAATACAAACTTGGTAAGTTAGTAGCAAAACAGATGTCTGTCAGTGGAGTATTTGTGAAGGGACCCTGGTTCCCATGACCTTGGGCTCTATTGGGAAGGAACACCATCTCGCAGTGGCCAAGTCTTCATGGAGCATCAAAGTGAAGAACTGGAACTCTCTTGTTTATTACAGCTGAAGAAACTTGGAAAGCCAAGCTGGCTGCGTTGGCAGTTCCAGGATCAACTTCTAGTCCGTGGAGAATTTTATAGTGGAAGATAATAATGACAGCAAAAGAAAATAAAACATGTTCAAGCTGTCCAGAAAGAGCCTGCTGGCCACTGTCAAAGCCAGAGATGGAGAGGCCAAAACAGGGAAGGAAAATCTCTCATGAAAGTTGGAAAGAGGAAGAAAAAAAGAGTCACTTATCACGTAACAGCACAGCAAACAGGCAAAAGTTATCCTTGTGCTGATGTCCTGGGGTGGACATCTGCTTTCTAGCTTCGTGTGGAATGAACCATTGGTATGTAAAACACATGCTCTCCTATCCCACATCCGAGTGTGAAACAAAACAAACAACGCTGACATCCCTGTGTCTTAAAATTGCATCTGAAGGATCTGTAAAAGTGTCTTCCTTGTGCATACGTGTAAAAATGCTTCCTGGAGCAATGTGGAGTACAGAAATAAAGTAACACCCCTTAACCAAGGGCTGGGTAAACCCGTTGCTTAAAAAACTCTGACTTGAAATGCCAAAATCTTTAATGACAGAAGCAGGCTGCAGCTCCTGGGAGCTGCTGCCCTCAGACAGGTAGCTGACAAGCTGGAAGTACCCATCCCCTAAACAAGCCATCTCGTAATCAGATGTTGTCAGCAGAGTCTAATCTGGAGCACTAAAAAAGGGCTAATCAAAAGGGTACTGGAGCTAGAAGGGTATATTTTCAGTATTTGCAATCTGTGCACAGAAGGCACCGGCCACACTGAACGTTACACATAAACACCTTATGGGCCTGGGCCAACATGCTGAACACACACTTTTGGAAATACCAGGAGCTTCATAAAATCCCATTAAATTCTGATGTTAGTCTGAAGTGCCTCTGATGTCTTGTGTTTCCAGGGCCTGTGCACTGTGGCCATCCTAAAAACAGTGGCAGGCACCACTGAACGGACCTCTTCTACAGGAATTTGGAAGATCAAGGCAAAGAAAGCAAGACTGAACACCTGCCTAGGGTCACGGGGACTGAAAAATCTTGTGTGCGCCTTTTAAATTAATTGTTAATTAAGATCAGTAATAATATTAAACCCAAAAGCCCAAACCAAAACCACAACCTTTGAATGATGACAGAAGAAATGAGTGCTGCTGTCAGTATGTGGAAGCAACCTAAGCCCATAAAAGCCAGTGGGTGACAAACAGCTGTGTGCCTTGAAATCCGTCTGGTTGCAAGTCAGCCAGCTGAAATGCTTCAGAGGTCCAGGTCTGCCACAGCTCTTGCCCCAATATTTGCACAGCACCAGTAGAGCTGGTGTGGCTCTGCATGGCTGGCAGTGCGCTGGGATGTTGCTGCTGGTGGCACAGCAGCGTACGTAGGCTCCAGCACAGCTCTGCACCAAGTTTCCAAGTCCTTTGTGGCTGTGACCAAAAGCTTTCCGCATTGGTTGTTAATTAACTGCTAGTCACGTTAACTGCTGATACCAGTTTACAAACTAATGACAGTCAGTAGCATCCTCACATACAACGGACACACCAAGTACAACCAGGCATCTTTGGGTACCGTTCCCCAGCTCAGGGGACCCAAGCCTTCCTATTAGCACTGTTATTTCTGACTTGTCGTTCTCATTGCTGGTAAACAAGCAGGACCAACGGGATGCGCGTTTGTGAACTATGTTCCCTTTAAAATTGTCATAAGCCCAAGGGAAGCCCCGTGAGTGAGTTGTTAAGTTCAAATATAACCTGAAGCTTCTTTCACTGGGAACAGTTTGTAGCTCTTATTAAATGTGAAGGCAAAGCTTAATTCTCCAAATCTAACTTTCAAAAATCAAAAAGACATGAAAGGTGCAAGTCTGTCAAGAGCACCCACATCCAGCTGTTGAAAATGGCACAGAGAAGATAATTAAAGCGAGGCTGATCTGCCTGACATAATCCATTACCCCACTGTTTCTTCTGCAGGAAATATAATGCTACTGAGCTATTTTATTCCAGGCTCTGAGGAGCAAAGCTGAGCTTGGGCTAAGGATCCTGAATCTGAACATTTTCCACGTCCAGACACTGCTAGACTGCAAGGATCCCCAAAACTGCAAATACAATCAACTAGCATCAACATTTTCATACAAATACCTTTGAGTGAAAAAGATGAGCACACCACGCTTCCCAAAGCGCTGACTGCCAACTTACCACAGAATGCCAGGAAGAATTAATATGTTTTCAGATTTCACACAACGTATTTCTTCGCTTAACAAAATGACTTACAAGAAAGAGCCCACCGAATGTTGGAAGCTCTGTACACTCATCTGAGAAAGGCTGATAAACTTCTATATGTTTACAGCTTTTACTTCCCCCAAGACATTTTTCCTTGGTGATACTCTGCTTCTGATTATCTGCCTACCCAAACATGCATATGCAGCAGGGGCCAGTACACAGGCCACTCCGCAGGAAGTTTACAGGGAGGAAACGAATGGTCAGTGTTTTGTTCCACATTGGGAAATGTATTCTTCTTATATCAATATGAGAGTGCCTGCAGGGGACTTAATAGACATGCAGATCCACACAGTGATTACTTCTCGCTGAGCTAAAGAGATGCAAACCCTAACATCTGTTTGCAGTTCATTCTGTCTTATAAAAGGCTTTTTCTGTAACCCTTATCACATAGTGTGGAAAGGATGGCTAACAAAACATGCTCTGTTAGCTGAAGAAACAGATTGCTGATCCAGTTAGCTTAGGCAAAGGACTCTACAAAGAAACCACAGTACTCACCTTTACACAGGAGTAAATGACCGAAACAAACACCACTGTGGTCAGGATCAGGAAACAGGTCAGGTAAAAACCCAGCATAAATGTAGAGCTGAAATCAAGGAGATTTTTTTTAAATGCACATGATATAGAATAGCTACAGCTCTGCTCTCCAGAACATGACATTTGTACAAGCTATGACACACTGCACAGGCTTTCCAATTAGGACAGCAGTAGGAGATAAGAGGTGCCTTGAATACCAACAGATACTCCGTCCTACTTTGAATTACTCACGCAGGCTGCAGAACAGAGAATACTGCATCTTTTACAGCAATCACCTTCCTGCCGGGGTGACAGCAGAGGGACTGAGAAATATTTCATACGCTAGAGGAGCTGATTGAACAATTTGTTATGGCGGGTCGGCCCCCGGCTGGCTGTGGGCAGGAGACCCCTGGGAAGGAAAGCGTGCTGAGCGCTGCAGTGCAGCCAAGTGGGAATAGCCTCAATGGGAACAGCTGCCCATCCTTGCTGTGCACAGGGAACGTCTGTGCTGCACCATCCTCCGTGCTCTGTCTCCTGCATGGGATGGGAGCAACCATGGCGTGAGGATAGTCAGGGAAAACATCTTTAGCCTGGTCAGCTGGATAGGTTCCTGTTCCTCCCAACTTTGAAGTACAAACGGGACCCCAGGGCCAACTTTGTATTATGCATTTTCATGTGTTTTGATCGTGAAGATATTCAACAATTTCCCAGTGATTGGTCTCAGTGTGACAGGACAGGCACTCTCCCAGGACTTAGCCTTGTTCATAATTTAAAGCAAGTATTCTTGCGACGTGACATTGAGGCCAACCAAACCAAACCCAGCTGGTCTCTGCGTTCTCTCATGACTACTAAAATAATTGTACTTGCTAATTCACTGTTGCAGCCTTTGTGAAATTCATTAAAGCCATTCCTCTTTATCATCATAAATTATCACTGCCATTTTGTCTCTAGTTTCAGATTCAAATTCCATGTTATGTCTTTCATGAAGGTCTGATGGTGACACATATATACACCTGTGGTTTCAGTTGCTGCTTAACTGTTACCTTCAATAGAAGACCAAAACTAGACAATTGAAATATAAGGAAAAACAAGCCAAAAGGTGAAGGAAAGTATATCTGACCTGCAGTTAAAACATGAAATTTTATTTACTCTTGAACCAAATCATCTTTCAGACAGGCCAGGCTGCCTAAGGACACTTCAGAACTTACCAAAAAACCTAACCACCACCCTTATGGGCGGCGTGGAAGGAGGCTGAGCAGCATGACATTTACACCATGCTGCCATAAGGGATTGGCTCCCGTGTAATACAAAGGAGTCAGCCATATGGTTGCCACAGATCAGAAATTGTCAAGTTGTCATTTAAATGTTAAACTGGGTTTTATGGAGACAGCTTAGTGGCTGCTTAGGGAGTTTGATGAGCAACACAAAGGCTGGTAGAGAGCCTCTGCAGGTGTGAAGTCACAGCAGTAATATCCAGAGATCCAAAGTGTAAGCCCTCACTAAATCAATTACTCTCAAAGAACATTTTTGGTCATAATTGACAATGTGTTAATTGCTGGGATTGATCTAGTTTCAATTTTGAGCGTCTTTCAGCTTCAATTCCAGTTTCCCAAAGTGGAGCTGTCTGTTTACACAGTGCATTTGTACTGATGTTATTTTGCTGATTCAATCTTTCTGTGAGCAGAAGTGAATGTCCTCTTGCCTGGGAGAGTGAATGACCTCAAACATCAGACTATGCGTCGTTTCTGTGACCTTCCGAATATCTGATCTGAACGGTACAAACCAATCCCTACTCTGAAAAGATCTGTGGTGTGAACAGAAGTAGAAAGCAGTTGTAATGGCATATAATAGTATTGGAGCTCTCTTCAAACAATTTTTTGTCTTCTTGTAATGAAGATGAATTTGGAACATTTTCAGAGCTTCTGTGATCTTGTTCTTCAGATTAAAAATTACTAACTCCAAATTTATTTCCAACACAGCAGTGCTCAATGAATGATATATTATTGCTTCTAAACCAGAGCACAGGAAATACCAACATGCTTTAATTTTAAGGGATTTTTTATGAACTCTTTGAGAAGAAATACCATGTCTGCAGAGCTCACTGCTGGAAAAGATCCAGTGGGTTACACTGTGCCTTTCAGGCAAAGCAATGCACTGCAATGGTCCAAGAGCACTGTGCCCCACAGCCCTGAGGAACTTATGCCACTCTTGCCTGGGGAAAGAAATGACAGCAACCCCTAAAGCCGGAGGGAGCTACCCTAAGTGCAGGCACGAGTAGCTCAACTCCCTCTGCACCTTTCTTCTGGCACTGCTACTCTGAGTCCAGAAGAATAAATGCATGCGATGTTATGCCTCATCTCTGAAGCAGACCCTGAGACGTCACTGCTCTGAGCAATGCGGCTGTGATGGGTTTTTCCCCTCTCTGTTCCCCTGCGTTCAGATAAGAGGACAGCCTAGCCTCATGTTGTGAATGTATACTAGCCTTAGTAGGGAATCCTTCCTACTTAGTGATATTCGTTTTCCACAGGCTTATAAACGTGCTGAACTGAATTTCCTAAGATGGAGGTAAATGGTAAGAGGAATCACGCTGGGAAAACAGAAATCCTCACATGCCAGTGAGGAGGTTTTAATCTGCACTAGAAATGAGTGAAAACAATAAGCACCACGCATCACTTGAGCATGAATTATTTAAGGATTTTTCTCCTCCCCTTGATGCTCTGAATTCTCAAGAAAAAAAACAAAGAAAAGTAGGCCAGAATAGAGGAGGGGAGCAGATGGGAGCAAAGGGATGAAAAGATACTCACTGTGGCACGATTATGATTTGAACAAAGCAGATGAAGAGGAAGACTAGGGAGGCACAAGCCACATAGGCTCCAAACCTGTCATCCACCTGCTTGGAGTACTGCAAAAACACAAACAGGGTTATGTTAGTGGGAAATTTCGCTGGCTGCCTTCTCTCCACAAAAACTTCTTACTTGGCTTCCATTTAGGTCCTTGGAAAGCAGCGCTGGTAGGAAACAACTAACATTACAAACTCGTCTTCTCCTGGGCAAGCTGTAAGGGCTTGAACAGACCCAAAGGCCAGGGAACAAGCCCAGCCAGCTGGGTGGAGAGAGAATGCGTCATCTGCCCCTTGCACGAGAGGAACAGGAATGGATTAACTGGGACCAGAATTCTAGGTCACCATCGTCAGACCTAAACTTCTTCCATAGGAAGTTTCCTCCAACAGGGATGAATGTTGCTAATGAGAAAACCTTGTATTTTGTGCAGACGGCTTGGCTCGTTCTAATGATAGTGCGAGGATGCTGCGGTTTTCACACAGTCATTCCTTCCAACTACTTGTCAACATATTGGTCACATGGGAGCTGCATCTGATTCCCAAAGATGCTTTATTTAGCTTGAAACACAGTTCTCAGTACAGACGGTCTCAGTGTTTGAACCACAAAATAAAAGGTGCTCAGAACAGGTGAACCGCTAATTTCCCTAGCAGTTTTCAGCTATAAAATTGAAGGGAAGGAGTGGGGGGAAATTACATGCTTGAGCTTTTATCCAGTCCCACACTGATTCATTGAATAGCTGTAAACCCTGCAAAGGTATGCTTTTGCAATAGGTTGTAATTCCTGTCATTGAAAGAGTGTTTCTAAATAAAATGCTAAAATAGTTAGGGCAAACTTAATTACTGAAGCTTTTTCCATTGAATAATGAGTTTAACCTGAAGACCACTCAAATATCCCAAGGATCTGTGCTTGGATAAAAAAAAAAGAAAGAAGATTACTTTGACTTTCTTTGGGCAATTAAAAACAGCAGTTTATATAGTACCCTTAATAATAGCATCTGGGTACCTCTGGACTTAACTGAATTCAACATTGCAGCCATCTAGAGCCTATGTTGTCTCTATTATACAGAGACATTGAAAAGATCTTTGCCTCACAACAATGATATCTGAAACAAAATCAGGAAGCAATCAGCTACTCGGGAGCCTTAGGTCTGTTACTCCTCTTTCTCACATTTGTGAGACAGAGAACTCTACTTGTTGATTAAAGTGGGTTCCCAAAAACGAACAGAGAAGGAATTGCATCCCAATGGACCTTAGTAGCACCTGGGGCTCCCTGGGGGGACAAAGGGCAGAGCAAAGCCCCTCCAGAGGTGACCTGGAGCTCAGGCAGGCTGAAGCAGGTTTCTCCAGTGATTTGAGGGAGATAAGGGGTGACTGCAATCCCAGTTTGGATGGCTCAAGGTCAGAGAAACAAATCCGGTTTATTCTGGATTCCCTTTACAGCTCATCATTGTATATTCATGTGTGTCTGACAGAAATGGCTTGGTTTTCCTGCCTAGTGCTCCCTTCAGATGACTGTGGCTTTCTAGGGACATGGATATTAATGTTTCCATGAAGAAGCATGGATTTTTTAAGATCACAACCCCACCTCCAACACCTAAAAACATGCTTTACCTATAGATATAAAAGCTTGACCTTATGCAGGAGCATTAAAACTCACAACAAGCTTGACTGACACGTTGCAATGATTTTTAGACAACATTACCTTTTTCTCCAGGTCAGGCTCCCTGAATGTTAAGAGGAACTTGCGCACGTGCTCAGAGCGTAACCGATCAATACTTCTGGCATCGATGGCACGGCCCAGAAACTCATCCACCTCATCTTCTGGGTTCATACTTTCCTGTGTATTCCTGAGGATGTCATGAAAAGGGAGCATAAGAGGACAAGATAATTTCTCCCTCTTCACCATATGTTATAATTTCACTGTATAATAAGCTGGAGGGTAATGGTATTTTGCTTATGACAACTTCAAGTTAGAAAACGGATTATGAGCTGAGAGGAAAATATCAGCTCTAGAGCTCATTGCCAGTCCTGAGTCAACCAGTGAAAGGATTTGATTTACTTGCCCTTTTTCTATACTACATCTATCTGTTTTCTTGCCTTGCAGTCTCTTTACTGTCCTTCATTCTCTAAAAGCGGTCAGTAGTCTCCTTCCACTAGTCCTCTGACTTACTCTTCCCTGCACTGCTGTGCTGTCGCAGCTGTTAGCGCCCGAACTGGCAAAATGATTTATGTAACCAGTCATATTTCTTGCTTCCCAATAATAACTTGTGTAAGTATTTCTGTGAAAATTTCTGAACTTGAACAATTCTCCATTTTTGAGAAAAAATTGTTCACAGAACGAACATGTGGGGAAAAAAATGTGGCCTGACCCCCACTGCCTCCCCTTCATGCAGTTATTTATGAGTATAAAGCATAAACCAGACAAAATTTTCTGTTTACAAGATATTTACTTAACTCAAGGAAAGGTAGCAAAAGAAAAAGGTAGCAAAAGAAAAAAACACAAATTAGATTCTGCTTTCTACATATGTAGAACAAGATTTCTAAATTGCTTGTAATCTTTAGTATCAGTGTGTTTCTGATGCTCAGCTACAGCTTCAGAAAAATGAGGCTCATTTTCAAAAACTGTTGAAAAAAATAACACTGAAAACTTAATTGCCCTGAGGCATTTTGCAATGAGGATCAGGAAACCTGAAGCACCTCCCCAAACTCTCTAGTTATTTTTAAAATCTAACAGGATTTTAATGACTTGATGCTGTCAATTTAATGGCCTGCCTTAAAAGTGGCTATAGGCAGAAATTAAAAGCTAATCCTGAAGCGCTGTTTTCCTGCTCTGCTTGCATGATTACCAAGGTTATCCATGGGATATGCCAATAGTTATCCACTGGAATATGCCCCTCACTTGCACTGGGACGCATTCCAGTGGGTAACTATTTCTATGTGCAAACCCCACGATGGCACAGCAACTTATGGCTCATGATGTATGACCTTCACCTTAGGCACTCTGGAAAAAAAAATCCCGAGGTCTCACAAGCATGATGAAAAGCTACACTGCTTTATTTTCTCGGTTTTATTTGTACTGCATAACAGTGCATAACGCACAAACACTATTGCAGCCAGCAGGCCCCTACAGGTACGACTGTGCTGTAGAGCAAAGATCACTCAAAGCAGCTTACAAAACAGAATGGACGCTGTTTTAAAAGTTAAAGGTCCCTTTCCAAAAGAAAGGTTCTCCAAAAGCTTTCTGCAGAACTGGACCAAATTTCAAGAAGCCCTCTGTACCCGAACTCTACCATGTATGTCTTGCCAAGAGAAAAATAAATCAGGTCCATCCACTTGTTTCCATTCCAACTCCCTTCGCCCCAGCCAGTGAGTTGAATGTGTCCACGCCTCAGCTGGGTCATGGTGACACACCATCAGCATCTACTTAGTGACCATATGGCAACTACGAACCTAGTTTTTCTCAAGGTCTTATCTCTTTTTAGCCAATCTTAATATTTCAGTGGGGTTGGGGAAAAGATTTTTTTATTTTTGGGCTCTAGAGTTATTTAATTCCTTGAACTTCATATATTCCACTTTGAAATTAAAAGTGGTTTTGTCCCTAGAAGGACAGGACATTCAATTTACTTCTAGATGCTTCCGTAGAGGAAGCACATCCGCTTGAGCATTCAAGACGATGCTGCTTATTTTCATTCAGTGCTCACAATGTCTTCTGGACTCATAAAAATGAGCAAGGAAATCATTAGGCTTCGTATTTACAGAATGTCTTCCAAGATCCTGCAAGTTATTTACACATTTGGGTCATTCACATTTAGTCATTTCATACCATGTACGAGAGATGCAATACATTTTCCCCTAGAACCAAAGCAAAAGAGTCAGCTCAGCATCTTGGCGAACTTCAGTTAAATTTCAAGTCCCAGTCTAAAAGCATCACTCAGGAAGACATGAAGAGAAGAAGAAACTGCCTGCTCTGGCTTTGGCCTCGGCTGCCTCCAGTTTTGTAATAGGTCATTATACTGCTGAGGGTATCCCTAATACTACAATAACTTCTGTGGTTGCAGATTGTGCAGAAATACCCCTGCAGGTTTTAAATTGCCTTGCTGGGATATTCACAGTGAGGCAGCCACCTTCACGTAGACTGCAGGGAAGCTTAGTCATCCTGCATATACCTAGCTGCTCGGGTGACTTCTGCAGCCAGTTGTACCCAAAGTAAACTATGGTACAGCAAGTTTGGGTACGTTTGCATAAATGTAATTTTAAATCGAAATAAAAAATTTCCCCGTGCTAAGGAGTGCCCTGGAGGCAGTGCCTGTAAGTCAGAGCTGAGGTACTGCCATAGATTAATGAAATTCATATGTGGGAGTACTTATTGATATATTGATAGTGTGTGGGGGGGAAAAAAACAAGGATTTCAGGCCACCACGAAACTTGCAGAAACACCTCTTGGACAGAGCAAAACCTCAGCAAAAATGCTGAGATTTTTTCAAATGCAGCCAACAGAAAATTGTTGCAAGGGACAGGAACAGCACGAACAGAGCTTGGAGCAACTTTTGCACTCTGCTTGCAAATGTGAAAGCTAGCAATTAACCCAGAGATGCTGGCTTCAGTGTAATCCAAAAATGTTCTGCTTATTTAATTACTTTCTGCAAATGAAGAGTGTGACCACTGCCAAAACTACATGTATGCCATCATTTTAAATGCTTCATGCCTAGATTCAATAACTAAATCTGCATTTAGGCACGTAAGTGTCAGGTCCTGTTTTCAGAGACGCATGGTGCCTACGTCTTCCTTTGCTGTAAGAGAAAAGTACCAACGCTCACTGTTTCTGCATGTGAAGGCACTGGGTTGAGTGATTCACATGGTTTAGGTATCTGATTTTAACCAATATCACCATGAACATTTTCTGCTAGAGATTTTTTTTGGCCAAATCTTTGCTCTTGAGTTAAACAGATTTCTGGATCAAGACAATCTGAGGCAAGTAGTAGCTTCTTGTGGTGCTGAACAGAAATGCAGAAATCCTGCAATCTGTACAATAAGATGGCATCACACTGAATCAGCACTGTAAATACACAGCTCTTAGCTATTGGCCGTAACAGCTCAAGTAACCTTTTCAAACTATGGGATGGAGGAGAGACATTATGGTCCTTGGAGCAACAGTGGAGAAGCCATTCCTTGCCAGCTGGGTGACTCTGTTGTGGACCAACACTGAGGCAGCTGAATGTATGTTTTCTTGCACAAACTATGAGGAGAGATGCTATTTCATGAGGGATACTTAAAATTTCTGTATTCCTAAGAATTATTTTGTTGTAATCTGTTAGCTCTTTTCTGTCCAAAGTATATCTAACATCAGCTGAGTTCCCAGCAGCCATGGATGCAACAAGAAACCCTGGTAACTCCCCCTAGACAGCTCGTAGCACCAGTGAAACATCCCAGCGTGCACAGAGCTAAATGTTATGAAAATCAAGTTTGCAGTGAAGGGCAAGGGAAGGAGAGAATGATTCTTAATATTGCCATGTTCAAACTATCACTTCCCTTTACTTTTAGGGAGATGCTCTCAATGCTCAAGCACCATAATGTGAATTTTCCCAAAGCCAGATGCTTAGGGCCAACAGAAGCATTTAGCTGTCCCAGCTCACACAGGTCTGCTTAGTCCTGACTGGCAGCCTGAGAAACACGATAAGGAGCAACAGCAACAGCAACATATTTTAGGCATCCATCTCCTCTACTGTCACCTATCGTGCTCTGAGCAAGCTTACAATTAATGCCATTCAGTAGGACTGAATGTGAAATCACTCCAAACACCTTCAATACAGGAAATGCTTTTGTTATGTCCAGCTGTAGAAGTTAAAAAGTGAACATGGTTGGGTTTTTTCCTCCAAAAGCAATTTTTCAAAATACCACTCTTGTTAAATTGTTATTTTAACCAATTTTTTCTAAAGTTCTATATGAAAAAAATGAAAATGCTGCTTTAATGTGCCTGTATTTTAGAGCATAAAAGTTTGAATTTGCTTTTTCAAATAAGCTGTCATTTCTGAGCTCATTTCTGTATAGAGAAAGAAGAAATATATAATAATGAGCAATTATTAAAAAAAATATATACAAATAAACTCAGAAACTATATCTACATTTCAATACATACAGAAATTTTTCTTATCGGAGATGTTCAACATTTAGACATACTTTACAGGAAGATTTTGTTCTTGGGATATTTTCAAAGCAGCAAATGGCGAAGAACATCGGGGGCAAGGGGAAGAGCAGCAAAAGCATTTTAATTACAAAAGCAAGTTAGAACCACACAAACGAATAAATGTTTTGAGGGCAGCAGCAGTTCTGAATGCACATCAGTCAGTCCCGTGCCCTCGACTGGCTGTCCCTCCAGGAGAAACCTCTGGGGAGTCCAGGCATTATTCTTGGCTGCTGGGCATTAATTTTTGTCTGTTTTTAATATGAGAAAAAAATCCCAAATGTGCAAACATAACAGTGTATGACAGAAGTAAATTTGCTTACTTGTCCTTGGGGTCCTCAAAACCCTGAAAGAAAGGAAAAGGACACAAGGGTTAGGAAACAGGCTGACCTTGAGAACACAAAGTATCCTGAGAACGGCATTTCGCAGAGGAGTTTTCAGGGCGCTCATTTGTTAGGTGTGGATGGATAGCCTACCCACCCACAGCAATATTTTGTGCTGCCGTGTCATCAGGCAGACAGAGAAGTTTTAGAAAAACACATGCCTTCAGAGAGAAATTTATGGAAGCGAAGATAAGGGAAATGCTTCAGCCAACTGCTGGTACGCTTTACTTCAGGTGTCTTCTTCTTTGCAGTCAGCATTGCAAATGATACAATGGAAATTATGCTGATATTACAACTGAGGGTGTATTTTACTTGAAACAAAACTCGGAATGATAACATAGGTCAACTATTGTATTGAACAAGGTTGCACCTCTTTATGTCGGGGCTTGGCTAAGGGAGCTGGATGCATTCTGGTTTTCATCTCTTCAGGAGGAACCTCAAGGGGTCTCCTTCCTTCTCCCCTCACTGCATGCACACACAAAACATGTTTTCTTGAATAAGATTTCAGGAATTATTTATAATATTTGTAATAGCCAAAATGTTCACAATTCCTTCAGGGCCACCTGAACTGAGTAAGTGTATGTATTTACAGGCCATCTATAGTTTAAGAGGCTAGAAGGCCTCAGCAAAAAATATGTACAGAAGCATAATTTTATATATTTAGCATTAACATACCTAATAGACCAAATCGCATCAACATGGCCATTTTGCATGGGCTGAGACAAAATCTGCCCTCTGACATCTTGGCTTAAATTTAACTGAAGTCAAGAAAAGTTGTATATTTGACAAGTAGGGTCAAATACTCAGGCACAGAGTCAGTACCCTGTGTTCCAAAACATAAACCAAATGGAGCTGGGAGATAGGAAGAATTCCTTTTGTTTTCCTCCCCGAGGCCTCAGGCCAAAACTACTCGGAGCACGGGAGGATATTCCAGCTGCTGGACCTGCAGTTGCTACCAGGCTGGGGGCAACAAACTGAGATCCGTCCTGACTGTAAAATAAAAATCTTTGGGCAAAAGTCTTCTCACAGCTGCCTTGTCCAACGCCATAACAAGAACGTTGACCAGATACTAAATGAGAACAGATTTTGCCCTTGTAACTAGTTAGCAATGTGGCAATACGGCGAGAGGCAAAAGTAAAGCCAACACAGTCTCCCTGAACAGCATCAGCTTTGCCAGAGGGAAAAAGTGGGTTTTGTCACTCAGGTCAACAGCCAGGACTGTGAGCCACTGAGAGAGCAATTTCCATTTTTACATACTCAGTTTCAGACTAAAGCCACACTTCAAAACAGAAACTGCAACTCCAACTTCACCCATGAGAAATTCAGATAAAGGAAGTCTCTCAGTCCCATGTAACAACCACCAGCAGATCCAGTGGGAAGAAGGAAATAGTAATGTTGACTCAAAGTTAGCATGTCCAGTTATCCAAGCCAAAAAACCCATGTACATTTTGATTTCACATTAAAGAGTGATGAAGTAATCATTCAATTTTTTGTTGTGTGGGTTTTTTTTTTCTTTGCTTAATCATTTTACAGTTGTCAGGAATATCTGATTGATTTATTTATTTATCCTCTAAGCAATGCTACAACACAGTGCCAAAACTGAAAGCTCACTGATTAATCATGGAGACAAAATGCTCACTAATTTGTGTGGTGTCATAGTCAGTTAGGCTGAAAAAAAAAGAAAGTCAGCTGAACATGAATAGCTACCAGCCAAGAAATAAGGGGAGGGAACTGATGAGAAAACAGCCAGTACTTGCTTATTAGATAGACATCAAGTTCACATTTCTAAGCTTAGCCACATGGGAACTGGATGACTGACTGCAGTGGGAGAGTCCCTTCAAACGGTCTGATTTTCATGGACGGCTGCGTAACCATTCATCCCACTGAAATCCTGAAACTAAAAGCAGATCTCATACTCCTGCCTTCTAGGTGCACAAGTTTGAGGACACAGGCCAACCAGGTCAAGTTAGCAAAACACCTCAGCAAGCATCTCCTCAAAAAATTCCCCAGTATTTCAAGCGTGGAAAAATACGTAGGCTGCATATTTAACTGGTCATTTATATGGGTGATCACTTGATCAACATGGAATTTGATTCTTCCCTGCTTCTCTTCCCCAGCAAAACTGTTATAAGGAAAGTCTCTAAAATAATACAGAATTAATTGACCTAGCTTTTCAATTTAGAATACTAAATTGTGCTTGAAACCCTGGAAATTATTCATGCTGGTAGCTCAGATTAAATTGGTGTTTCAAAATTAAAACCTCAAAAAAGGCATATTTCAGGTAAAGCAAAAAAGGAAAAGATTATTACATTTTCTTTCCTGGATCTTCATTTAATGAGGTTAAATATTTAAGAGTGACTTGAACTTTAATTAGAAAGAACCAGCTTAAAATTAAATGTAGTAGGAAACTCTTTAAGTTAAGCAAATTAAATGATACACTTCATACGTTCCCATTTCATATGAAAGATTCTTCAAGCAGAATTGCCAAAAATGGAATTGTTATGGAGAAAGGTCTGCAGGATTATTTTAGGAAAAAAACTCTCAAACACAGCTTCTTAAAAACTGGTCATTTATTACAGGAGATCTTTCTTATTTGCACTGAAAGGCTTTGCCAGGATACAGAGCAAATATACTTCTAGGATCCAGCTGTGACCAGAGATTTTCTTCCCTATCCACTAAAGCGTCTGTGTCTCAATCACAGACCAAGAAGCCTTTTAAGTGGAGGAGACAATCGCACGCACAGGGTCATGCTGCTCACTCTGTTTTGGCTTTGGAGGGAAATTTCCCCCTGGGTTTTGGTTAATGTGTTTTCACCTCCTCCTACTCCATGGACATGCTCAGTCCATTGAAAACTCTGCACTGAAATGATTTTCTTCCCCTTGCACAAGGCTTGGGCACTAATGACACATTGGTCTTTTTTCTTCTCCGCAGCTGGCAAATAGTTCAGTTTCTTTAGGACTCAGATGTTTTGCTCCAATTAAAGCCCTTTGGCTCAGCATAAGGCTGCTCGCGTGAATTGCAATGGTCTGTGTTACACATAGGATAAACACTAAGCACAATCAATCCTGCAGAAATATGGTCTACATGGATTTGCCTTCATTCCTAAAGGACTAACATACTCAGACAAATTTCCAGGCTCAAGCAGGAAAGTGAAATAATGAGGGCTGCTGCTGCAAGCATGTCTATAAAGCCACTCTCCAGCATCTCTGATCTCACCTGTCTGTGCTCGCCGCTGGAGGCTGTACAGCTGGGCTGGGGCTGTACCCATTCTGTTCGGGTATAGAGCATGTTTTGAGCTGCACAAAGATATGTTAAGATTGGCATTTCTGCACACACATATACAGAAATCTGAATGCCCAGAAAAAATAGCTGATAAAAATGAGGTACCTATCACTTAGGAAAGGGGGAGTAAGGAGGTAGGAAGAGAAACAGCCAGTTCCTGGAGTTAAATATATAAATCCCCCCTTGACTGCTCATGGATTTGTGCCCAGCAGATGAAGCAGTGCCGATGGCTTTCTAGGGTGCAATGAAGAAAAGGCTGGGAATTGTCAGCAGGGATGAAAATGGCAAAAGTGGTGATGGCTACAAGGATCAGACAGATAGGAGTTCAAGAATAGCTCCATAGTCATGATGATGAAGTAGCTCTTGTTAAGGCCAGAATGCCTTTTCTGTAGAAGGGAACATAAGGCATAAGATAGGTCTTAGTGCAGTGCAGTACTAATAGACTGCTGCATATAGGACCTCATGCAATTTTTATTCAGTCTCATTTTAAATATCCTTGATACTGGAGTTTTTCCCCTTCCCCCAGGGGGCTGCATTATTCTGCCATTGGATTGCAAATGTAAAGGTAATAGCATTTAATAATTGCTCTGAGACTAAGAGTTCTCTCTATGACTTCAGGAATATTAATGCAAACTTAGCTGAATCAGCTCCCTCAAAGGCACTAGTACCTACCAAAGAACAGTCCTGCTCTTTCTTCTTTTCTACATGAGATTCTTAAAAAACCTGTATTTTTATGGCAGGTCAGGTGGCTCTGAATTTGCAAGCACTTACTTTTAATGACCGTCCTCAGTGGGAGTAGACATGTGCAGGAGGAAAAGAGGGGGAATGTTATATTATTGCATCTGTCCCTAAGGCTTACTATTTTATGGGGGATATTTTATGAATATCTATTGTGCTAAAAGCTCATATGACTGCCATCTCTCTGCTTGACTTCTAAATTAACTAAGCCCTTTTCTTTGAAGATTAAAACTGAGTCCTTAAATAGAATGATAAAGTGTTTGTCAAAGCTATGACAAGCTGACTGCTATACCATAATGCTTCCAATCAAGAACCATTAGAAGTAATAATTCTAACTTTGAGAACATTAACTGCAATTATTAACATATCGTAAATATGCAAAGAAAAGTGGAACAGACTTTACATCCTTTTAACTTTTCATTTAGCTCCAAAAATAAGACGGTAGAGGGGCTGATGAGTGCTATGACCTTCTTAATGGCAACGTGGCTAGGAAGCATGGATTCCACCTTAAAAACTTCACTGGCAACTCCAGCAAAGACTGTAAGAGCAAAACTGATACAGAAACTAATTTTTCTTGCCCTTTTTTCATCTCTAGGACAAAGTTGAAATGGGACTTACATGATGTTAAAGCAGAAATTGAAAGAACTTTAGACTTAGGGACAAAATGAGCTTTGTAAGAGGTCAGGCCAACTTGCAAAGCAACGGTGCTTCACAGAGACAGTGACCATGGAAAACAGAAAAGGAGAGTGACAGGCTGAGAGTGGATGTAGTTAAAAACAAAACTGGTTTGGCCCCACCACAAAACTAATTATTCACGTCTCTTTTCAGCAGTGTTATACATTCTGCCTTTGTCCCTGTGGTCAACAAGACAAGGCTACGAAGATAGATGCTGTCAGGTGTAAAAGCAGAAACAAAACTGAAGGACTTCAAAGCCCTCAAGCCAGAAATAACGCAGTTTCTATACCAGAGTCCAGAAAGAACTGGCACAGAAAATACTAAGTCTGATAGGAAGGATATTTAACAAGCATCTAAGTGCAGAACAACAAACTGGCACAAAACCAGTTTATGAAACAGATTATATGACGAGTGTGTCTGCTATAGCTGGAACCAGACTAATGAGCTCCAAAAAGGAAAGCTGAAGTGCTCCCTTTCTGCAGCCCACCCCACTTGATAAATAGACTTTCATTCCTCTGCACTGCTCACAGATGGTGAAACCCTCTACTTTGTTCTACTCAAAATTATTTCGTACACAGCCCTGAGCTGGTAGACCGGACCTGGCCAAACCCATGAATTTATTTGGCCCATCAGATTTCTATCTACAGAACATAAGTAGTTGCTTTTGAAATAGGTTTTCCCCCCTTACTTTTAATTAACTTCTGGCTCTGAACTCACACCTCTGAGAAGTGCAGGTTGCTCACACTTCCCAGTTTTCTGTGAACTCTGAATCCAAATTTCTTCAGTTCAAAGGTCATGTTTTCAAGTGAAATAGTATGTGGTTCTGCATCTCACTTGTGAACAGTTACCAGAACTTGCAAAACAGAAAAAGACATAAAAATAGGTAGTCCTAGAAATGCTCTGAATCAATTCCTGGCTCCCTAATCTCTGTCCTTTCATCTCTACACTCCAAATGGTGATAAACACAACAAAGTTCTACAGAAACTACTGTCAAATAGCCTTCTAATCAGATGCAGACAGACTGAATCCAAGCCTAACCAGCCTTAACTGAAATTGCCCACTGGCACTGGCCGGAGCTGCTCACCCTCTCTGAAAACCAGACCCAAACCTGCTGACCTGTATCGTTTTGTCATTAAAGCTTACTAGCCGCTTTAGGAAGCTTTGGAATCATTCTGGTAAGTGCCACAACTCCACCTCTCATGTCCACCTGTGCAACGCTGCCACAAACATCAGAGGAAATGTTCTGTGAATAAAGGGGAATTGGTATCTTTATTTCTGTAGGCTTAATTTAGTCCCACTCAGAAACTGTCTGACACTTTTCAATAGTGTCTCGATCCATATGACTATGATTTACTCTAGAAAAGGGTATTGAATGGTGGAAAAATTATCAGTGCAAGACTTCCAAGCAAATACTAAAGTCCACCGAAGTTTCACAAAAGCAGCTGCAGATCAGCTGTTGTATCTCGCTGACTCTTATCCCTCTTTTAAAAAATTTAATCAAGGATGATTGCAAGCCCTGAGCAACTAGAATAAAAGTTAGGTTTTCAGATGAGGATACAAAACTGTAGGAAGCCTCTGACAACTTGAGCAATGTACAATGTTTTATATGGCTCCCACTCATTTATATGAGATCACATGGAACATGTCAATCAGGCAAACCCTCTTTTCAGAAGCACCGAAGCAATTATATAGCATAACTGCAGGACAGGATTCCTCTCCTTGCTGTTTGTGAGCTATCTAAACCAAATTGGCTATACAAAACCCAGACAAGACTAACAATTTCCTCCCAGGTCTATAGCAATATGTGGAGATTACAGCAGGAAGGATTGCTTGAGGGTTTCTCCCTGCTTGATTATGAGTTCAGGGGATTCTGCATACTACAAAAGCAGCGAAAAAATAGTGGGTCAAATTCTGCTCCATTGGGTGTCCCTGTCCAGCTCCACTGACGTCAATGTTGTTATTACCAGATTTAGCAGATGATTGCTGGAAAAGAGGATAATGGTGACCTTCAGTTAAATGAAACCTTTAGAAGGAGGGTGAACCCGCAGTGCCTCATTCATGGACTCAAATGCACTTATCTTTGATGGGGCTGCACTATTGACTGAGGAAAACTTGCCCTTCTGAGTTTTATTTTAATTTTTTAATAATTTCTGATGTTTAAGCAGTAGAGTTGGCACAGAACCAGCTATAGCCTCTGTTCCTCTGATGCACCTGTTCCCCAATTTTGATTTCCAAGTAACAAGAAAATCTATTGTAAGGGCAAGTTGGAGACATAAAGGGAGGAGGTGAGTATTTGTGATGCAACATGCAGAGAATTGTTTGATTTAGGAGAAGGTGAATAGGACAAAGAATTATATTTTATGGTTGAATGACCAGGCTTGTAGATGAGTGTTGTTTCATTAGAAAGTAAACACCAAGCAATCAAACATCATGTAGAAGACAGTGCAGAGCTCTGAGTAGTGCTGCACAGAATCAGGCAGTGCCTACTTGAAAGAAAAGCTTGTTCTTTATTGCACCAGCCATATCCAGGATGCATTTTTATAACCTTGTCTCACATTTTTAACATCTGCATGCAGTCATATTTCCTACATGTGTGTAATCCCTATTTGATTTTATTTCGTTTTTCACTTTGTAACTAACATCGACGTCATACACAATTTCATCGCAAATTAAATGCTTCATGAGTTGTACTCAGACTCATGACAGAAGCATGGTCAGACTGAAATCAGTATTGCAGATCTTCAGGGTTTCCTCTTTCTGTTCCTAAACTTCCTAATGTTAAGCGTTTCCAGCAGCTGAAAAAATAAAAGGAAATCTGCCAGGCATCTACAACTGGGCTCAATAATCACGTTAGCAACTCTGCTCACATTTGATTATAAGGACTGAGAGGTACCTGTTTCTGAAGTAAACCTTCCCCAAAGCATGTATCAGTGGAACAAGCTAAGCTGCTCAGTCATACTAGCCAGCGTAAAATAAATAGAATAGCTGTATGGCAGCCTTAAGATCCAACAGCAGGACTTTCCACAGCTGAGTAGATCTCATGACACAACAAATGCTTTTTTTTTGGAAGCCAGACAGCATTAGGCTGTGTCAAGTCTGGTTGTAAGACATCCAAAATGACCAACGTCTTCTGGGCAGCACTAATAAAACCTCAGGAGCGCTGGGTTCAGTGTGGGTGCTGCCTCTTACCGGTGAAACAACAAGTGCTCAGAGGGGAACGAGAACAACCACTGGGCTGGAAAGCACCAACTAGGGAACAAACTTGAGGAGAGAATCGGAGCTGTGCATAGACATGGTAATAGGCTTCAAATACAGAGAAGGTAACTGTAAAGGAGATAAAATTAAACTGTCCTCTATCTACTGTGAATAGCTCAGGCAGCATTGTATTTTAAAATTGAAGTGAGGGAATATGAAGTGAAACATCAAGAAAAACAATCAAACTGTTGGAAAGGATGCCCAGCAAGACTGTGGGATTTCCATCCTTTGAGGTTTTTAAACAAAGGCTAGAAAAATATGTCAGAAACATTGCGGGTATAGCTGGCTCCTGTACAAGGGGGGAAGATTGATGCCTTGAAGTTCTGTGCAGCCTAGATTGGAAACTTCGTAAAATCTTTACATCTATCTCATATTATTATTTTTATATTCTTTATTTCCTATAAATTCTCCTAATACAGATTTTTTTACGTTATTGTTTCTATATTTGCAAAGGACTTTGTGATGCCCCTCCAGACTGAAAAGCCCTGAATAAAATAAATAAAATGTTTTCAGGAAAATCAGGAATTCCACAAGCTCCTTAATACAGCCTGTTCCTTGCATCTAAGCTTTTTCTTAACTTAGATCTTCCTTGCAGCAAATTAAGATGATTATTTTTAATCCTGCCCTTTGCAGTCATGAAGAATGATTTATCATTATATTCTGTCCTTACAAACCTTCATGTATTTGAAGACTTTTGTTTCCAATCAGTCTTCTCCCTTCTAGACTAAACAAAACCAATACTTCAACGCTTCTTCACAGGTCAATCCGTTGAAACTCTCCTAATTTGTAATTTTTTCCACTGGACTACCTCCAATTCATCCACATTCTCCTAAAGGATTGTAATCCCAAACTGGATGTGGTTTTCCAGCTATGACCTTAATAATGCTGCGCAGGGTAAAAGATGCAAGAGAATCATTTGTCATCTAGAACAGCCCTGTAATTTCGGAAGGTATCAACATTTGCCTTTTTATCATTGTTTACAACAAACTTCTTCCAGTTTACAGTCAACTACAATTCCCAAACTGTTTTTTTTTTAATAGTAGTTTTGTTTTGCTGATGAAAACTGAGACATGAGTATTATTTCCAGAGGTCTAAAATCCACCAATATTTATAAAAGCACTCTGAAATCTATACTGGGAAAAGCAAAGTATTTCTTAGTGGTGTATAAATATTGTTATAGCTATAAATACACCTGTATTCTCAAATGCTTTCAAGTCCGATTATTTTTTACCCTTTTGCAATTAAAAACTGGACCAGAGAGACAGTGGGGAAGACAAGGCTGGTGTACGGAGACCTGGGGGAACACTGCTCCTTTGCATACATCATAAGCAGTACAAAAGTCTGCGTTTCCAGAGAGCTACAGTCACTGGTCTTGGACTGACCACTTTTGTTTAGGAAACAAGAAAACATGCTGTAAAAAGCAATAAAAATAGAAAGCAGCTGTGCTGCTCTTCTGCTGTGCTCTGGCTCTTTTCATACTCTGTATACAGCCACAAAGCTGATCCTGTCCAGGCTTCTCTGCCTGCCCAGGGTGAGCGAGGCAGCCCTCCACCCGCTGCACGCTGGCAGCATCACCCTGCCCGACAACACGGGCTCCCAGGCCAGGGCTCCAGCAGAGGCTGCCAGCTCAGAGCAAGGCTCTTTCCCCTCCCACACCATTTGTATCTCATCTTCCTCTGCTGCAAATTTACCAGTTTTTTAGGGGCAGCCACTGACCTGGCAGCGCAACTCAGCATGGTCCCCAGGACTGGCTTTCTCTGGGCAGTGGCTCCACCAGCTAATGGGGGTCAGGGCCAGTGGGCAACGTCAGTCTCCTGCTTGCTGCCTCCCTGGAGGCTCTGCATGGCAAGAAAGGCCACCGCTAAGCAACGGGAGGGGAAAGAGAAGGATTGGGGATGGTCTGGAAAGAGACAGTGCATGAGGGAGATGGAGGGGCTGTTGGGCAGGACAGGATGAGCCGGCACAGTTGCAATCCCAGCTGACTCGGGCCCCAGTTAGCTAGGGTAGGACTAGGAAAGTAATGCAATTTTTCCAGGATATTTTAGATTACTGCTGCATGGACACATGTAGGATATTTTGTCTAATTTATATGTGTGTGCAAGTGCCTGAATAAACTCCTATGTGCCCAGGGGAACAACTTAGCCTAGGAGCATCGTGGAAAGTCAGCTGGACCCAGCAGAGGTTAAGCTCCAAGCCACAATGCAGAGAGAAGCAGGGACCAAAGACCTCCCCATGCGCCGGCCAGGCTGCCCTCCCACACAAACCCTGCCAGATGCACTGCTGATGTGCTCAGACATGGCAGCGTGTTTAAATGCCACAACAAAAGAGGAGGGTGGGGGGGAAAGGAGTATATGGCTACCTTTGATACTAATCCATCTCATCCACGACTACTGCTAATATATCCTAAGAATAGAGACAGCTACCAGAGCCAAAGTTCAAAGGAAAGAGAAATGGCCAAAATAATTCTGTTTTCTATTAAATATAAAAGTTCTCTCCCAAAAATGCAATTCAGGGAACTTTAATATTCTCTTTCAGGGAATTGTAAGTAGTGCCACAGAAAAAGGATCTCTTTTTCTGGAAATATGGTTGTCTTCATAATACAAAATGTTCTAACTTTGTGACAGAAAACTGTGGCCTTTATAACCATCCATATTACTCCCTAACACAAATGTATTCAACTCTACATACCAATATAATGTAACCGCACATTACTGCAACATTACCTGACTCCTACCTGAGGACTATCTCACAATTACCCTTATAAACACCTGTTTTGAAATTACGGGGCAAAGGAGCTCCAGGTTTTTAAGAGAAAGGCAATGTTGCACTGCCTGCCTTTGGCATACTACTTTGACTAATCCAACCGTACATGTTCACAGTTTCCCAGAAAAAAGGCTACATAATTACATGCAAGAGGTCTGGGGAAAAGGTGGGTGATGTGCAACAAAGAGCACATTTTCAGGAGCTTTGAAAGCTGGTGCAGCTTACCAAGATCAATGACATGTCATCCCAGAGGAGCACTGAAAAAAGCCTTTGTAGTTTTGCTCCCCTTCTGTCTGTCTGTATTTTGTATTTCTAAGCAGGCAGTTTGCAGACAGTGTACATTAGCGTGCAGCCAGCGTGCACTGTGCATGCATTTAAGCACACAGCATCCATGTAACACAATGTTAGAGATTACAGACAAATAAAGTACTGTGCAAAGCTGGGTGGTACAAATAACTGCATATTGAAATTAGAAGGTAACACAGAGAGAAAGAGTTGAGACAGGAGATGGAGAAATTGTTCCTATGATCTAATCAATAAAATGTTCATCTAGCAGATATTGAAATGGTCTCTAGGCCATGGAGAGCAGCATGTTTTCATTTTGACTAATGCATCTCAAACATAAAGCAGTGGGAAATACTGTAAATAACAGATTTTAAAAAACAGTCCCCAAGAACAACAAAAAGTCTAGCTGAAAATAATACAGCTGAATCAGGTTTAAATTGGTTTTCAAGAAATAGCCTGACACGTGCAACATCAGCCTCTCAAAAAAAGAGCTTAATACAAGAGACAGTACAGAAGCAGGTTGAGTTGAAAAGATTTTCTGAGCTGCTAAATTTATAAAAAGGTAAATGACATTACAGGGAAAGGTTCAAGATAAGGAGAAAAAAAAAAAAGATAAGCTTTTCCTCCTACAAGTGAGGGGCAGTGAAGTTTTTAGGACTCAGCTTGATATTTCAATAAATAATTATGTTTTTCCAACTGAACAACCAGCTAGACATGGCAAACTGTAATTAACACCAAGAAGCATAATACCATTTGGCATGCTTACACCTTGTTTCCGAACAGGAGGCTGCAAGAACTCCTTAAAAGCTATTCAAAGAAACTTATAATTATAATTATGTGCTAGTGTGATTAGGCTCTTCTAATAATGTCATGCCTATTGAGCGCACCCTATTGAAAAGCCCACATAAAAAATGCACAGTTCCACTGATCTGTATGCTTTTGTCAGGAGCCCTCATTTGGAGATCTGAGAAATGAAAGAAACATTACTATGGAGATTAAGAAATTTGGTTTAGCACTGTAAAATAATATTATGATTGAATAATATTAGCACCAACTATTAATAAATGTGCCAGCATTTCCCATTAGAAGACACCATATGCGGTTGCTTATAGCTATGCCAAAAGTTTTAAGCTGTGAGAGTGAATCTCATGTTAAAAAGTTCTTTGAATACTTTAAGGCTTTGGTGACCTGGAGCAGAACTTTGACTATGGGCAACAAAGCGGGCAACAAATACACGCTTTTGACTGTGCATGAAGGGTGAAACCAGCATTAATAAGGTCATAGAGCAATCTGATTATGCATGAGATTATAGAGGCGCTAAATATTTGTATTATTATTATTACAAATAGCCATTATAATAGAAACTCTCTTTTCTTCATCTTTATTGCAGGAAACAAAGATATCATCTACAACTGTATGTAAAATAAGCCATAAAAGTGCTCTCAGTCCACCTGCGTTGGTAACTAGCTCTTTTTCATTTTTATTTAAAAGGACTGAAAGGTGTAAGCAAGAAATGAAGATGCCTGCTACCTTAGGCCAATTAATCCATGTACTTGAGAATTAAACACAGCGGTGTGATTCCTGGGGACCCATGAGTATACATGGGCATGTAGCTTATAGAAGGTGAACAGCACCTGGCTGTTATAATGCAAGCAAGAAACCTTTGCAGGTGCTGAAGTCTGTAATGATCTACTAGAAATGTATGTCAGCTGCTGTTTGAATGCTTGGGTTACTGAGCAATTTTTGTAGATAATCACGTCTTCTCACACAGCCTGGATGAGTTTTCAGAATGTGGGACAAGTCAGACAAAAGAGTCTTCTTTGTGCCATTCAGCCTCCCTTCCCCTCTCAAACAACCTTGCGCCTCATCTCACAGTCACTCAGCTCCAGGTGTACCAATTATTATTATTTCTGGAGTTGAAGTAGAATTTACCACCCCCCATTTTTAAAACACCCTCAGGGCTGCAAAAACCTTCAGACAAAGCAGGAAGGGATATATAATGCTGTATTAAGAAGAAAAGAAATTGATGTCCATAAAGCAAGGCATTACCATTCTCTTCATCTCCTTGGAGACCTGGTGAGCTCCAAGGTGGTTATAAAAGGGCCGGTCAACACCCCAGTGTGGTGGGTTATGGCTGATGGAATTAGCGCGCTGACGGTTCATCTTGGCTATTGTGGCTTTCTCGTCTTTCTGAAATACAAATAAGAGAAATACAGAATAAATTTTGAAATGTTTACATGGCAGTCATTCTCCAAGCATCTCTCACTTCTGATCTCTCACTCCAGAAGCTGGCTTTGTGCCTTGAACTTTATGATGTTGCTGCTGATCAGAAGCAGTCCCAGTCCACCATTTCTTTTTCTTCTAATTTTTTAGAACACTTGCCCCTAAGTGGTGCCCACCATTTTACTCCTTTGCTTGTTTTGAATAACGACCATAACCCATGTTAACACAGGGAGCATTCCAAAATGGAGACATCTATTTTTTTTAGTAAACGGAATCACGGAATCAAACTGAATAATTTCAGATAGGAAATTGCAGTTCCAAGCTGAGATACTACATAGAGGGACCTCAAAAAAAAAAAAGACGACTGGTACGTCTGCAAGAGAAATGACACGCAGAGCGATCTGGTTGAAGAACAGGAGCCTTGAAGTTCCTTGAAGCTATAGGAATAAAGGACACCTTTCTCTGTAGGTACAAGCAAATCATTTTCCACACTTGCAAGAGCATATTCCCAGACATGCTAAGGAAAGCATGTAAATCTTGCAAGCAACTGTGTATCTGTTAAGGGTAATGGTATTGCAGAGTGTGACAAAATGGTCTCCTCTACCCTAATGCTAGCTGCAAATTTTATCATTGACACTAACTTTCCTGAAGTTTGGACAAAGTCTTTGGTTTTATTATTAGAGCTGGTTTTGAATCTTGGTTGTAATTGGAGCTTACTGCAAAGTTTGCACAGGATCTGTCGGAAAGGTTTCATTCAAGCTCATTGCCAGTTACAAGAGCACCGAAGTGCAGCATGTAAGTAGGCTAAACAACAGGCTGGTTAGTTCCTTATTTTGATTATATTCTCTAGCTAAAAAGACAGGCAGGTTTCCATGTGGAATGTGTTGTGCAGAGAGACAGGAGTTTATTGCACAAGATCAAATCTTCTCTAACAAGGAGTGCACTGGAGACTTGCTTAGTGAGGACTGTGTGATTTACCTGTACTGACCCAGAAGGCAGAGGGGTGGCAATTATTACATCCTTGCTTAAAAGAGACAAACTCTGGAGAGCTTGAAAATGTGGACAGTAGGAATAGCTACAACTTGGCTGCTAATTACTTGAGAGATGAAACTTTTTCAAGAGAATTGCTGCTTCCATGAGATTAGTGAAAAAATTAGACATAATAGTTAATTTTGGATTTCAGAAAGTGTTCAGACAACTAAATAATTTAAAAAGAAAGCATCAGTTGTTTTAAACTCTAGAATTTTGGTTCAAGTGTTGTATGACAATATAGGTAGGTCTGCATCTTTTTTTGCCTGGAGTCTGCTTTCCCTACCTATTTATTTTGATTCCACACTATTCACTGTAACTTGTACCTGCCAGGAGTTTGCAAAATACCTGATATTATTTCCACAGTAACCAGAGAGTTAAATGTCAAGTGTTATGCTGCTTTAAATTATTTTTTTTTAAAGAAATTTTAAAAAGCCTGCTAAAATTCAGTGCTGGGGAAAGCTGCCTGATTGACAAGTACGGGAAATCATCATCTCTTTTCTTGCAAAGAAGAGACAGCTATGGTGACAACATTTCCCATGAGACCACAAGCTCACCACGCAGGTACCAAACGTTCCCGGGAATGTAGTGCCGCAGGCTTCACTAGCTGGGGACACAGTGCCACTTGCGACAGGAGCCCGGTGCCGGACACCTGACTGCCCCCATGACAGTAAGTAGCAGTGGTCACTGCAGCCCCAGGCTGCCAGCAAAGATCTTTTTCCACCCAGCCAGGATGACAAGTGTAGGATCTCAAGAAGACAGTGGGAGCAAACCTAAGGGAGCTGTCAGCTCCCTGGGATGTTTGCTGGGGAGAACCGTACGTACTCCCACACTGCACACCCCCAGGACAGCAAGTGCCTCCCACGTCACCTCTTCCCTGCATCGAACCCACCACTGTTTCATCTGCAAGAGCTGAAAACTCCATCACTTGGCACCAGCTGAATTTCACATAAGCAATCATGACAGAGCCACTGGATAACCTCCAGGAAAGCTGCGTTTTAAATGTTTCTAAAAATACACTAATGTGATGCAACGCTGATGTCCAGATTTGAGTTGGTTTGAGGTTTTGTTTTTTAAAAGTCACTGCTCTTTATGGTCTCTGCCATCATTTGTAGCACTTTCCTGTGTTTTTTCAGTTATGCAATCTTTTTCATAGTTATGCTTCTTTCTTCTATAATGTGATGCCAGAAAAATGGTAGGAAATACAGTTTCATTATCTCCAAGCAAATATATATTGTTTTCAATAATAGAAGTGACATTGTCAATCCATTTTATTACAACTTAGTGAAGTGTTTTTGACCAAAAGCAATCAAAAACCCCAGACATTGAAACTAGTCTATAAAAGCCTATAAAAGCAAAGCTATTTGGTTATGTTACAAATGCCTTTACATCAACAGATAAGACACATACAGCAGGTTTCCCCCCATGAGTCAGTAAATTTGGTTAAAATTTGAGAAAAGCCTTAATGCCAAAAATCCAAGCAGATGTACTAACCCCTCTCAGCCAGTGAGTGATCCTTCTACCTGCTGCTAGTGCTGTGACTCTGAAGCATCACTTGATTAATTTGAAGGGAATAAAACACTTCATGTTTATTGACACATCTGGCTTGAGGTAAGGTTGGGACAAATGGGTGAATATATACTTCTGAGATTGTTTCTAACCAGGAGGTCAGGCACCATAAATTTTCCATGGCTACATGAACTCTGGCAGTATTTCCCCCCACCCCCTGTAGAAGGTTTCCACTGGATTGTGAACTATGTTTCAGCAATATTTCCAATCAGATTAAAACACATATATACAAGCATAGTGGATTTTTGGTTTCCCACGTTACATACTGTGTCACTATATTATCTTGAACAATAGGACTTTGTTGTTAACATCAATACTTATTCAAAAACATTTTTTTTTAAACCTGGTATTTTTAAAAGTTGAGCTAATTTATTTTCTGAGAAATCACTTGTTCAGTGGGTCATGATAATAACCAAGTCTAAAAATGAAGAATTAGAAGGATCACAGCTCCTCTGTGGAAATTTATGAGGATCCCTCCCTCTGTTTCTCCCTGGCTAAGTGACAGTATGAGGACAACTTGCACACAGGGCTACTTAAGGCGTAACAAGACTGGAAAGAAGAACAAAGAAAAGGAAGAGATGATACCTTTCAGTCCTACTCATTACATGTACTACCAACAGGAGCAGGTGCAAAACTTTCTGACAGCAATGAGTTTTTCTGATTTAAAGTGGCTAAACTCCAGAAAGCTGTTGTGGGAACTTTTCAAATCTGGACTCGCAAAGAGACTGTAAATCTTATTCCCAGAGGTATTATTGTGTTTCCACCACCAGTTCCCACACACTGAGCTCCAGTAATGCTATAGCAAAACTGCAGAAATAGCCAGGATTTTCTTATACTTATCAATCCCATCAATAATGCCTGTTACTTCTCTAGTGTGTGATAGGATTTTCCAACATATTGGTCACTATCAGTGCAACAAAGCAGTGAAATCTGAGCATGGATCAGACATTTCAGTTTCAGCTACATATTATTCTTTAAATTGTCTTGAAGTCCTATTGACATGTGAATGATATTTCTTGCAGTGCTACATGCTCCAAACCTCTGCCTTCATAAATCTACATGAGTGGAACCCTGCCGAGCTGTGATTAAATTTGTTAAATTGAGGAATCATCACATTAGATTGATTGTGTTTTAGGAGAGTCACATGCACAACATTTAAAGGACCATTTTGTTTCTTCAGCTGGATGGAGTTCCAGGACATTATTTAGAAAAGAATGAGAATTGTTTTTCTAGGAGTTAGGGCCAAAGTTTTGTTGAGCTGTTTTAAGGCCACCATCAACAATCCTTTCTGAAACTGTTGTGTACCTGCTATTGTTAAAAGAAACGCCCATGTTTACTGCAACTGAAAGACATTGGAAAAAAATAAACATTTTTTCAGTTTGCCGACTTTGTGCACTCAGCACAGTGTGTTTAGTCAGCAGTATTGCTCATCTGTTGACAGTTACATTTTGTTTCCACTTGTGTTCAAAGCAAAGCATTTCCCCAGAATTCTGACAATGTTGAGGACAATAAAACTAGCTGTAAACCTAATATGCTGTTAAAATCCTATTCACCTTAAGGTCTGTTTCCCACTCCTCTAAACACATACTTTTCCACCCTTCTCAGAGTAAAGCTTTTACCAACTATTAGAAGTGATGAGAAGGGTAGATGTGATGGTTCTGCAAATTAGTGCAGCACCTGATCTCAAAGAAGAGCAGAAAGTTGCCAACAACCACCAAGTGACATGCTCCTGTACAAACTCCAGAAACTTGGGCAGCACAAGAACTGGGACTACTGGATACTACAACAATAATTAAATTGAGTACTGTAAGAATAGCAGGGATGTGATAGGATAGCAGTGATGACTGGGACAGATGTTTTGAATAAAATGCAGGAGGACGGATATAAAAGTTGTGGAGGTGGAGGTACAGAGCTGTGTGTTAGGAATGCTACAGTCTGTAGGGTAAACTTAAAAAGAAAAAGTATAACAAGAATAAAACAAAACCACTCTGTAGAAGGATAAAGACATTGTAATGCTGGGTAGTTCACTACAATGCCTTGGGGATCAGTAAAGATACAATGCCTTGGGGTTAAGTTTGGGGATCAGTAAAGATCTGGGTAATAGTATTAGTAATTCTAGCTGATAATTCACTGTTTATCTGGAAACACAGACTTTCAGATAAAGAATGAAGATACAAAGCCAGTAGGGGAGGAAAGACAAAGATGTCCTTGGAGAATTCCTGTATTTCTTTCATGCTAAGGTATTAAGTCCATTAGAAACCCATATCCAAATGAAGGAGAAAAATACTGAATAAGGACAGAAGTCACCCTGTGTAAGTCACCCTATATCACACAAGGATAACAGAAACTTAAACATCTACATTGCTCTAGAACTGAAGGAACAGATTATTTCTCTTCAGATAATCACTACTGCCACAGTAGAGGCAAAAGGGAAGAGGGATCATAAGTGTAGGGTTATAAATGGAAAACATGACTAAGCTGAAAGCAAAACTTAAATGTGATGTGCTGAAGTCAGAAGGACAACCTCCATCCCAGATCTGTGCAAAACTGCCAACTGCAATTTCAGTTCTGGTAACAGGTACTTTCAATAACTATTTAGTCAGGGATCATGACACAGAACTTGTAGAGTGGCAAATGCTGGGCTTGGATTAACACCCTTGAGAGCATCCAAGTTTTTCTAAACAGAAAAAATACAGTAGCTCTCACTGGCCTTGTTTTTTCCATAGAGCACTTGACAGAGTGCTGTGCTGGAGGCTAATGGCTAAGACAGATGGGGAATATGAAGCTGGGCAAAGAGCTGGTTTCCAGTGAAATGGCAAGAGATGGTTTTGAATGAGGAAGTATTAGGCTGGATGAAAGATACTAGTAGAATTACTCAATGATTAGTCTCAGGGCAGATTTTGTTTAATTTTTTTCTTATCTCATCTGGCACCAAGTGTGGCAATGAGAGACTTTGCTAATGAGAGGAGCAGAGGCAGTATTTGATAGATAAGAAAAAAAGGAGTATTAGCACCCAACATTTGAGGACTGATATGGTAGAAATGGGACCTGAGACATTCAAGTGTACAAAATGCATGATCATTCACTTAGAGATTACAGTCAGAAACTTCACTTCATTATCAGGAATCACATTAGTTCATCACAGAATAAATACCAGACACCAAGATAATGCAACTATGCAAAAGGTAAAGGTTTCCTTTCATGATCTCGAAAATGAAAAGCATGCTATGAGAGCTTGTGCTTGTCTCTTCTTCGTTGTGAGAAGACATTAGAAGAGTTTGTCTTAGGAGAAAAAAGGCTGGGAGGGAGAGAGGGGATACAATTGCTGTCTGACAGCAGACAACCAGAGCAACCAGGCACCAGAGCAACCAGGTTTTAGAGTTGCCTACTGTTAGCACTAATGGGAGCAAACAAAACACAGCAAAAGATTCAACAGACCTTTATGGTGGAGCCTGCTAATTTCATGACAAGAATTACTTTATATATATATATATACTTATATATATGTATATGTGTGTGTGTATATATATATATATAGGTTCACATTACAATGAAATGTATGGGACCCTTTGTATCTCACACAGTTAAGACTGTTTTCTATTTTAATTATCAAAACCCTCACTTAAGGAATTGAAAGCAAACACATGGAGAACAAATTTGGAACTTTGGATCTGGATCTATGCTTCCAAAAAAACCCACAAAAACTTGTATCTAGGGGAACATAACACTGCAGTAATAAAGTCATTCCTGCACTGCTCTGGGGTGTCTGAGCACTGCCTTCTTCACAGGCAAGTGCTCACCCACAAGAGCAGCAGCATCACAGGACAGGGCAAACAGAAAGGTAAAAGCGGATCTGGAGGTAAAGATGAGGAGAGAGAAACCTAAATAGACTGGATTTTAAAACTTCACAGTTTATTCTCTTTCAATAGAAAGCAACTCTTCTGTGTACCAGACAGAAAACAAGGACTACATTTTCAGCTCTAGGGATGTTATTTAAAGACTAAGTGATCAGAATCTAGCTTTTTTCCCCCTAAAACTCAACTAAATATATTCCATTTAACAGGATCCTTAACAAAGAAAAAACCCTATTTTCAAAGAAGGAGCTAGTCTGAGCTCCTGGAACAAAGATATTAGATAAATGTTCCTCCCATTTACTCTGTGCCAAAGAAATGGCATTAAAACACGATGAAAAAGTCAAATAAACAAAGAAAGACAGGAAATTCAAAGTTATGGCTCCCCATGGCAACAGTAAGCAGAAAGGGTATGGAACAGATGCTGTTACATTTTATACATTTGTCATAACTCCTGGTATTGGTGGATTTTGATGGCTGTGGGACTGATGGACCAGATATTCAGATAATTCAAGTCTGCCTGTGTGAACTGAGGAATACCTCAGGCGAACAGTTACATGGGTCAACTATGCATCTGCTCTCAGGCCAATGCAAATCCTGTGCCTTGTGTGTGAGGATAGCAGGAACCCAAACACCACTCACAGGAGCCCATTATTAAGTTAGGTGAAGATTTTATGGCCATTACTGGAACAGACTGAACTGAAAACCTGGCTAAATACACCACAAGAAGTCATTAAAATCAAGCAGAAATTGAAGGAAAAAGTGAAATGCTAGAACTTTGTCTCCTAGCATCAGGTAAAATATTCAAGAATACTGAGCTGACTATGGGAGAAAGCTTTTCTCACTTCTGATCTTCATGTTATGTGAAAAAGAGTTTTTAAAGAGGGAGAGAACTTTACGCTATTCATCACAAAGGCATAGAAGATGCCTATGGGAGCAAGAAAGTTGCAGCAGTATGGGCAAACCAGGAGCTCCTCAAACTCTAAACACTAATATCCACGACCTCAGCAGTTTCTTTATGTTTCAATTTAGCACAATAATTACATAGGCCATGTTAGCTACTCTGGGATGCAGCATGTTAGAGCAGCATTATAGTAGTGCCTAGAGACTTCAGCTGAGGGCTACGCTGTCTAACAGAGCTGCAATAAATACATATAAAGCAGTGAAAGAATGAAGTGGGGGAACCCATTTTATTTGACCATGGAAAATCAAGGCACAAAGATGCAAGTTCCTCAAAATCTAAGTCTGGAATGGAATCCACATCTCTCCTAAGTCTCTGTCCAGTCTCCTGGTCGAAAGACAGCCCTGTGTTCAAAAATGAAGTCAAGTTCCAGGTGCTCTGTGTCTCTGTTTTTTGAGTTTTTGTCTAGGCTGGAAAGGAGCAGAATCCTTATCTCAGGTCTTCCTCTTCTCTCCAGAGAAGAAACCTTCAGTTCTCCACAAGAACATGCAGACAACTTGGTGAGTGCATGATTTAAGAAGGCAATATAGCTTCTCCCCCCCAGGAGATGGGGCCTGACCATAAGGGTATTTTGGTTTATGTTCTTAAATCTACCCAGCAAAGAAGAAGTGGTTTAGGTATAAACATCAGCTGGCCCACTGACAGGCAGTGATGCTCAGGAAACAATAATCTTGCACTGCAAGCTCTAATCCTCTTTTGAAGATTGACAATTGTTAATGAGATTTATCTTATGAGCAGATAGAAACCAAAACATCAGCTTCTCTCTTTAGCAGATGATAAGGGATTTTCTTGGAGATTTTTTACACAATATCCATTAAGGAGATTTGAGGCTTCCATTCTCTCAGGAAATGAGGCAATGGTAGCAAAGTATTTCTGTATAGGTGCTACAGTTCTTCAAATCAACCATGCTATTGGAACATGTCACAAACACCAATTCATTTAATCTCATGGTAGTCATATTTACAGCTGTGGGAAGGTTTAATTGGTCTTAAGATTCAGAAATATTTGAAATGATTTTCAATTCAGGCTAATCTTTGTATGCTTGCCCATACTGTGAATAGCAAAGTAGTGTCTATAGTGCAGAAATTACTTAGAGAAATATTATTGGCTAGGCTCAACTAGATGATCAAAAAGGTCATTTTCTATATTACAATCTACCATTACTTAAAAGAATACAAACTAGTGATAATATCAACCTATTTTCTGTTATTGGCAGTGTCACAAAAAGAAGATATATTGGCTGAAGTCCACTTGAGTTTGACTTGACTCAAGTTCAAGTCAGTAATGCCCTAATAGCCTTATTTTGTGCAGCCTGACCCATGTCATAGCAGTAGGTATGATCTCATCCCACTATCACAGTGATCATCCATCATTACAGTGGGCCAGATTTTTGTATTTTCAGAAGCAGAGGCTGAAAAGTAATAAGAACTGCTCTAATCTTTATGTTCATGGCAATGTGGTGAGCAGGTGGACATAAACACCTTGTCTGTAATCTGATAGAGAAGAGATCTTTCGTGGTTTTAATCTATTGCTTTAAGAACTTGTACAAGTGTCAAATTCAATTGAAAAAATACATATTTATATTAACAACATTCTTCAAAATTATTTTGGAAACAACTCAGGACAGTTTCTTTGATCAAACTAGAAAGTACTTCATGCAGAAATGTTACGCAGAAGGTGGCTACACTCCCTTCTATGCATGCAAGAGTTCAGGAAGAGGAGAGAGAAACAGGAATTTTTGTCACTGAAGGTCAGGTAGTCAACTCACTCATCTGTAAAGGCCGGTGTTCACTTTACTCCGGTGTGTTGGAGACCATTTAGTTATTAAAAGTATCTAAACCTGCATTAGTTTGCTTGGTCTTACCCGTTTCTGGCTGCACCGTACAATCAAGAAGGTCTCAATACTGTGCTCTTTCAGATAAGCGTTGCGTTCCCCTCCAAAGCCCAGCTCCACCTCATAGTCTCCATTGAGATAGTTCAGGGTTGCTTTTGTTATGTGGATGCGCCTTGAATGAGACAAAAGACCAGCCAGTTTTGTAGGCTCTGAAAAGTTATCACCTAAAAAGCCAGTTCCTGTCAGTGACAGGTTCCATGTACTGGAACAAACAAGCAATAAAAACCAATTTATTTAGCCATGCCACTACTCTTACAGATGTTGTATGGGAGTTTCATCTATTTTAAAGGAAGCAGGCCAGGAGGCATCTTCTTAAAGAGAGAGGTGTTCACGTTAAGCATCTTACACATCCATTTATAAGCACCTCCTTAGATATAAAGCACTCGTTCTTTTATTCACTTTGCTCTAACACACAGCAGATGTATTTTTTTGGCAAACACAGGCCCTTCACACGGACATGTCTACTCAGTGGACACATGTAATATATACTGCAGCATGTATCTTTTTTGTTGTATCACATTAATCACTGTGGTACAAAGGTGCTTTGTGGAGGTATCCTATCAAGTACCATAGTCTCATGCTTTCTTCCGGAGCAGAGAAAAGATGGAAATGCACATAGAAAAATTATCTCGCGGAGTCAACTTGGCAGCAACTCAGTCTTCAGTTGGTCCATACAGTGGTGAAACAAGAACTGATTCTGCTCTCTCACAGGAATGTTTCAAAACAAAAGGCTGGTCTAAAACAACGCTTCGTACAAAATCTATCGATAGCTGGGATGCTCTCCAGCAAACACTGTGAACATCACATCTCTTGAAACCATGATGGTCACATCTCTTTGTAACCATGACCAGCTCTGCTAGTTTTCGCACAGACCTGCTCATTTCTGTTGTATCTATCAGCTCTGTTTCACAGAGAAGGAATTCAGTTCTTACCACAGAAGGATATGCCCATCTTGGGATTTTGTAGACTTTCTGTAAGCAAAGACATGTAGACATGGAACAGAATAACCTTGCTAACATTTGTACATGCTTAAAACACTACACCCGCAGTTCATTTTACAGCAGACATACAGACTCTCTGAACCTCTGTCCCCCATTTCCCCACCTCACTGTGACACGTCAGACACAAAACAACACACAGATTAACATGACAGCTTTGATGAAGCAACTTACCCGGCTTTACCCCCTGCTTCCATGTGGTTGGCTAACGTAACATCGTTGGACCACACATCAAACTGCCACTTCCTAAGGCCCAAGACCCCACAATGAACTCTCCCACTGTGGATTCCAACCCTCATGTTGACATTTACTCCCGTCACCTCCCGGACTAGTCTGAAAAGACATGTGGGAAAAAAGGACATCACTAAGAACTGCATGGTTGTAGTCAGTGGCACAAACTTGCACCCAGAACACAAAAATCCATAATGACCCATAAATTATTCATGCATACACACGGTGCTGCTCATCCACATCAACAGGACAACAAAACAAAAACAGACCAACTGTACTGCTCTTGGATGGCCTGGCTTGCTAAGCAGAGTTACTAATTAGAAAGGGGAGCCCTTGGAGTAAATCCATGTACTCTGAACTCACGGTCAAGTTGAGAACTTATTAAAAAAAATCTTTGGGGCAGTAAAAGGAATAAAGTGCTGGTCTCCGATTTCCATACCAAAGCTGGACATAACCTGCCAGCACTCAGCCTCATTAAAACTAATAGCATGTTGCAAAGAGAAAAAGGAAATTATTTCAGAGATCTTAATTTGTCTATATGGCACCAAGCATCAACTCTTCCACAGATGAAATATGATATGTGTGTGAAATACCCCACTGCAGTTGGAAAGCTTGAATGGGGCTTACAGCTGCAGTCAGAGCAGCAAAACCAGAGAACCACATCTATTGCAGTCACTCCAAACAGACAGCTACAAACACTCAAGCTCTGATTTTAATGAGGTTTTGGATGCTCTGCTTACTCCCAAAATGACTGCTGGAATACTTTGTGGGTTTTGCCCTTTTAGGACAAAAGTTAACTTCAAGAGCTGTTCACATGGAAAATATATTTAGAAATGTGGGTAGGGGAAAGTCTTGATCAGGCCATCAGAACAGCTCTGCTTCTTGTTATTGCTGATCTCATCATTCCCAGAATGTCCATGTTTCACAGGCAAATTCACCTACATCACATAGCACAGTCCTTTCCTTTGAGTTGTTAGTACCTTGCAGCATGAAGTTGTACTTTATACTTATCAGATTTCAACCTCTTTGGTTTTCAGGTTCATCTAGTCCTTTCTAGATAACATCCTCTGAACAGGTAAGTCCTCCCAACTTCCTAACATCAACACAGACCTAATATTTATGCTTTAGTTATTAATGAAAATGAATGATTAAAGATAGACCAATTCTGGACTCTAGTTCACTCCTCACAGTGTAATATGCCCCTTAAAAAACTGTTCAAGATGACTTCTTGTTGAAACAGCTCCTATCCTCTTACAGTTCCTTTTTCCTTACAATCCCTATCTTATGTTTCACTATCTACTCGCTGAAGTGACATTCACTATTTTTATTAATAAGCAGCAGAGATCCTCTAGCAGGGAAGGGAAGTTGCATATGGGTAAGGTGCCACAGGCTTACGAACTGAAAGAGCTCCAACCACACCACTTGGGAAAGCAACAGGAACTGGGGTAATGAAAATGCAGCTGCAGCCATAACCCTTGCAAGGACAACAGCAGCTGCAGTGTGGGTACAGCACTGGGGAGGGAGGAAGACCATGCTGCACGAGTGCCACAAACCCTACTGCACCCTCTGCCGAACCATGTTACTGACACAAGACCAGGGAACTTGTCCCAGTAGAGTCACTGATGAGAAGGTGACTTTCTCCAGACTTTGCAGCAAACAAATGAGTTTGGTTATCCTTTATAGAGAAATGAAATATCCTTTGTTGCCTTCTTTTTTTTTTTTTTTAGTTCATTTATACCAGCAGTACAGCGAATATTATTCTGTCTTTCTGATCTGGGGTAACACTCCCTGCTGTTATTGTGCACAGATGAAATCAGCCTAGGGGCAGGGCCCAGTGTTGCTGAAGCCTGCAATCAAATGTTCAGTAGCTATTGGTTACCTTAATTGTGAAAGCTCTTATCTTGATCCTTAGGGGAGGAGGAGGTGGGGGGGGAAGCAGGGGTAGTGAGAACAGAGTCACTTTCCAGACTTATTAAGAGATAAGATTGTTAAATGCATTCATCATACATCAAGTGGGAAACAAGTTTTAAAGGCTGCTGAAGAGCTATTTGTAAACAAACATTGAGTGCACTTCAGCTCCATGTTTATTTCAAGGTAAGGTGGGTTGCAGTTAATCAATGAAGTCTAGACATCCTGGTGTTACTCAGCCTTGTGGGGGATTACACAGCAACATGTCAAGGTCTCTGGATTTCATCAGGCCAACTACCGCAGAAAGTGAGACTTTTCTGGGCAATGTACACAGTACCTTCTTTGTAGGGCTGGTGGCTAAGAACTGTTGCTTCTCATGTTGGACAAGACACTTTGTCACCTGCCACTTAATTGTACTTCACATGGAAGAAATAGCGTCCTTTCAAGGGCTATTGAAAACTAGTTACTTGCAACTCCTTTTATTTTGTGTTTTGTATACAAACTCCAAAAGGAGACTGGTGCAAAGCAACAGAGTTTAAAACCAGGAAAGTAAGGTAGGAGGTCCAGACAGTGTACGCTGTACACTGTATACAAAGCAAGGGAATGCTGCTGCGTACTGCTCTTTGAATGGGGTCTCCTGGGTGAAAACACTGCTTTTCAAACTATGTATCTGTGTTATGAAAATGAGGCTGAAAAGTGTAGGTGGGTATTCATGTCCTTGCAAAAATTCAAATGGTAAGGATGTACTGTATCAACCTCAGCAAATAGGTAGCTCTAATTTTTATCAAGATGAAGTGGAAACTCCATCAATTTACTGTACAGGATGAGAGGAGAACTGCATAGAGATCTTCTACTTCTCTGTTGGTACGACTGATACTTTCGAAGATGCTTTCACAAAATAAAAAAATAGAAGAGAAGGGAAAAAGAAGTAGAGTCTCTGTGCAGCAGGGCTGGTGTAGATACTAAGGTCAGCTCAGTTACCATCCAAAACCGACTGAACTTTGTGCCTAAACTTGCATACATTCGAGATGATCAAATAAATCTTCCCTCCCTGAATTCTGAAACAATTGGCCTGTGAAAGCTCATGCCTGATGCAAACAATATTCAACATTGTCTGCAATCCTCCAAGTAATATAACTAGATATGGATCTCATATTTGTTACTCTCTAAAGACAAGAATGGTCTGGACAAACATAGGACTGCTGGTCTGACCTCAGGAGCAGGCAAAGCTTCAGAACAGATTTTAAAAGAAAAAAATAAAGATGGGGAAGGAAGTGGAAATAAAGGAAAAAGCACCATGGATCTGTCCCAGTCTGTGCCAGACCAACTTTATGGTTTTCTTCAATAATTAATTTAACTAAAGTAAGAAAGTCTTGAATCTGACCTTTTTGGCATAGGGACACATGGAGAAGGATTAGTTAAACTAGACAAGACAGACCTTAGCAGAGGAATTGTAAAGTGAGTAAAAAGCTGGTTTAAAGACAGATAAGTGAAGAGTGACTGAAATTCAATAAAGTTATTATTAATCCTCTGATTTCACATTTCTGTAATTCACTGGAATCCTCCTTTGGGAATGAGACTTCCAGTAATTACAGTAACCTTTGCCCTTCTCATCAGGAGATTAAGCTCTGATATCCACGTGGCTGTAATGGACTCAAGTGTCTGTCTTTCTGCTGTCAAATCTTTACTGCATTTTGTTTTCTTGTTCCAGCTGGTCTCCCTTTCTGCTGGCATCAGTTCCCTGGTTTGGCTACCTTGCTACTAATGTAAGGAAGACCTAATGGGAAAGAGAATTTACTTGCTATTTGTTCTGAAATTCTCCGTGGGGAATATGGTACTTACGAGATGGCCTCTATCATATCCATTCCCATTTCAACACAGCAGTGTGCATGGTCAGCTCTCGCTTCTGGCAACCCAGACACACAGTAATAGCAATCACCCAGGATCTTGATACGTAAACAGTGGTTCTCCTAAAAAAATAATAATAATAATAAAGGAGAGAGAACTATTCAGCTTATATTTGTGCTTGCAATAGCTTGCCTTTTAGGGCAGTGAATATTTACAGAAATCCAGTGAACCACCATAGTATGTCATTCTTGCAACAGGAAAAAAAAAATCAGAATTATAATAGAAAACTTACAGCTGCTAGCTTATCAAATCTGGCAAAGAGCTCGTTCAGCGTCATGACCAGCTCCTGAGCAGTGCACTGGGAGGCCAGACTTGTGAAACCCTCTATGTCTGCAAAGAGGATGCTTGGGGAAAAAAGAGAGAAAAAAATATGAAAGTGTCACAAAATTTGTTGCTGATATTTGTGTAAGTTCTGGAGTAGAAGTCCAGGGATGGGGAGGCAGTGGGGATGTCCTAGCCCTATAGCAGCAAGGAGATGAGCACCCCTAATGCCACGTTATGCTACAGCCTCTATCACACGTAAAGCCCTGAGGGGCATGGCCTCATCCCCTCCAGAGATTAGAAAGGGCGAGTAAACCCCACAAGCCTTTCATCCCCCAACCCCTGCCCCATGTCCAGAACATTTACAGTACATTGGGAGCTGGTGGTGGCATGATAATGCTATCAGCCATCATTAACAACGAGGCACTCCTACACAATGGTATAGTGGTGGTCTTGGTAGTGTTAGGTTTACGGTTGGACTCGATGATCTTAAAGGTCTTTTCCAACCTATACGATTCTGTGATTCTGTGATTAGCCCAGCTATAAAATCAACACTTACCCATTTTGTTCACATTCCTCAACCTCTCAGCTCAATAACATTGCCTGTGTCTTAACTCCACTGGAGAAAAACCACACTCCTCTGCCCGCTTCCCCCACTGCTGAAGTGCAGCCACAAAATAAAGTCCCTCTCTAGTGAATAACCTTAACCTGCCTACCACAGCTTCCACTCCCGCTTCGGTGGTCTGATTCCATGTGCGCACCCCAGCCCTGTGGCTGGCAGCACCCTGCCCTGTACTGAGTGCCCGGCAGACACGCTCCTGCAATGTTATAAATGCACAAAGCCAGGCACGATGGCACCGCGTGCTGCCAGGGCAAAGGCTTGGGCACAGCAGGGCTGGCTGAACGTGCCCTAACACACTCGGCTGTCCTGGTGAAGACTTACCATCGGGCTTTCATGCTCTTCATTCACTGGAGAAGGAAATCTACACTGATTTACTCTACTCTACTCATCTCCCAGCTGTGCACTCTTCTCACTCATTGCTTATTTTTTTTTGCTCAGCTTCTGAAGAACTACAGAAGTGAAACCTTCCATTTGTACCACACCTTCCAGCTGGCTTAGCCCCTGAAACACTAAAAAAATATACACCTACAGTCCTCAGGAGCTCCTCTCAGCAAGGCTGCAAGCAGGCATTGCCCAACTTTCTGCCGAATGACAAGCCGCAGCCCTTGCCAACTGAGGCAAACCTCTGCTATTGCAACAGGGAAACCGAATCGCTCCCATCTGCCCAGGACGGACTGGGAAAGCCCTCTGAAAGCAGCATGGACTGTTTTGAAAGCACAATTATTTGAATCACAAGTATTAATAATGATTCCTTGATTTCAATTAAAAAATTTTAACGTTGTACTGCAAAGATTTTTTTTTTAAACTGGAAAAAGATTCTAATTGATAATTACAACATTGGAAATATTGATTTGTAATCAAACACAGCCATTATGCTAAATTTAAAACTATTCAGTAAAACAAGCACCAGACGATGTCTACATAGATCTAAGATAAAATGTATATATGCACACACATTTATATAAATATAAAATTCATAAGCTATACTTGTATATTGGAACATTTATCAAGTGGTTGATTTCTTCTTTGAAGTTGATCATTGCACCAAGCTGTACTTGAATAGGAAGAGAAATTAAAAGTGTAAATAACAAGCACTTTGGAATTGTTTCTTCTTTGTAAAATAAAACTCCAACATGTTTTAGGCAAATTGCAGAGGCTATGTTTTCAGTTGGAATTCCCTGCAATGTCTTCAGACAGAAAAAAAAGACAACAAAAATATTTGCACAAGCATTTTTTGCAAAAATCCTGAAACACATTTCAATTCTGGCATGCTTTTCATATTTTCCTTCTACATTTCAACTGCAATAAATCATCAACCAAACATATTGCATTAAATGTTTCTTTGTTAGTCAGACTGAAGCTAAAATGTACAAGAAAAAAGAAGACAGGAATGCAGGGATGTCTGAATCAAGATATACTTTGCCTTTTTTTAAACACTTGAGAAAATACACAAAAAATAAATCAAGATTTCACATATTTACAAATAAAAGTAAACCTCCCAAAGAAATACACTTGAAATCAACTGAAATCTTAAGAGATGTCTGTATTGCTTGCTAAGCAACTTAAGTATGTGTTAATATGTCATGTATAAATAGGAAATGTCTCCAGTTCTTGTGTCAGTAACAAAATATATCTTGTTGCAAGCACGTTCCTCTTCCAGCATGGGGCAAATTGCAAATTCCTCACTTGTCGACATGTTCATACTCTTTGCTTGTGTGCATGTTGTAACAGCTGTGTGTTATAACAGGAGGAATACAGAGCAATTGCTGCTCTGACGTTCAGATAGCAATGGGTATATCTGAAAATACTACACAGAGATGCTCTGAGCCTTCTCCTCATGCCTGATTCAGAAAATTAGTGCTAGCATAGTGTCCTAATAAACACGGATAAATGACTGAAGGTTGCCCCCTCCATTCCCCATTACTATCATGCCAGATAAATGGATCAGACGTTCCTAGAAGTTAAATTGCAGCAATATTTTCAACCAGGCAAATGAAGTAATCAGCAGAGACCTATGGAGCCAACCTACACACAGATTTATGCCTTTTCAAATTGAAACTACTTGATTACAACATTTTCTCAAACTTGTAACCTTCTACAGGTGACCAGCAAATTGCTCTTTGTTCAAATTCAGCAGCTATCTCCTTCATCTTGATCCTTGTCTTGCATTTCCAAGGACAGCACGGTTGCAGCTCCATATGCAGCTCTCTGGCCGAGTTCTAGAAAACTACAATTATAAGCACTACAAGAGGGTTTATTATGAGAATAAAACCTGGAAAGGTTGCGTGATGGGAATCAGAAGGGCATTCTGCACATGAGCCAGTAGCAATATTGGGAAGTTAGCATTGTCTGATGCTCCTGTTAGGAAGCCAACATTTTCTACATGAGATGCCTCTCAGAATGAGTGTTTTGTTTGAGGAAAGAGGGATGCATGGAACAATTTCAACAAAGCCAGTTTGATAATTTTGGAGAGGGAAGTCAAGGAAAAAGGTTAGTTCTATCTAAAGTAAAGGAATGAATTACAAGTATTTTTTTAGATGCTTCAAGTCTCTTCTCACTCTTGAACATGACGCTTGGCAATAAGGGGAAGAGCTTCACCTGGCACATGCCTTTTCCTCTTACTATGAAAACCTACTCAGAATTGGTTACATGTTAAGTCCTTTGCACGACTCAGTTTTTGCACACTTTGTGATTAACATGAAGGCATCTACCTGCACAGTCCATCCCTTTGCCCCTCTTCCATTTCAGCTAACCAAGTAACATATGCACCTCTTGCAGCACCTGAGCATATTCCATTACAAGCTTGAGACAGCTGTGTGACCTGCTCTGCAGCCAAATAGCTATGCCACTGAGCTATGAGAAGACACTGCCTGGGACACATGGGCTGCAGGGAATGGAAAACCTCATCAGGGTATGGAAAGGACCACAGGGGATATGGCAGAGGACAGAGCAGTGATCTAGGAACTGAAGACAGAGAGGGGAAAGACACATTTGTGCAGGAGACTGGAGAAAGAACAGCACATGACCGTCACAGAAAACAGCCCTTGCAAACAGGAACCCAGCCTGAAGCCTCTCTGTCCTCTGCTCTCAACAGAGAGCTCTGAAAGCCGCTAAATCACATTTTACTCCTCCTGCCTAATCTGTTCCCTCCACATGCTCCTGCTAGCACTGCAGCTCCAGCAGCAGAGACAACAACCAGGTTTATTGCCCCCAACCCTGCAAATGACCCACAAGGGAGGAATGGAGACCAATGTACATGGTGGCATGCCATGCCACTTCTGTTCCTTTCGTTATTAGCCCCAGTAATCCTTAAATTCAGCCTTCTGTAAAATTCAGCCTTCTGTAAAATACCCAATGGCCCAGAAGCAACCAGGAAGAAAGTAGATTTCTCTTACAATAGCCATCAGGGAACAGCACATGATCCTCAGACCTTTTCTTTAAAAATGAAGCCCACTATATCGCCTTACACACACAACACGCACGCAGTGAGGTTGCAGGAGCATCTCCCAGTCCTGCCAGTGCATCTTATCCAGACTAGGAGTCTCAGACTTTAACTACACAGCTTCCCCACTACCCTTAGGTCCTCACTCCACATTTCAGTCTTTCATGTCAGACTACCATTAGCAATGAAAAGATTTTATTAAAGGACAATGGTGATGGATGATTGTGATGAAGGGCACAACTCAAGCCAACTATTTGTCAGTCTTCAGAGGGCAAGGCATTTCCTTGCTGGTGGGATCACAATGCCAGTAATAGGCCTTCCTTGTGCCAAAATGTGGGGTAAATGACAGTGGTCAACAAAAGGACACATGAAACAATTATTATAGCTATAAAATATTGTGAGAGAAGTAAGGCAGTGGTTTAGAAGTACTATTAGCTGAAGCTGACTGAAAGGGATTGACCACACAATCTGCAGCCTGGGTATCGGCAACTATTATCAGCCCTGGGTCTCTTCATCTGGAGGGCTACTGCTTTGTGGAAAAACCAGTTTAGCATGTAATTAAAATGTTGTAATGGCTTCAGAGCTCTCAATATATTTTCCACTCCGTCACTGCCTTCAGATTTACCATCTGATTGGCTTTTGTCCAGCAGTAACCAGGGTATGACCTCAAAACAGACAAAAAAATGGTTTATTTCTGGGAAAGACAGACAAGAGAAGGGAAGTTATCATTCATTTTATAAGTTTTTTTTTTCAAATTATTTCTGTTTAATTTTGGTTGAAAAGTACCACAAATTCTGTTATAGGGTAGAGGTGAATACTTTCCTAAGCTCCTATTTCAGCTCCTATTTCCAGCAAGGACTGGCTCAAGATTTCATAGCTGTACAAGGCAAAATCAGTTTTGTGCTTGTTGTCCTGCATGGCTCATGATGCTGACAGGGAAGAAAGATGAAAAGGAGTTTGGGTAGCTTCCACATCCTGCCATCCTTCCCTCTGCTTAGGGGGCAGCCTGGTACTTGCCTGCTCTTGCCCAAGACCCAGGCAGGGGAGCTGGAAAGGCTGATGCACGGGCTGGAGCATCCCTGAGCCCGAGAGCCCAGGGCTGCCAGGCAGCATAGGACAGGCTGGGCACACAGGTCTAGCTGCCGCTGCCATCGGGATGCCAGCCTGTGCCTGAGCTTGGTCCTTACCAAAACCACCACCACCACTGTGGACCGTGTGACCTTCATGAGCAGGATACCTAGATGCTTTTTGCAGAGTGCTTCTCATAGCTGCAAAGGCAGAGTGAGGTGACATGGAGAGAGGAGCAGCTAAGATGCAGAGCCAAGAGGAGAAAATTCCCAAAGTGCTGAGCTTAGCTTTCCTATTTTTTGGTCTGTAATGCATTCACACAATAGTTAAGATACACACGGACAGGCAGCTCAGGTACCAGCAGGAGCTCAGTGTAACACCCCAGAGGTCAGCAGTGTAAGCCTGTCCAGCTTGGGCTGCTTTCACAGTCTGTGCTCAGGTCCATCCCACCGCACCTTGGGTCCTACCACTGTAGGTCATTTAAAACTAGCTCCTGTAATTCAGGTGATCCTTGCTGTGACTACACTGCTAACATACCCTGAGACAGAAGCATCACAAGATCTTTTGGATGGCAAAGAAGGTTCTTAGCAAGAGTGCAGGAAGGGGAGAGATCTTGGCAGAAAGCAAAGAATGACGTAAGGAGTAGGAAGAGCTAAGGACAAGGTGGGAAGCAGGAAACTCACATGAGACATTTAAAAACCACACACACCTACAGAGAGTGATTTTGAAGTGCAGCCTTAAATGTCTGATGCTAGTAGAGTTATCAAAGGAGGGACACGACACAGCCAGGTTTCCCTGCAAATGCAGGATTATTCAAAATGCTAAATTAAATCATCAGTGCTTCTAATGTAAAAACAAAAAAACAGTCGTGTTCTATTTCGAGACATGTGCGTGCCATGCACGCCAGCCACAACATAAATCAAGCAAGGCAAGAAACACAAACCCTATCACCATCACAACGGTAATGCCAGTCATGAATATAAACACCATGTGTTACTGGAAACTGAACACCACAGGCACTGCATGGGAAACAGAACAAAACCCCAGACTCAGTGAGCTTTAATGACTTATAAAAACAGCAAAGTGCATCTGACTGCATGTGAATCAAAGTCATGGTATTTTACTGCAATGAACGCCACCTACAAGAGAAGAAAAAGTTAATGTACCATAACAAAATAATCATTGTTCACTAAATACAAGCTCACTAATTTGCATTCACAAGCAAACGTGTAACAAGAGAAAGCCATTTGCTGTAGACACAGTCTGCCCTTGTCAGTGAATTCACTAGGCTAATTGGTGAGGACAGTGTCTCAGGGTGCTACTTATTTTACAACACCACTGCTATTGGTGTTGCATGTCATTAAGTCATACTATGAACAAGGAAGAAGAAAGAAGAAGGATGGATTAGGATGAAGATGACAAAACTCTCAGCTGAAGGGCTGGGTCGAGCCCTTAACACCAAACTAGGCTTTCACAGAATCACAGAGTAGTTGAGGTTGGAAGGGACCTCTGGAGGTCATCTTGTCCAACCCCCCTGGCTCAAGCAGGGCCACCTAGAGCTGGTTATCTAAGACCATGTTCAGATGGCTTTTGAGTATCTCCAAGGTGGAAGCATCTCTTGAGCAGTTCGGTAAATGAGTCAATTTTCGCACTTGGACATCTGTTTAAAAGCTAGTTCCCCACCAGCACTGTAAGCCCAGAAGTTATTTCCAGCTCCAGCGGCATAAACCTAGTGTTAAGTTCATCTAGAAGTTCCCAGAATAGACATGGCATCAAGATACACCCAGTCTCTCCTTCCTAGCTGTAGCCACTTGGGGATGGGGTGATAAGGAGGTCCTCTGTGTGCTCTCTCTTCTACCCACCCTATGCACAAAAAGGATTTCAGCTTCCAGAAACACTGAGAACAGCTCATAACGCTCTTTCCCTCCTGAATTTAATAGCAGCAACAACAAAAGTACAAACCAAAACAAGCTGAGGACAAGTTCACAGCAGTGGCACAGTGACCGCAGTCAGGCAGCATGTCTAGGTAAAGCAGCACAAACGTGAGCAAGGGCAGCAAAGCCCACCTAAGGAAGGTGAAGTGGCCCACACAGATCACCATGCTGAGTGACAGCCCAGTGACTGGTCCAGCAAAGGCTGCAACCTACTTCCAGACTAACTCAGATCTCAACAGCACGTCAGCCTTGCTCTCTCTAGGGATGTCTATGCAACAGGCTAAGGACTTAGCCTTAGCAATACAAAAAATGTTCTCCAGAACAGCAGGATATCAGACAGACCAGAAGCTAAAATATTTTCTGTTCCTACAGTCATGGAAAAAAAAACCCCAACAATAAAAAGATACAGTCTCTTTCCTAAACTTATATGGTCATTTCAGAGAAGATCTATTTACTATTGGAAATTACCTATTGTTTCAAATGAGCCCTAGCACTTCTGTGACACATCAGCAGGCACAGCTCCCTCTTGGGAAGTGGGACTCCGTCGTGCACCGTGACAATGCTCCATCTTAAGATCAGTCATGCTGACTCCCACTTGCTCAAGAGGGTGAGAAGGCACATATGTACACACATGCTCTGATAAGCAAAGCAATACTTTAGAGAGAGAGAATATAACATAAAATAGGAGGAAATACACACAAAATCCCTACAAAACCAAAAGCCCAGAAAACTGTGAGCCTTTTCACAGTTCTCTTTACAGTAAAAGGCAGAAAGCCTCCTGTCCCTCTTCCAAAGTAGCCAAAAATGTAAACCAAACCCACATCCCCTATTTGAGAAGAAGTTCATTCTGCAAGACCATACCAACTGAAACCGGTGACAGAGCAAAAACTGACAAAGAAGCAGGAGACCAGATGGCTCTCGGAGACACTGGTGGCAACGTGCAGACTGCCATCCACAGAGCCACTGCATGACGACAGCAAGGCTCATTGCAGAGATATAAACTGCAGAACCCTGCCTTTACTTGATTTTCCCATGTTTGCTTTCAAATGAGTGTAACTGGAGGTTAGAACTGCCTGGGGGACTCAGCTGGGAGATGCACATCTCCAGCACAAACTCTCAGCACTTGCAGTTGCAGCTCTGTCTGCGTTAGCAATGTGCTCCTCGGAATGCCCCGCTGAGAGTGTCTGAACCTGTCGGCACTCAAGAGCTGCTGAGAAAAATGGCACCATACTTTCCATCATGGTCAGTGCTCCTCACCTCGATGCCTGTGGTCTGTCCTTCACTGTCAATGCAGGAAATTAGAAGAAATTAAGATCCTGAGATCACCAACCAGAAGGGGAAGACTGCACCAGTCATACAGAGAAAAGTTTTTCCATGACCTTTCTAGGTTTGCAGTTTACAAGCGTGAGTAGCAACCCCAGTTATTGGAACTTTGTTATTGCTAAGCAGCATCAGTACTCATTTTTTATTTTAAACATGAAAAACTTGCTACCGTTTCCCTCTAAACATCTTGAGTGAAAAGATTTTCCCATTTCAGCAGGCTATATTTAACCAGGTTGATTCTTCACTGGAAACAGGAGTAATAAATAGCCTTTTGGGAAGAAAAACTATTTGGGGAAGACAAAACAAATATAGATAGATATGCAGTGGCTACCAGCCAAACTATAGGTGGAGCATGTTATAGATGTCTGAGATGAGTGGAAGGAATTTTATTACTCCATTATCACAAGCCAAATTAGATGCCGCTGTCTGTCAAACATAAAAAGAAATCCAAGTGGCCTAAATGAGATTTTGGGTTATTAAGAAGGAGGGACTGCGGACCTTTTTCATGTATCTAAGAAGGGACTTATGGGAATGTGAAAATTTTCCAGTCACTCCGGTCAGGGGGAAAACCATGTAAGTGAGAAAGATGCCAAATCCATTCCAACTCCCAGGAAGTTTAGGAAGGCAAAGCTGAATGATATACATGGCCTTTTGCAGAAAGGCGCAAAGGAAACGTGCATACTGCTGACCCTGACCATGTGTCTTTGCTTTGGCTCCGAGCAAGCCCAGACTCACCCGGGTCTGCCTGACCAGTGCAGAAGAGCTGGCAGGTCTGTCCAAACTGGAGCTGGATCTAGCCCACACCAAAATAAATCTCAGATTCATTTGTCCCACCAGACAGCCTGAAAACCAGAACTGCATATAAAACAAAAAGGGAAAGCCATGTTATTTTCTGGTTTTCAAACTTCAGGCATGCTTTTTGCTGTGAGCATTCTTGCAGTCTGTTTTCTGGCATTAGAGCAATATCTGATGTCAAAAGCCTGCCAAAAACCAACAAGAAGGAAGACAGAGCTAAGAGAACTCTGCAAGAAGGGACTATCCATTACCACCACAGCTGTAGGAGTCTGGCGCTACTCCTCCCTGTCCTCCTTCGAGAGAATGGCTTGTAAAAGTGACTGAAGCCATAGAAGCAGTGCAATAGGAAAGACAAACAACTAAAAACTTAAGTATTAAAACAAAAGACAACGTGTTGCATAGAGGCTGTGTGCCAGCAATCAATCAGTTGTCAGAGAAAGCAACAGAGTAATAAATTTTGGCACAGACAGTCAACAGTTTCACATGTATACCCCAGGTCAGGCACATGGGATAGAGATCGAGTAAGTTGCATCTAACCAAATTTGGGATGCTTTCTGTTATATATTGCTCAGGTCTTTTTCTTTGATGGTGAAAGAATGAGCTCTTCATAGCTGTGCAAATTGCATTGTCTGTTCTTCCCAGGTATCATGGATATTCAGTCAAACAACGATGCTTTTGTACTCCCTGCCCAAAAAGCTGCAGTAATTCTGCATGCAGCGCTCATTTCAACCTTACCTTACTTCTTCCTCACTCTCTCCACTAGCTTCCCCAGTGTCCTGTCCTTTTGTGATTTATTTACTCTGCAATTTTGGTAAGTCAGGGTTTTCCCTCTGGAAAGTCACTACATAATGAAAACATTACATTAGTATATAAATGTCATAATTTAAAACCTTAAGGAGCAACTATGCCTTTCCTACAGTTATCTCATTTTCCCAAGGAGAGTAGGTACCAAAATATGCAGACTGTTTCATGGATAAGCTGAGACTGGACAAGATGGTCTGTATACACAAATACCATTTGTGTTTGGGAGCTTACTAGATCAATAATAATAAAGTGGCCATTTGCTGGGAAAACTGCTGAAGAATAGGAACGTGAGTCTTACTGCCCTTTTTGGAACAGTCAACATGAGTTGACTCGCTGCCTCCTCATTTCTATACTTTTTAATGTAATCGAGCAGTTGTGTTTTTAAAATGACACTGATGAAACTGTAAAGAGAAATGGACCCAAAGCATATAGAGAAACTTAACTGTGCACACTTCATAATGACCACTTTTCTGAGAAACACCAATGCAACATCAGTGGAGAAGAACTTTAAAACGAAGACGTAATGCTTTGTTAGCTATTCTAAAAGGTAAAATGGCTGGCCAAAGAAAATGGTACAGCTCATTAACTAAGGGATCAACTTGTTATTAATTAATAAACAAACCTGATAATAAATTTAATAATAGAACACATGATGTTTTCAGTGAGAAGGAAGATTGGCCGTAATTTCAGAAATAAATGAAAAGGAAAAAATCCCACAGGAAATTGAACTAGTTATCTGGTTATTGTACACTACATTAATATTCCTTACCTGATAAGAACCAGTAATGAATAGATATGCTCAAGTCACGAGTAAAGTTCTCCCAACTTTACAAGGGCTACAATTTATCATTAAGGGTTTTCTTTCCTTTTTAAGATGTGATCTACCATCACATCGCAATTGATCAATGGCACTTGAGCTGACACGTATCTTTGGTTCCCTTTGGTGACACAGAAAACTCCAGCTGCCATGGAGAAACAATGCAAATATAATGAAATTCTGTACAATCAATATCAGCAGTAAAAACACCCCCCCCCCCTTTAGAAGACAGTATAGGTGAGCTCACTAAATGAGTATTTCTATGCAAAGATCATCCTTGAAGAGGGAATATTAAATTCTAAGCACCTGTTTAGTCCCTAACCTACCTCATATTCCAAATATTTTGCATATCTCCATTATTTCATAGATATTAAGCAGTGTTAAATCTACTTTATGGCATTCAGATTATATACTGAAATATCAGAAAATATTTACACAACTTTAGTTTCATTATGCTGGTCAAGATACTAGCTATCAAGACACCTTGAGTCTAATCTTTGACAGCCCATCATTCGACTCTGTGATCAGTTACTTAGCTGGCTGTGTCTCAAATTTCTTTTTTTATAAAATAAAATGGACCACTGCATCTCTAGCTTCTTAAGCATATGAAGTCTTCAAACTGGCAATAAGCAATTGCTGAAATGTCATTGGTGCTAGACAAGCAACACCAAGCTATTTTGCAGAGACAGCAGCATGGTATATAAAGGAAATATATAAAGGGGCTCAAGGTCATGTGGGAAAACCATGGCAAAGCAGGAATGTGAATCCTGGCCTCATGAATCCAGGGAACATCCGCACAAAACCTACTCCTGAGATGCTGGAGCAGGGAGAGTGGCGAGGCAGGTCTGCCCACTGCATATGTAAGTCTTTTTAACTTTCCACTGAATCTCCCCTGATTTTTGCAATCAGTGGTTTCTTCTCATAATGAAGCAGGCATATAATTTCAACTTGATTTCAAGAGAATTACTGTAATTGCCACCACCAGAATAATAGATCTGCGTATAAAGAAATGGCTTTTCTCTTGCATTTTCCATTGGAAAATTTAATTTCTGTGTTAATGCATTACGATATTTCACTAAGCCATTTGCTTGCTACTCTCAATATTCGCAAAATATCATCTCCAAATGAAGTTCCTGTAAACAGTTATTAGTTTACCACTGAACTAATACCAATAAAATCAATAGAGTCTGACCAGATCTTTTCTATAGCATAGAAAGCCACCTTAGAGAGCACTTAAAATATGTATTATGGTAATGTGTCTTAGACCATAAAAATAAGAGGAAAGTTACTGTGTCAGATCTTTCTACATCTATGCAAAACCAGTCTAGCTGATTTCTGCTTACTTTCTATGCCACTACAGCAGCAGCAATTTTGGCTTGAAGATTAAAAACAAAAAAATGAAATAAAGTGCCTGGCGTTTGAAAGGACAAACTCAGTTCAGTTCAGAACAGCAGGTGTCACAACTTCAAAACACTTCTGCATATTCATCTGTTATATATTCCATAAAACTAACCACTACTTCAAGCAAGGAGTGAAACTGGAGACACAGCTTGCTGGTGCCCCAACATTATGGTGGCCTTTCACAAAGCCGCATGAAATGGAATTAAAGTGCCATGGAGGACACATGCCCATCTGAAGGCTAACACAGCTGGCAATAAAATTGTGGCTAATGAGTCACAGGACAAACAGGTCGGGACTTTCCCCATAGGGGATTCGGGGAAGCCAAAGCCAAACTCACTTGCAGAGCAGGAAGAAGTTTGAACAAACTGTCTTATGTGAAATGTCTTATAGAGTATACAAGTTAACAGCAACACAGCTCCTATGTTAACAGCAACACAGCTCCTGTCCCTAGCACAGATGCATTCAGGTTTCTAAACAGATGCCTTGGATTAGAATAATTTGCTCATCCAGATAGGAGTAGCCATGACTGTAGTACAGTGTTTCTAAAACAACATACCCATGCTCTCCCTTGGGGGCTGTACTGTAACTGCACGAATTGACACGGTACAAGTTTCCAGTGTGAACAGGGCCCAGGGCTGTCAGGCAGATCCGGAGCGATGGAGACGGGAGCAGAAGGAAACGGAGCACGCAAACACAACACAAACGGTAAAGATCTTTGAACAAACTGGAATTTGCAAGACGCACACTGAGGCAAATAGCAGCTGTGGTATTTGATGTTTGTGTAGCTGTTTTTAATGCTCCTATAGTTCAGATATCAGAGATGATTCTCTATTCTTAAGTACCAAGCCACTCTCCGGAAGCCTGAAAATGCTTAGCGCAGCTACTCTATTTCTTATATACCACAATAAACAAACTTGCAAAGGAGCTGGATTCTAAAAGCCAGTGCAAAGAAAGAAAGAAAGGGAAAAAAAAAAGCAGCAGCCCACACAGCATCAAATGCTGGTAGGCTCAGTGCTAAACAGCAGATGATTCTTACTGAATAACTGCCCTAGATTTTGCAAACAATACAGGGAACAAAAATAGAAACCCATTTACATATTGCTGTTAATAACTTTCTTTATAGTGTCACAGCTAGAGCACAATAACTGCAGCCATGGCTTAACTTGAAAGCCATTCACTGTGGAAGTCAGACAGATACTGTTTTCTCAGTCCTTATGCAACTGAAAAAAAATCCTGCTGACAACAGTCAGTCACCAGAATCCTTACAAACAGAACCAGAAAAAAAGTTAACAGCAGTCAAAGGCAAAAGCAAATCATCCCCAGGATCCGACTGGCCTCTGCCCCTCCTGGTTACTTCAGACATGTTGTGGTTAATCAAGGACCATTGAGGCTAGAAAACCCAGCAGGTAAATTTTCACTTCAGTTTGAGCCTCATGATAGCATCTTACAGGAATACTTGACTGGTTTTTTTGGTGGGTTTTTTGTTTGTTTGTTTTTAATTAAGAAATACAGACAGGGCTCAGTCTAAGTCAGCAGCTACAATAAAAAAGGATATGTGTCCAGCATTTAAGAACATCCCTACCACATCTACACTGCCTGCTACATGACTGTAGCTAAATCTTTGCTGGGAGCCCATATTCTTGCCAGCTAAAATACCACTGGCCTGTCACAACAGACTGGCACATCTTTAAGGAACAGAAATGTACACAGAAATTTGCATCCTTGATTCCTTAGTATTCTGCAAATGCCTGCTATGTATAAGTAAACAGAGTGAGAATGCAAGTGAGGAAATAGTCTCTTAAGACCCTCCGCCTGAGAAGTGAGAAAATATGGGTCTGATTTTTCCTCTGCCTGAATCCAGCCTGAACTGGACAACAGGCTATTTTGGACTGGGAACAGGGGTGCCCTCAGGACCTCGTGCTGCAGCTGCTCACTATGGATGAAATACTTAGAATAATTAGAGGCAGAGACAGCAAACACCCCGCTCTGACCTGCTGATTATGGCGTGCTCTGTGACACAGGACAGTGGGATTCAAGCTGCTGCTCAGGAGTTTGATTCTTTTATACCAAAAAATGCAACAGAGTTAACAAAAGAGAATGAGGATGTCTTCTTCGGTTAGGGCCTCTCCTAGGAGATGTGGCCTCAAACGCCCCCTGGCATATGGGAAAACCAAACCTCGATAACCTACACTGGCACGTGGGTCGAGCCTCTATGCTCCCGGATGAGCATGGCATGCCTCATCATTTGCGTCTCTTCAGATCTTCACTACCTCTGTGTTTTACTTTCTGCCACCTGGAATGTCAATTGAATTAACTAATTTCTCTGGGCTTTCATTTTAGTGAGGAACAGGAAGATGCCCGTTTTGTGTGGCAGCCCAGCCAAACTGTAGCACCAATTCTCCCTGCAGATACAGCCAGTGGTCACGAGAAGTCCCCAGCACAGAGAGCGCGTGTGTTTGTGCACACTCCCTGCTCGTTCCTCCTGCACAATTCCTCTGCAGCACAGGCAGGGCAGAGCCTTCATGGTCTAGTCGTTAGGACATTTCTGTAACAGGAGCCAGGCACTTCTGAGCTCTAATCAGCCTCGCTACCAAGTCAAATTAAAGAAATCACTGTCAGTCTCAGCCTCTCTGTTCCCCTGCGCTAACATCCCCCGTGGGGTTGACTGGTAGCAGTAGATACTTAGACAAGAGTTTGTGAGTGTAAGGCACTAAAAATGCAAGGAGGTGTTTCTAGGCAGTGCCCATTATCCAGCAAGATGACTTAGAATTTGTTCAGTTATTAGTAATACAATAAATGCTGTGTCTGATATACATAATGGAAAAATAAAAAGCTGCGGGACATGACAGACCAACAAAATACAGCTTTTATGATCCTCCACTAGAAACGATCCTTGAATCTGCAGGAAAAATAACCTAAAAAGAGATGAAAGAATACAGAAAAGACATTTAAATAAGCCGGTGAATGCATACATTTAAGTGAAATACACTGACCTAATAAAAGCTAATGAAGTCCATATTGGGCTTCTGTATTACAAAAGTGTAGCCCTGGATGATTCTCAGCAGACGTGCCATTTTATAGTGGATGAACAAATATTTTCACCGTCCTATGCTGTTCTCAGAATCAGAGGTTCCCCCAAAAATCACTCATTTCATCCTTAAACACAGCTTTAGTTTTGTACAGTTGTTCTCCAATACTATTTTCTCTCTTTTTTCCAGTTGTTTTTAAGCTTTCAGAGAAGATACCATTTTCAATTTACTCCTTCTACCATTACATAATTCCAAGGAAAAGGAGCTCAGCAGGTAAGTCACATCTGCAATTTCAAGGTTTCTGGGCTTTGCAAGAAATTTGTAATCCCTTCCAATTTGAATAACAAAATTTTATTCAGTTTGCAGCTGAAAATGACAAAGAGTACTGGATCTTAAAAACAGAGTATCACTTACCAATTATATTCTGTAACACAACTTTGTCTCTATGTTAGACCTGTCGTCCTAAACTCTGACCTGCTGGCTGCTATTCTGCAGAAGGGAAGACTCTTAAGGAAGAAATGCAAGGACGACGTGGGGTTTTTCTCCTTTTTAATTGAAACAAAGTAGAACTATTAAATCAAAAGGCCTCTTTTTCTCTTGCCTGGAAAGAAAAAGAATCTCACAAAGGGTCTTACAGTAGTTTTGAATGCAATCCAGAACAAAAGGTTCCAAATGAAACAGAATAATTATACTTTTATGGATCAGCATTTGGCTTCTGTTGAAGCCTGATCTGTAACTAGAATTGCTCAAGTTCCCCTGAGCAGAAGCCAAAGTTTTGTTTGCTTTGTTCTACAAATTGATTCTTATTAGCTCATTCTTTGGAAACAACCACGGCAGAAAGCTGCACTGCATTGGTGTGCATGCTCCCAAGATGGGAGGCTCTCCACCAGAACTGCTCTGGCACATAATAGTCCACTATCTAAAACTGTATGCATCTGTTTTCCATTCTCTCATCTCCTTTCCTCCAGTCATTACTAACAATTGCTAAATTTGCTCCTTGCTTTCCAAGGTTTTTTGGTCTTTCCCATCTTTCTTGCCTACATCCCCACCCCACAAATATCCCATCAGCTCTGCGACATAGATCTCTCATCTTCTTCATGGTCCAGGATGTTACAAAGCATCTCTCCAACTTGCTACTACATTCAGCATTGATGTATGGGTCCGCCAGGCCTTGGAGATAACCATAAAGTAGCTGTCAGAAGAAGGAAAGTTGTCCTAGTAACATCCTATAAGCAACACATTCCCCACAATGAGTAGGAAATGGAGCCAATGTATTATCAGACTCCACGAAGAATCCTCCTTAAAGTTAAAAAACCCCCACCCAAAACAACAACAACAAAACCCCAAACAAATGAGCTGATGTGGTGGATCAACAAACTGTCACTACGATATCTCTGCTGGAAAAATTCCTCACTGCCTCACACATTCAACCTTCCTCTTCATGTGGGAGTGCAAGTTGTGCTTCCAGATGCTCCACACACCTACTGATGGGGACAAACAGGCATTTACAGATGACCTTACAACTGAACAAAGCCATGGTCATCCAGCCTTCTGCATGCCACTTACTGGGGACATCTCCGTAACAGCAGGCTGGGAGAGAATATTTTGCTGATTAGTCACACAGATCCAAGTTTCACATGTGGTCACTACACTAGGTTTTTGGGCTTGGGGGTCAGCTCTGTAGAACTGGAGTTGAGGGAGCTGATTTCAAGCCCTGATGGTTCTCCTATATATTTAAGGGGTTCATTTAGGAGTTTGCCTCAAATAAGGACATGGTTACTGGTCAAGAACATCCTTAGAATTTCTCAGTGCCTTTGAGAGCCTCAGGTATTTGCCAAACACACATACAGCTGCCACAAAGATCCCTGCTGGCCGTGGTATCAGGGAAGATAATACCTATATTCCTGTATTTTGTTTGCTTTTTAAAGCATATCACACATAGATTTCTTTCCGATTTCTGAAAACTATTTGCAAACTTCCAAGTCCTCAGAACCTACAGGGTCTTACAAATCTTTATTCCCACAATTTAAAACTGAGTGCATCTTTCTAGGGCTTTGTAACAGAAACACAAATGGACACAGAAAAATCTCCATTTTCTAAAAAGAGCACCTCTATCATTCCACCAGGCCTATGCCCTGTCAACGGGGGGTGTGTGTGCTGAAATTCATTTAATATCTTTGGTCTTTTTCCTCCTTTGCTGTTTTGTGCAGTTCTCTGTTGCTTCTCATTTCTGTCAGCTCTGTTTCTGAAGCGACCTGTTCTTAGCCTGGTTTCTTATAGAAACACCATTTATGGAATCATGCAGTCTGCACAGTCAGTACCAGCCTCTCCCTAACTTTTTAACCACTTAGTGTCAAGCAAAATTAATAAAAAAGAGGAAGTTTAAAAAATATACTATGACTTTCCATGTCTGGAGGACATAGACTCAAGTTAACAATGCACTAACTTGAGTCACAGGATACCAGACCACTCAAGAGCTCTTCTCCACTAATTGGTTTCAGCTTTTGTCTCTTCTTCATCATTTATCCAGTGTCAAAATTATATATAAACCAGTAAGAACAGATGCACAAATTAGCAACAATTGTTGAAGGATATAAATAGAGTATAAGACAAGAGAAGTTAATCCATCCCCATCCAAAACTGTGCCTCTCTTTTACAGCTTCTGTAAGAGGGCTTTAAATAGTTTTGCAAAGTTCAGTGCATTACAGAATAAAAAGTTTAACTGAGTTTTGCTTTTCAGCCATTATAGTCTAAGGATGAAGCAAAAACGTAGGATGATTTTAACAAGAACCTCTTCAAATATTATATAAACTCAATGTTCTTAAAACCACTTTGCATGTTAACTACATGACAAAGTAGTTTGTTAACTGAAATTTAACCAAGTCTTTACAAGAGGAAAGCAAGTCTGTACAAGCAAGTCTTTACAAAAGTAAAGTTTTGGTCAGAGAAGACTCAATTTTTCTTGTCAAGGTTACTCCAGAATAGAGAAGACTGGGGGTGGATTAGCTTAATAAACACAATTTGATGCATTTGTTTTTACTATCAGGCCAATCAGCAGTCAGACTTATGTTTTTTAAAAATTTAATTTATTTTTAGTACTATCGAAGAAAAAAGGGAATCCAAATAACCTTGATGAGTTAAAATACTGCTCTGTAAACTTCTGCACGCACCTTCATTCTTCTCTCCAAATTACTATTCACAGTATTTCATCATTAAAACATCTAACACTCTTCAATCCATCACCCTGTGAACTTCACAGACCCTTGTGTAAACTCAGAATAGCAGGGTGTGAATTATACATCACAGGCCCTTCCTAGTTGCTGATGGCTTGCTGGTGGCTGCAGATCTGCAGTCACCTGCCACGCTGCACTTTTGGGATGTTATCTTTATTACAACACACTTGTTTAAGTAATGCATCCAGCGGGGTGCCTTGCAGCCAGTTATTCATCTGTTTTGTTCTTCGGAGGGTACAAGGCTTTCTCATGCCCCTGAAGACAACAGGAGTTCCCAGGAGGGATCACAATATATTCCCAGTTCAAAAAGAAGGATCTGCAGACAGGCAGATGAATACTTAAACAAGTTAGCATGTATTGGTTCTTCTTAAAGGGTGCTGTGCACATGCACAAAGAGGTAGATTTGATAAAATATATAAACTTGGCTCTATTCTTTGGCTTAAAAGTTTTCAAGACTGAACCATTGATACACATGTATGTAAAAGAGGGGGTGATCCTGGGTTGAAGGATCTTTAATATTTATAACCGCCTTTAATATTAACGGCCAGACTTACTGCACAGCTTTGATGTCAAGTTCAGGTGTAACGATGCCTGCAAAATAAGCAAATTCCTTTACACATGGATTTTAGCTTGAATGCCTTTCTCCAGAAGACACTGATTTTTCCTCTCAAAAACAATAAATTGCCTAGGAAGAGTCAAGTGATTAGTGGTAGTAAGAGCAGAGTAATTCACCTTCACCCATGGGTGAAACCTACTTCCACACTTCCTAAAAATTATTGCTAACTTAAAAAAAAAATCATTAAATTTTCTGGAAAATTAAAAAGCCAAGATTCACTCTAGGCAGACACAGGTGAAGTTCCCAGGAGCCAGCTCTTGACAGGGAAACAGAAGAGTTCCCGTGTAGGTAAAATCCACTGCTGTCATTTGGGGAAAGGCATGGGAAGGCTGATCATGTCCCTCCTACTCACTCTTCTCAGCCTACAGCCTCAACCAGAAGTTACGGCAACTAAATGCAGGGGGCCCCTGAACCCACATGAACCCACACAGTTTCCACCGCCCTACCTGCAAAAATAGCCTTCAACTGCTTGTGGGCATATGCCTCAAATGAAGAAAAGGAGGTAGAGGTCTTTCTAAGACTTGATGCTGAGAAACAACCAACCGACCCATGAACACATTTTGGGAGGAGATCGAAGCTCATGGACTGGTGGGGACAGCAGTACCAGGAAGCAAGACATGGATAAAACCTGCTCTTGGGCTTCCTTCTGCTTAAAGCTGTTCTTCATCTTCAAACATAAACCATCAATTTTCATTCTGCCTCCCCCCAAAAAGGGGAGAAGACAAGGAGGGAGATGGATTACACAGTAGATATAAAAAGTTACTGCTCCCACCCTTTCTGGGCAATGAGACCTTCCATAGAAATTGAAGCTACATAAACTTTGGCTGAGATCAGAGATTTGGGGCATCTCTGAAAATAACCATAGAATAACTGTCAGAAATTTATACATGCCATACTGTAGTTTTATTTATTAAAGATGGTAAAATTAAGCTGGTTTCTGTTTAGCTTCAATAACCTTTCATGAAAAAGCATGAAAACAGAATCAGGATGAGCTCCTGACCAAAACCAGCCCATTGGCGTAACTACCTCCAAAGGCAACCTGCTGTCTGACCCAGGCTTGGTAGGGTATGCCTCATTATAAACCCAGTTAGCATTTCAAAAGGCACTGTTAGCAAGCCAGAAAAAACAGCCTCATGCCTATACTCACCAACAAGAATATACCACCAAACAGCACATTGCTTTGGCAAGCCACAGCACTAATACGTCCAATTACAGCTATATCCTGGGAACCCTCCCACTAGCTGCGATCAGAGCTCAGCTTTGTACTACTGTTTATACCGGTAACTTCTTTAACACCACGAAACATTAAGACTAGATGTCCTGTGTGTGAGGACAGTGGGAGGAGCAAGGAAAAAGATGTTTGCTTAATTGAAATTTTCACAAATTTCACAGCACACAATTACATAGCACCTTGCAATCTAAGAATTTAACACACTTCATAAGCAACTAATTAAGCACCACAATGCCTATAAGGCAAATAGGTTAAGTTGACATGGCTGTCTGAATATCCTGACACTCAGCCAAAGTGCAACTATTTGGTCATTTTTAAGGGGAGAATTTTTGGTGTTAGAACTTAATTAAATGAGAAAACTAGTTTAAAATGTTTTTGATTTACAAAGCTGAAAGCAAATGGACTGTTTCGTTTCTGCAAATGGTTTAGTTCAAGTTGTCAAGATGTTTAAAAAACTTTTGAGATCAGGTTAATGTTGTTGAGTACATGATTCATAAGAATTATGTGAAGGGGAGAAGAGAGGAAACTGTCACTTTCACAGCACTTGGATGCCAGCCCTAAAATAAGCTTCTTGAAACAGTTCATCAAAGGAATTTCAATGACAAAGCCAACCTTTATCCCTTCACAGAGGACTTCAAACCTCTTTTTATAGCACAGAGATTACTATATTTGGCCAAACCTAGATAACATTAAAGCCATTATCACTGAAGTGAGATACTATAAATAGCAATAGCAATGTAAAACATTTAAAATTCTGCCTGGGAAGCATGACAGATAAACAATATTATCTATGCGTATTTTAGGGTTTGTCTATCAGACACAATCTGATTCATGATAATGTGAACCAATTTAGTTACATAATTCACCTTGTTGTTTACCCAAAATTACTTGCATAGTCTTGGGAACTCCTTTCCTGATCGCATTTGACAATAGACTTTATATTTAACACACACATATGTGGGAAAGGTCAAATCATGCTCTAAGGTTCTGGATTTATCAAAGTTAACTCTCATTCAATAAATCAGGATGGGAAACAGTTTCATTCTCTGTTAAAAGGTTCTGTTCATTTGCATCAAAAAGTGTATTAACCCCAAACCTCTTCATCTTAGTTTTGTCATCACCCTAAATTCTTCAGAAGAACATAATCCTGAAACAAATTTTCCTGCCAAAAAATGACAGGAAATTATATTTTCATTGTGGATAAATTAGTCTCTGAACTTTACTTTCCATAACAATAAGCAGGAGACTATGAACTCATTCCCAGGAAGTTCTGGTAAGGCTCTAAAAAGATTTGCTTTTACCCATTCAGGTCAGAAAGACCACTGTATTTTGCATAAAAACATCACCTTTCCCTGAACAGAGAGACAGCCCACCCTCTAAGAGAAGTGTAACACCATAAGCAGTATTATGGCAGAACTGCCCCTTATTAAAGGATCATGGCTGTGTTTTACAGACCTACTACTGGCACCTGAGGAAGATGTCTTTTCTACATGGGTTTTAAATTGACTTCTTTTTTTTTTTTTTTTTAAAAAAAGGAAGCATGTAACTTTTTTAAAAAGAAAAAAAGCAGCATGTAACCTAGTATCTAAAACCAAGCATATCACAGCAGAACAGGTCATTTAAAGACTCCTCATTTTAAAACAGAAAAAAAAGCCCCACACAGTAACTTCACATAATTTTAGATTAACATTTTCTGCTGGTAGAGTGGTTTGGGTTTGTTTTTTAATTAAAATCAGAGGTGGTCCCAAAAGCCCAGACCCAATCATCCCTGAAAATTAAAATATTTAATCTTCTCTGGAACAGAATTTACTAAGCCACTTCTCCCCCACAAAATGTCAAACCAGGCTAAGTGCACGAGGCTGTGCTCCTGCGCATCCCAAGTTCAAAGGGCCAAACTTAAACCACGGCATGGAAACCTCCCGTGCCAGTGAGGCTCATTATTTCCACACTGACTGTGAAATTGGTGAGCAGCCTCACCCTGAAGATCTAGTAAAAATGAAGATCTGAGGCTCCAGGCATTTCGATGGCAATCAAACTTTTAAATCAATAGCTAATGAAAATTCCCATCCATTATATTTTCATTAATAATCTACCTTTTTAACTAATCTGGGAGAGTGGGAAAAGAGAATCACTGGATACAGCTGATGGAGGAGGGAAACCTGCACCCTGTGCAGACACACAGGCCTTCCCACTTCTACGAACTGTGGAGGAAATGCTCCTGCTCATAAATCATCAACAGGAAGCCAGATTCAATGGCTGGGCACAGCGCCCTTGCACCGACTTCACATACTTCTCAATTGCCTTGACACAATAACCTTTAGCTCGTAAAAACTTAGATCTTATGATATTTTTGAATAGTGACAAAAAACCCCCAAAATTGCTTGTAACGTTCTCATCTCAAAAGCCTCCCCTTGAGCATTTCCCCATGAAAAGTAAAGAGCACGCTTGCTTTTATTAAGCCAGTTCATTTATTAATCGACATCATTGAGATGCTACCCCCCACCACCAGTGTGTTTCTGTGTGCACGTAAATGCTTCAAAATAATCCGCAGTCATTCCCACTAGAGGTGGTTTCAGTGTACCCAGGCAAGAGCAAAGGCTCCATGCTGAACTCCTAGTGTGAAATGAGTCATTTGTTCCAAACCGTGCTTCCTTTTTTCAATATTCGTACTTAGTTATTCATTTCCCTAAAGTACATGAAGATGAGATGTTCCTAAGGTACCTTCTATTTGCTCTCAGTAGATATACTATTTTATTCATATTTCTTATATCCCTTTTCCAGCCTTTTCCATGATCTCAGTGGGCTTTGATTTAGGACCTCATAGGCACAGGCAACAAGGTCCATGCTTTGAGGAAGATACCATTTGTTTCCCCTTGCAAGATCTTTTGAGACCTGAGCCTCCCTTTGCACTGGAGACAGTCAGCACCTGCAAGGGCTTGATTCCTAAACACTCATTACCATGAGGAACAAAGTTAAAATTACTTTTATGCTGCAGAAGATAATCTATTATGGAAATGTTCATATTAGTCAATAAATATGCAAGACATGAAAATTAAATGTTTGCAAGCTTCCTGTTAGCTACCCATCAGGACAGTCCAAGGAACTGATTGGTGCGTATACCCATTTATGTATACATGTTTCACCTTTCATGTCACTTCACAGCCATAACTGAAAATCATAGCAGACTGTTTTCTCTTTCTATACTCTGGGTCATGTGTCATTTCTTGTTGTATTTTTTGAGATCTCCATCTGCATACCAGCCATTATCTTTGGGCTATTTTTTCCCATCATAATAATTCCATCAGCTTCCCCTCTCCCTTTAAAATTGTTCATTTGTAAATTTAGTTTATTATTGTTTCATTTTTGTTTATTTAGTGATACAGTTAAAATTTCAAATAAGTATCATCTTAAAGAGATAATCACCTTTACTAAGATTTGACTGTACTGAACAACTTTCAAACCTGCAAAAATGACCTATGGAAATTGACGTGAAAGACTATAATACCCTACTGACTAGTCTCATGTTATATCTAACGAATTGCATCCAGTTTTAATGTCAAGCTGACCTTTAAGTATTGGAAAAAAGTAATTTTTCTATTAAGAAAATTCACAAACAGCATCTATCTCAAGAAGTTTATACACCTTCTTGAACAAGCTCAGTGCCATTAAAGAAAAAATGAATGTAAAGACACAAAACCTAATCTAATCTACTGTAGCACATACTCTGCTGAGGGCACTCTGGATGGCCTCTTCCCCTCACCTTCATCACCATATATATATTCTTTGTTTTTCATCACTGAACCATTATAGTCTTTGATATCTGACAATGTTTTTGTCTTCAGTATTGCTAGCGGATCATTATCTGTTTACTGAGTCACAACCAAAAATACAAAGGGCTGAACTGAAGTCCATCCAAGCCAGCATACAGACTTGCCCTGATTTCCATGAGTTTTATATCAGACTCTACATTCAACAGTGAGCAACCTCCTCCCAATTTGTACATTACCTCTCCCCCCTACCCTCAATGCTAAAGAAATGTCTTCAAATGCTTCAGAATTTCATGTGAATTTCACTGCATCATCTATTGGAGATTATGCAGGACGCAGTACATTAGAGGTGTAAGAAATCCACTTTTATTTGTTGAGCACCAAGTATCAGAAAATATAATTCACCAACATACTTAAAGCTATGTAAGACAGAAGGCTACGCAAGCAGTTTACAGGAAAACCTCTTGTTGGAAGGGGAGATGGAGAGAGGAAAAAGGGAGCTCTGACCCCAGTCCCTGTGTCCCAGTAAATGTATTTATGGACTGACAGAGCTGTTACACAGGTCCAGGACCTGGCTTAGCAGAGACATAAGTGATCCCCAAAGAGGTCAGGTACAACAGCAGAAGTAAAATGCATCAAGATTAAGTTAAATTTAACTTTGTAACTGCAGCCCATAAAGATATCAAGCAACTAAAGTACTACTTTATTGCTTCTTCCCTAGGAAGTGGACAGTGGGAACCTGGTGATGTTCAGAAGCTCATGGGGCTGGACTACCCCAGCAACATGGACTGAGTTTGATTTTGCATGACTTGCCAGAGATTGGATATCAATTTCTTCTGCTCATCCAGGTAGACCAAGGAGCAACACATCGCTGGGTGACTGAGCAAGTGCCAATGGCTGTCAGTAACAGACCCCCTGATTGTAATTCCAAACTGGCAGAGACCACTCCAGGTGATCTTAACCTCAGCTGGGCTCTGCAATTCACCCCATGGGAAAGCGTTGCCAATCTTCAACTTGCATCCCATCATGGCTAATCAGAAAGGTGCTTGTAACTGTCAAAAATAACTAAACCCAAATATACCACCTTCTCAAAACCACTGAGACTCACTCCAGGAAAGGAAGGGAAAAAAAAAATTTAAGGAAAGAGATCGATTAAAGTTGCTTCTCAAAGGAAGATGTTGCAGGAATGTGACAATCCTCCTCCCGTCCTATAAACAAACTTTCAAGAGTCAACTGGTGACACTTTAGAGTCTTTACACTTATTTTGTATTATGTGTTGCTGTCATCGTCATCCCTAGGTGTTAAGTCCCAAGCACTGGGAGGGTCCCTCCACTCCAGCAGCTGGGAGATGGGCTGCTGTTCTTACCTGACATTGTCATGCTTCTGGATGTAGATCTTATGAAACATCATATCTTCCTGTTTGGCATTAATGTCAGCTTTCATCTCCATGGCAACATGTCGAGGAAGTACAGAGAGCAGGAGACGCTCCTGTGGAGTCAGACAGATGAACCAATTAAAGCACCTGCTGCCCAGTTAACAAACACACTTTGCTCCTTACTGGGGAGAAATGAGTCATCGGTTTGGTGAGATATGAGTACAACCAAGCGAAATGGTCTCCGTAAACCCAGCAGCTGATCCCCTAACAAGCCGTATGCAATTCTGTCCCAACCCCACAATAAGAATTCAATGATTTTAGAAGAAAAATTATGATTTTTATATCCCAGCTGCACTGGGTTTGTGATTCATGGTTGCCAATTCTTGCAAATGAAGGAGCCATGCAACTCAAAAAGTGCCCGTGCACCATTCTTGGAAGGACTCCGATAAGATACTGTCTGACCTCCCACCCAGCCTCTCCACACCACGATGAAGTCCTCCTTCACATGACACCAGAGCACTGATACCCCAATACCCTTGGGCACCATTTAAAATTCCTTCCTTTCCTATCTAATCATCTAAGCACATTCCCCCAACAGGCACAAACCTGTTCTTAGCAGCTAAAAAGTCAATAGGAATGCCCCAATAAAACTAGCATGAAAAGTTAGCCCAACTATACGATGCAGTATTATACTTCTACACTTAAAACTGCTATTAGTGCCCAATTGCATTAAGACCTGTAAACCCACCCACTCACCTGCAAGAGTATTTTCAATAACCACCTCTGTCATCAACAATTCATGGCTCTCCACCCTCACCTGGCACTTTTATTTACTGATAATAGCTTTAGCGTAACTTTCATAACATCATTTTGTAAGCTGTTCTGTATATAGTTTTGCATGTTAAGCAAAAATTAGTTACATGACAAAATGGTGACTTTCTGGTAATTTTCCTAAAAACTCACACAAAAGCCAGTGCTTGTTGTTATTCTAAATTTGGTGGCAATTTCATGCAGAAGCTATAGAATTTAAACCTGCAGGTCATATGCGCCCCACGGATGCATTTGTGTATTTCAGGAATCACACCTGAGAAATTCTGCCCAGACCTTTATTTTATTCCCACTCACACCCCGCTCAGTTCAAAAGAAGTTTTTTGCTATGGCTGAAGAAGGTGGGGAGCATCTCCTTTGGGATCAGCTCCACTGTGGTCCAACCTGCAGGCAGTGCTCTGGAATAGCTGAAGAATCCCAAAAGCTTGTGCCGCTCTCATCTTTATTACTTTTCTTTACCTGCAGTGAGCAGAGGGAAGAAAAGGGCCTTCCTGACGACACAGACACAATGTGGCATAAATGAAGGTCCCTAACCTTATCTAACAGCTCATTAATTCTCAACAACACAGGGAACAGTAGGGCTCAAACGCAGTCCTGACTCAGAGGGGTCAGCAATCCTGTACTAATTACTCACGTCACCAAACCTCTTGCCCATACTACAGTTATAGGCACATTCCTGGTTTCTAATTCCTAGTTTTAACTGAAAGTTCCCCATTTATTTCTTCCTCTAAGGAGAGAGAGGAACTCTGGGAGAACCAGAGGAAGATGAATTCACTGGAAATGTGCTCAGCATGCACCAAGACATTTTATAGTCTGCGGCACTGCCTAGTATTTCCTTTTGTCCCCTCTTCAATGTGTACCTTAAAGAGATTGATTCTTGCCTCCAGTCTCTGAAGGGGTAGTAATAACACAGAAGAAGATGTGTTGGAGGGATTTCTATCTCCTCTGCTCAAAACTGCAGCAATCCTGACAAGATACTTGTTTTTTAAAGTACTCTCACCTTCACTAGCATACTCCAGGTGCTAACAGTTATATATCCACTTTTTTTTTTAAAAAGATCATGAATCATGCACGTGTCCTCAGGCTTCTGTCAGCTATTAGCGTACTCCTTGAGTGCAAAAGCACAACAGATTGGTATGCTTTCCAGAGTAACTGGTGTATACGCTGTTGTCATTTGCATATTATAATAGGCATCCTCAAATGTGTGAAAGCTGCTATTTTACGTGTGATTTTACACATCCTCTAAATAACTCTGAGCTTAATGGGAGGTTCAGGGGCACCCACAGGTTTGGAACATTCCCTGTAGGCGCATGAGTGTGGAGGGATGGTTTTTTTAACTTGCTTGCAAAATAGGGACACATTCAGGGGACTGAGTTTCTCTTACTAGTACTTCAAGAGATTTTCACATACATTTCTGGGTAACTTCTGCTTGAGAGCCCCCACCCTTACTCTTCCTGACACCATAGGCACTTGCCAGATTAAATCACCAATATTTTCAAGACACTTGAGATCTCCAGGAGATGAACTAACACAACTCTGAACCATCACTGATCGGGGAGTTAGATACGCTCATCAAGTGAAACAAATGCACGTAGCACAACATCCCTTCATGCAGCAACTAATTAGGAAGTTGAGCCATGTTACAGAGTTGGGCATTATCTTTATTCTGTTTGCTGGGAGCATCATGAGCATCACTGAAAATAACCTCTGAAGCTAACAGGAGGAGGCTGTAACAAGTGCAAAGCACAAGCCATGTTAGAAGACCTTCAAAACAACAAAATTCCTATGTTTTATTTCAAATGGAGCATAGAAATTAAAGTCTCCACTAGAGTACAATTTTCATTTTGCTATAATGACTAGAAAGTACTGCAGCCCTCACTGTAAAATCACTTATTATGCACCAGCGAGATGACTGGGACTGCTGTTTTACACGTATAACAAAGCAGCATTCCGACCTGATAAAAAAGGCAAGAGCAAATTCATATATAATTCTCACTTCAAAATAAGATGCAAGTATAGTTCCACTGAATTACACAGTAAACAAATGCATCCTGAGGAGCAGTAGTCTCTAGAATAGGCACAGATGAAAGAGTACAATACAGATCTACTCTGTTTACATATGTACACATAGATATATGTATACATGGGCACACACATCCCTACAACGGCTCTGTACTACATAGGAATTTTAACTATTGATGTCATGCTCTCCCAAGATGACCTCAAAGCACTACAAATATTTAATGTCTTATGACTATCCGTTTGTCCTCAGGTTTAGTAACACTTATTTTTCACCACAAGTTAAGTGATGCAGAGATGAAAAAGAGAAGGAGAGAACAACTTTTCAGAGACAAAACCCAAGCAATGCTGGAAGTAAAACTGTGCAGGCCCGATAACCCATCTCTTACTTAAATCCTAAGTATTTGCTCACTACAGATTGTGAACACCTATTTTTTCATCCAAGAGTGTTTTATTCTGGGCAAGCAACAGTGATTCCTGTTACGGCTCTGCCCTAGGTTATCTCAAATAATGAAATCACAAGAAGTCTCTCTCCTGCATTGGACATTCTGGATTTTTATTACTTTCTTGCTAATTTTGGGTGCTGGTAGATGCTTAATAAAGGAAAATACACATTCCTTTGCCGGAGATAATCTGCCTGCCTTTAATAGAGAACAGCACACAGGAGCACCATTAGATCTCCAGAAGCAGGCAAGCAACAGTAATGGTGTTGGGCTGTGCAGTTGTCTTTCCCTCCACCCCTGTTTGGAGACTGGCTCTCCCAGATGCAGGCTGAGCTGCCGTTATTTGTGTCTGCTGCCACCTCAAGATTATCTCAATGCATTATGCACAGGGATGCAGCTGAACTGAACCTGGAGATCAATGTCAGTGCAGGCTGTAACAGCAAATAATCTTATTAGAAGCCCCCAGCTGCCAGGACCCACAGTTACTGCTGGAAGTGCTGGAGGGTACTTCTAAGTGACTGGCTTTGATCCATGTTTTTCTGATGTCCTGGCTTTCTTCTGTATGGTATAATACTTTCTGGGGAGCAGGAGAAAAAAAGGCATAAAGCTAGGGCATTTGTCAGGGCTTTTTTCATGAACTACTTCTGATACAGAAGCTCCTAAATCCAGAACAGCACAAGCATTTGAGCCATGCTGCTAAGAGAGTCTCTCAGCAGGGAGGACAGAGCCGTAATCAATAAGTAAAATGGGGTACTCTCTTGGCTCAATCCTTTCCTCCATTTCAAGGTGTGGAAGGAAGAGCGGCAGCTCATTTCATCTTTCTGAGACTACATTCGTTACAAAGGAAAAAGGAGCCTTGAGCGTGAATCTTGTTTTCATACATATACTATCAAAATAAAGCATGTGTACACGTTATTTCACAGTAAGGGTTAAACAGCAAGTATGTCAGCCAGAAGTACCTCATGAAACACTGCCAAAAGACAAATCCATAGATGCAGATGGGCTGAGACATGACGGAAAATTAAGCTGTGTTGCCACAGAGATGCAAAGACACTCCAGTTGATTCATTCCCCTGACCTGTTCCCCAAACCCGTAACCAAGCTCTGAGATATCTCCCAAGGGAAGAGTGGAAGCCCTGTTTCATGATTCATTTCAAATTGGACTGGACAGACCACTACGAGATGTACTGCAGGGCATAGATGTGTGTTAGCAAGGGAATAGTCAAGCTGCCCCAAAAGGTCTTTTGTATCTAATTCTGAAGACACAAGACATTCGTTGCAAGAGAACCCACGAATGAATTAGGGGAGCAGATACATTCGGTACCCTTGACGACTAGGCTGTATGCTGGCAGCAACAGGTCTTTTTACAGCAAAAAAACATCGAAGCTGGTGATGAGTCTTACTTTTTGAACAAACACAATTCACTTGAGGCCTATAAGGTATACAGAGGTGTGCGATCTGGTAGAAAACTTTGGGAAAGGCAGGAAGAGGACCCTCTTTGGAGGCATCAAGGGACAGTATGTTCTGTGGACCAATTTTTACCTTTCACTTCTGAAACCTGCCTTACAGCTACCTGTTGGCAGTGGCTTTGCTGACAAACACACCACGCTTTGACCTTACAAAGAGGTCAATCTGAAGCCTGTGTGTTGCATCTGCATTCAACACATGGCTTCAATGATGGGTGCAGAAAAACTATGCAGACTCTCTGCGTACTGTGTAATTTTAATCCGCAAAGCATAGACCACAGGATTTGTTGGTGCCTGCAGAGAAGTCTATCAGGGTATTGGGGAAGAAATACTCCCCTGAGCTCTCTTTCAAACCATTAAAAATCCTGCCCTCTCCCATCAGCCTATTCTTGCTTGGATTAGTCAAGAAGCAAGAGGCCTACAAATCCCACCCTACAGGAACAATTTGCACTCTAATTCTGCTTCAGCAATTTCATTTTTTATTTCCCACTGTTGCTCTTACCTGCTGCTGGTTTTCCCTTTGAGAATGCAGCCTGGCTTGTATGCATTCCCTGGTCTCCTGGAAAGCCTGTCTTTGGGACACCTCTGCTGGGTAGTGGGTACACACGCCTACAATGTTCGTACAGGAGAAGATGAGAACATTGGAGACCAGCTGCAAGAAAAAAAAAAAAAAGAGAAAAAAAAAAAAAAGAGAAAAAAAAAAAAAAGAGAAAAATACTTGGTTACAGTTTGGAAACCTGCCATCAATAACAAAGGACCAGCCAGAACCCAGCCCCTTCCACGACTCCTTAATCCAAGCCACGCTTAAACCTCAAGCTCTTAATTCCAGTGTATTTTACCTCTCTAGTCTTTAAAATATAAAACTTCCATATATGGCCTCAAATATATGTTCTTAACACTGTGTATTACTTCACTGATAAAAAAACCAAAACCAAAACCAAACTGGTAATTCTGTAATCTTGCTTTTGGTAATCCGGTATCTTGGAACTACTTGTGACAAAAATCTATCTAAAAATGCATCGTTGCTCTGTTGGCCAAGAGTCAGCTAAGACTCGTGCAGACAGATTTGATAGAGGAACACACATATTTCCGTGTCTGTGTACCTACATATCTGGCTTGAAAACATATTAAAGATACATTAAAGATACACTAAACCATTATTTTGAAATAGTGCTTAAAATAAGGGAAAATGTTGGTATTCACAAGGTTTAAGAGCAACTGAAATTTTTTTTTTAATCTAGTTCCAACTCAAAAGTTTATGTTACTAGATTAAAAAAAAATGCGTTTTTTACATTTCTGTGAACATGACTACAGAAGGAGTTGTTAAGTCTGAAGCATATTTGGACTGGACAAGCAGGAAGGAAATGCTACATCGCTCTTCTGCTTCCATGTGGGTTATGTTTTGTAAGGAAGCAGTCACATAACTTTTGCCGAAAACTAGTGATGCAATCTTTTATTTCCCAACTATTTTTTGATAAAAAGGAAAAAAAAACCACATGCCCATTCGTGGCATTTGGTTCATGCAAAATGTCCAAAACTGCTTCTGATGGTATCATGTAAACATTTTCCTTGACAGAGGTCAGTCACAGTATAACTTTTTGAGAGCTGCACAAGCTGTATTGGATCTCCCTTTGAGGACAGACTTATTTGAAACACCTCTCATCTCTTCTAGGGGCAAAGACTGTCAGACCTGCAAGATTCTTAAAAATAGGGATCTTTGGTCTATTCCCTAATGAGTCCAAATATACCCTTTGCTTTTATTACTTTTTTACTGCAGAATAAAAAAAGTAATCTCCAGACCAGCCCGTTCCCTGAAAATACAGGGCCAGGCTCTGAAGGGCAGGAGGGGTGCAGGGCACCCCTCAAGCCCTGAGCTCACAGGGGGTGCTCAGGACTCCCCAAACCAACTTGGTCACTGTGCAGGAGCCGCCCCTGTGTCAAACATGGACCCACATCCCAAAGAGTAACAACCTCTCCGAGAAACCCCACTGGGATTACTCTAACTCTTTGACTACATCCATGCACTAAGGACAGCAACAATTATTTTATTAACAACTCTGCCTTGAAACAGGATTTCGGCAGAAAAACCTCATCTTTCAGCTCAAAATAAGCAATATCTCAAGCTACAGCTGAGGGACTTCTCCTCTCTGTGGACGGCTGCCAGTAGATGGCAACACTCCAACTTCCCAAGCTCCTGCATCAGTGCTGAATTCTGGGCTACGTCCCCGCAGTGAATTCCCACACTTACATATCATACTACAATACAATAACCTGCAGGTTACAGATACCCACTGGTGATTATCATCAATGCCAGCTATATGTATTTGCAGATAACTGGTTTCCAAGGAGGAAATTATTCTCATCCCCTACAGATTGTTCCCTCCATCCAAAGGGTCTACACTTTGGACAGAGATAGGGCTATCAAAGGTGCAGGTCATATACATGAACATGAAATAAGCCCTGATCCTGAACTCACACATTCCCTTCACAATTATATTCTCACTCAGCTCTTTCTAAGGCTGGCTGGCTCCTGCCAGATCCAAGGTCCTCCATCTCTCCCCCAAGCTGATCAGACACCAGCCAACTTCCACTCAGATCCTGCCCAGTTACCCTAATCCAGTGCTGCATCCAATGGGCATTTGATGGTATTTTTTTGCTGATCATGATAATTTTTAAGTATGAAAAATCCCCCCATAGTATAAAAAACCACTAGTGTTTATTATGATGAAGAAACAGCTGAAAAAGAGAGCAGAAATAGGGTTTTCCTAGGAGTTATTCTGACTCCTGCTCCCCTGCTGCACTGATTGTGACTCACAGCCTGTGAACACCACTTCTACAAGTTCAATACAGTTACTAGGGGCTCAAAGGTGTTAACACTAAATAGCATCTTTTGCACGGCCAGATTACAGCAAGACTCCCAAATCCTCTCTATTGGAGCTACTGAGTTGCGCCGTAAGTGGAGAATTTATCAGAGCATATAAAACAGCGTAAGCATGCATCATATATCAGAAATGGAGAAAACTGAGAGCACAGAAGATTTTAAGGAAATATGCAGTTGAATCTGAGACTTCATTTCACTTACAGTCAATAGCGCAAGCCTGAAACGAACTCCCCAAAACAGTGACTCAACTCTTGCACCAAGAACAGGAGACAACATGTGGTTTAGATGGCAGGCAACATATCAGGAGTTAACCGAGCAGAAAAGAGGAACACCTCAGCCCTGAAAACAAGCTCTTTCTGGGTATATCTCAGTGCCAACAAAAAGTGCCCCCAGTGGGGCCCACCCATGAAGATACTGTTGTTGTGATGCCTTAAATAGCCAAGCTGTACAGTTCAAGGCACACGATTCATATTGTGCATCGAGACCAACATTGTCAAAGGAGAGTACAAACAATATCATCAGACTTGACATTATTGATAACATTTGTGGAACGCAAAGCAATTTCACTTTTCAGTGCTCACTGACATCATTTTACACAAACCCAAGGGACATCGCAGACTGATTTACAACACAGACTCAGATTAATCTGAGTTCATCTTGACTTCATCAAGTAGGAACAAAAACTATATTGCAATGTATTTTTTAGTAGCAGGGGACAGATATGCATATTTATTCTGTTAAGCAGAACCTCATTTAATTCACAGTATGGCATCTTTGCAACACCCTGAAACATACGGGGAGAAATTACAGTGTAATGTTGAAAGTATCAAAGATCTACAGAGATTTAAAACTGAAGCTCTTACTATTTGCAGCAACACTTTCAATGTGAGCAAGAGCACTTCGTTCAGTATCTGTTCACAATAATTTTCTTCACAGGTATTTTAAAATATATTAAAGCAAAAAAAAAAAAAGGAAAAATATTTCTAATCTCATTAATTTTTTTCACAGTCCTCTGTCTTAATAAAATAAATTTATAACCTGTTTGCCAAATGGTAGTACTTGCTTATCAGCTTCCTTGCCATTTTGCTATGGTAACCAGCTTCAGTCCCAGGAGGAAAGAGATGATGTAGATATTAAAAAACTGATTCCCTAAGCTCCATGGCCTGAAAAGTAAAAACATATTATGGCAACTATTTCAGACAATCTGTGCTTGAAGAGCTGTTCAAGGTAATGGGAAAATATAGTTGTCTATTTTGTAGTTGATTTCCTTCCCCTGACTAGCTAGAGATTTAGATGAAGAAGATTCCTACCTTTCTGATTATGGAAAATAATTGTTCATAAAAGACTATTTCACTTACACAGAACTCCTAGGTTAGCTATTAAGCCTGCCTGCAGTATTGCCATATTTGGGTATTCCATAAACTAATACGTTTACTCTTACAGCATCTGCGTGTGGCAGAGAAATGCTATTATCCTGATGTTACCAAGGCAGAGTTCTTTAAAGGTATTTCAGTACCTAAGGAAAAGCTATGTACTATGAGGGGTTTTCAAAAACCACTATGACTTCTTAGTTCCACTGAAATAATAGATCACTCAATCTCAGACAACAAAATAGACCAGACAGTTTCTAGTCACTTTGATTTCATCGCACAAACAGAGCACTGCAATGCTTTTGTTGCATCTCTCGCATGAAACTATTTTAAATATTTTTTCCCTTGGTGACTGAAAAAAAGAGAGAGATGGAAACAGTTTAGTTCCACGTGTTCTAGGAGTTATGAAAACCTGGTATTACAAAATCAAAATCAAGAGCTAAATTTGGCCTGACACTATTGTTACAAAATTGATGTTTTGGGTGTTTCAGGCCATGCTGAGGAAGAACCGGGATGGCTCAGTGACCAGGGGAGAGCTTCCAGACTACCACAAGCAGAAAAGGTATCAGCTTGCATCAATATTGCCATGCTTCTCCCTGCTGTGTTTCTATGCAATTGTTCTTCAAACACCAGATGCTATTCAATATGTAATTAAGAGACAACAACATGCTTAAGAGGGATAGCGTCAAGATAAATTTTGTTAGTTCCCTACCTCTGCCAGAGCAAACAAGGCTGGCTACTGACATGAGAAGGTGGGCCATATCCTCGGAATATCACCACTTATTACAAAAATCACAGCTTCTGTTTTTTGCCAAGTTACTCTGCTTTGGTCCACTTCTCTTGCAGAGGCTCAGGGTTACTTCTGTTCTGAGATCACAGCACTAGGCACTTCTCTGTTAGTTTCCAACACCACTAAGCAGTATTTTGTTTTTCCATTTATTGTTCATTTAAATCATTGTTCATTTAAATCAAAATATTGTTTTGATATTTTCAAAAAGTCCCATTTTGAAAACAGCTACATTTTAAGCTTTAACTGGGACAGCAAAACTGTCACAAGGAGAAGGAAAGCACAGACATGGAGATTAAAAAGTCGTGCAAAACAATCTAGAGCAAACAACAAACTACATATCCCTTCTTCCCAGTGTGACACTGCTCTGCCTCTGCTTTCTACCTCTCATGATACTCATCCAGTAGCAATTTTTTTGTTAAACCAATTATCAGTGCAACAGCTAGGTTAAAAGCAGATTAACAACTGAGTTTCTAGACTACGTTTCATAGTGGTTGTATACTGAATTGACAAATTGGTCCAATTATTTATTACAGGGACAGACACTGAAATTAGGTTTACTTTTGAGAGTTCCATTTTTAACCGTGAAAAATTATTATAAAATCTTTAATACTTATCTCAAACAATGTAAGAACAAAAACATGATGGACTACAAAAGCTCTAACTATCCAAAATATTTCTATTGCACCTATGCGTGCACTCCTGAGTTGGAAGTATGGATAAATTCTAAAGATAAAAAGCACAAACATTATGAAAAAATGTTGGCGTTATAAGGTATAGCTGGTGGGTTTTTTTTTAAACCCTTTCCCTGAACAGCAATTAACCCTCTATTGCCTCTTTATATACTACTATCTAATAAAAAAATTGGAGCAGCTATAGAGCCAAAGACATAATGAAAACTAAAATGAAAGACAACATCAGCTGGCTCCAAGATCAAATTACTCATGTATTTGTGCTGTATATACAACAACATCTTTCATTTTCCAGAGCTAAAACTAGCAGAGTACTAAGGTAGTGAAAACTTGTAGACTATACTAGAGAGATAATCAAACAGTTAAAAGTCATATGGTCTTCTCCCAGTGTTTGGCCAGTAAAGAAAAGAATAAGTACTAGTGAAGAAATTAAGAGGAGTTTTTTATTTTAAATGTGACAAGTACTTTTACTGAGTACTGGAAATAACTGCAACAACAAAAGATTACATCAATACACCGGAGTCTAAGAACAAATTTTCTGAAGTTGCTCTATGGTGCCTTCCCTCTTTTCTGCTGCTTCTGTGTAGCAACCACTTACTTTGATCTCGAGCAGAACAGAAAACTGGTTACAGCCACTATCTTCCAAAGACGTCTCTAAGTGTGCTTTACGCACATGAGTAGTGCTACTGAAGCCAGCTCTGAAAATTTAAATGCTTCCCTAAGTCATAATATAATTTAACAATCCCAGAGTAGCAGAATTTATGAGAGTGGTGCTCTAGATACACAGTAAATTTCTTCAGCTGATGTTGAGAACAAAAAATTTCTTTGCAGAAATACTTCTGAAACTTTTTTGCATATTCCTTCTATTTGGGAAGCCTACAAGGAGCAAAAGCTGTCTACTTTAATCTTTCAACTAGATTCTATATTCAGGATGAAGTTACTTGCTGAGAGCAAAGCAGTGGTATTTTGGCTGAAACCACTAAAAGAACCCTTATGCCACTTGTCAATGTCTCTGTTCAAGAATTACAGTCAATAAAAACATTATACCAAAGCTATCTGTTCTGTGTATTTCAGTGACCATTTCACCCTTCCAGCAGCATATGTTGATCTCTTAAATGCGATGCTCTGTTCTCCCAGAGGGAAGCCAAACAAGTATTTTGCCCCACATAAGTTCATTCTTTCTTTAGAATAAAAAATCATTATCTAATTTACCTTTTAAATACATAGTTGCGGGTAGAGACATAATACACTACACCCCCCATCCAGAGCAAAAAATTAAGATTTTTATATTTTTCAATTCTTCCAGTTGTTTCAGGGGACATCAAAAAGTTGGATGCTGCTTTAATTTTAATGCCTCACACCTTATTCTATACAACATTTTGATTAATTTACTGATTGCTGTAATTGCAAACCTCTGTGCATTCTTTCCCACTGATATTCTTATTGTCATACAGAATACAGTATTTATGATTGGGGTTTTTTATAATTAAAACCTTTAAATCCTGATTTTATTTAAGAACAAAAAAGTACCAATACAGATGTATTTTTAGTAAGCATCTCAAGAGGAAACATTCCTACATCAAACTGATAAATTCTTCTTCCCCGTCACTGTTTTATTAATTAATTTTTCTGCTGGGATTTCAGTGAGATCCTGTTTTCTTTGGTTACTGAGCAATAAGGTTAAGAAGAGGAGAATATACTGTCCTGACCAAATCTTGACATAACACCAGCTAAAAGAAGTATTTTTGTGTCTAAATTTTCCTGGAACTCTATCACGATCCCAGCAAAGCATCCTCTACATGGTGGCACAGCCTGGTGAGGAGGAAGTGCTGCCCTTTGCTAGCAATAAAATAGTCGGGAAGGAGATTCCCAGGTCCTGTCGTCCATCCTCACTGAATCTCCGTGGCAACCAAGTTTCTGTACACCTTCACACTTAACATACTTTATGAGCTACGAATCAGCACTGGTTTTCATGTGAAGATCCTTGATGGTGAACTGGATGAAGCAAGCTGACAGCCCATGGGTAAGTGGGAGAGACAGCCATGTGGGAAGCTGCCACTTGAGGGGAAAGAAGTGGCCCTTGGATACAGGAGTAGCACCCTGAAACAGCTTAGGGGAAGGCTTCTTCCACTGAAACAGGGACATTTTCCCTTTCCCTTCCCTTGTTAATAATTCAACCCCTGCTTTATTATTTAAATTATCACCTCTTAAGTCTTTGCAACCAGGCTGTCTCCTTCAACTCCAATGGCTTCTTAAGAGATGGCACACCAGCCACATGCCTCTCCTCATCATGTACGTAGCAGCAGAGAGAGCAGAGCACAAGCTGCAAGTCTGGCCAGTTTCCAATCTGCTGTGGCAGCCTCCAGAAGGCACAACATGCTAGAAATGGAGGGCTGGGATTGCCACAGCTCTCATGAGCAGTACTGCACAGCGGGTTAGTTGGGGCATGTTTAACACTCCGGCTCACCTGACCCTAGTGAAAATGCATGTGTACCATGAGTGAATTCATCCCCCTGGAGTTGTGTTTTTTTCTGATCCATAGAGGTGTCTATGTGTCAAAGACTTCAGCAACCAAATACAATCTTACTGAAATACAAGCTCTTCAAACAGGACTTCAAACATTAGGTACATCTCTTTTAGGTCACGAAAGTGGATGAAAGCTCCTAGTCTTTCTGTGCATGACTCACAGCTGTCATTGGGTAAACATCTTCACACACAAGGTATGTCAAGATAATTTTGACAACTGTACAAAATTTGCCCAGATGCATGATAGCTTAGGCAATTTAGACAATGACTTCAGTTAAGAAAATTAAGCAAAGCTCTCATATTCCAGCAGAATCAGTTGTTCTGCAAATGTAAGCATGTTTGAGTTTGGGTTGCCTTCATGCCAGTCCCACCTGCCTGTGTGCTCCCAAGGCGGAAGGAGCTGTTCAGATAAGAAGATACAATAGGTGTTAATTTAAAATGTGTTAATAGAAAACATCATAATTGAATAAAACATCATAATTGAATAGAAGTTGGATTAAGAAGTCTGGTAATGCTTTTGAGATTCTCCACAATGCCTCTGAAGCTAAAGGAAGCTGTAATCAATGAGGAGAAAGGTCAAGAAATGTGCTTGATTCCTCTTTTATATCCTATTTCCTTCCCTATCTGGTGGAAGGAAGGGAAGGAAGCCAAATGCTTAGGTTTTCTATCAGGCCCTCTTAAAATTAGTCCCCTACACTGAAACACACATGAAACTCCATTTAATATATGCTAACTAACTCAAGAAGCAAATACATATGCTGATTTGACCCATGATGGGAGCAGGATTTTTACTTTGCTTTTCTGCATTTTTTTTTGGTTTGGATCAGGCTGTGCCTGGCAGCCAGTGTTTACCTACACGATGTCAGCAGAAGAGATCTCTGCAGCCCATCCTGCAGGATCCCAGTGCTTCACAGTCACCTCCACGGCTGCCACTACCTGCCCTCTCCATCCTCCTGGCAAGGGGTGGCTCTGCCTTTCCCAACAGCCTACACACTGCCAGCAAACACACTTCACAGAGAAGTACATTCCCCAAGACCTTTGGTTGCTTTCAACGGCTATGAGAAAAAATATCCGTACTACGTAAGCAAAATCACAAAGATCAACACCCCTCTGCTTCCCCCCCATCACAGTGCACCCTGGTCCTTAGCGTTTCTGGGAATATTTCTGGGAGCCTGGACTCAGATAGAGGCCGTGCATCACCCCTTATCTTCCACAGACATTTGAGCACAGGCGTCACCTCCAAGTCACTGGGAAAACAAAAATATTTATGTAGTTACATGAAAGTCTTATTTATCTGGGAAAAAAAGAACGTTCTCCAATTGCTCAGCAGGCAGAAATGAGTGCCCTAAATATGGTCTGTAAGATATAAAAATCGTTATTTCCCAAGCATTTAGAATGTGTGTTTTTGGGAGGTGGTGAGTTAGGTTGGTTTTGTTCGTGTGGGAAGAAATGTAAAATTCGACAAAGAATGGAATACAGATGGAATTTTTGGTTTTGATTTAAAGCAGACCTCCTTTCTTCTTCTGTTGCTGGATTTCAAATCAAGCTGGGGCAGTTTGTCCACAAGCTATGCTTCCTCCTATTAACATCCCTATCCCAACATATATTTTTAATAAACAAAACTTACCAAGCACCACCAGAAAAGTTTGAGCTCTTGAACTGAGGCAGCGGCTTCTACCAGATGAGGTGAAGGAGCAGTATTCGTAGCAGATAGCAAAGACTGTGCACAGCCACCACTAATATACAAGTCAACCTATAAGTGACCTGACTGGATCACAACTGAATACTCTCCTTTAAAAAGCTGATGTGGAGTTTTGCCAGCCATTACAGTAAACTACGCTTATTTTTGAATGAGAGAGGTTGCATAGAAGTCCGAGATTCATTATCGTATCTTATGGTCTGCCTGCTTGAGCAGTTGAGCATACTGATCTCTAAACAGATTTGGTTTCAACAACACAAAAACTATCAGTAGGCAAACTCCCAACCAGATTTTAACTGAGCACAATGGAGAGCTTGAAGGCACATTCCTTGGCCTTCAGCTTCGTCATACTGAATTTCAAAGGTCTACAGTAATACAATAAAGATTTTATAGAGAAGCTCTAAAAGACTGTTCAGAACTGTTTATAAAGACAAGTGTAAGACAACCTAACGGCAATGGTTACGACCGGCTCTTTTTATAATACAAATTACACAACACAATTTAGCCTGCCTTTATTTCATTATACACAACCCCTCTTCCCTCTGCCTTTGGAGCTGCACTACTTCACTCTCCATCTGTCTTTCATTCTGCCTTCTTTATATGGTAACTCTTGTTATTATCCACCCTGGCCTTTCTTCTCAGATCCCCAGTCCCGTCTTTCCCACAAACACACACACACAATGCATGGCGTCATGATTCCAGGATCAAACCAAATTAATATTTTTAAATTAGCCAAGATGAACCTCATTCTTTTCTGATAGCTCCAACAATTGGGTTACTCCACTACTACATGAGCTTTTCACAGCATACATTATAGGGCACAGTTTTAATTGCTTTGCAGTATCTGAAGGAAAAGATTTCAAGGTATACTTTCGAGGCATATGTATTGAAAACAATATCCAAGTCCCATACAAGACTGAATCATTAATTTCTGTAATCATTATGAAATGGCAGGAAGCGGGATTCTTGAATCAAGGTATGCTATAGCCTAAGGTTATTTTTGCTAGGATCTTAAACCTGCTTTTTCTCACTGTCAAATATATAAGATGAATATACTGAAACTATTGGTATTATGATACTGTAAAAATTCAAATGTTTAACAGAAACAAACAAATCAACCTCACTTCACTGGAGATGCACAGTTTGTAAGAGCCTTTGAATTCTGACAATTGAAATAAGCTGGGTCTGCTGAGAATTGGGCAGGATATAAAGAAAATAAATCCAAATTTCTGTAACTAGTGGAAAATTTTGAGTCTGTAATTGAGCATGTACTTTTATTCTCCCAAAGATCATTACCAGAGATTATGCAGCTGAATAGGTTTTCTGAGGGGAACTTAAAATAGACCTAATATCATACTAACCTCCCCAAGAGGATACTGTACACCACAGAACTGGACTTTGAAAAACAGTGAAATACAAATATTTAAAGTAACCTAATCTGAGGAAGACAGACAGAAAAAAATAAGGAGTACTTATTTTCAGATTTTTTTGTAATATGACAACAAGACAGCAAGGGACCTAAGAGACTTCACAGACTATGTAGTCCGTTCCCCACTTGCCTCTTAAAAAATTGTCGTATCCAAAAATTGATACAAGAATTCCGTTGAAGTTTAAAGGGCATTGAATACCAGTACTTGCTTTTGTTATATTATATACAGTATTTCTCTTAATATATCCCAAAGAGACACTTACTTTTCCTGGAGTGGACAATATCGATCACAAACAAATTAGCTTGCAACCTACTTTCCCTGCCATCATTGTCTGTTGCATCACTGCTTAAATATTCAGTCATGGCACTAGATTTTTCATTTCCAAGAATACAGTACCTGTGCACTTGGCCTTGCCTAGAAAGCCTTTCACAAATCAGCACTTGTGTTATGTGGACATCTATTAGTGTACTTCAAAACAAAATGAGTTTATGAAAAATACTTCAAATGTGGAAGATAACTGGATAAATAATTGCTTAAAGAGGAAAAACATAGCTGGGAGAGGTTTTGCTATCTACTAAAAACCAGTTACAGTTATTGCCTTTATGTCTGGGAAATGAGAGCCACATAAAAACAAATAAAGAATCTATCAAGAGATAATAATAATAAAAAATGGTACAAAGTTGTAAAATCTTTCAGTATGTGATCAGTTCCATGACTGTGGTTTGAAATCGTAGATTGGTTCTTTGCCGTGCTACCATAATATAATAGCATTTGTCGGTCTAAATCCAATAGGGAACTCCTAAGCAGCTTTTGATATGATAAAGATATTGGATCCAGTTCTCTATTCTTATCAGTTTAACTCTATCAACTTAAGACAGATAGAACTAGAGAAAATTATTAATTATATCTCTAAGATCTTATATCATCAAACACTTCTTAGTGCTTTATGATAATCAGTCATAAGCAAATATGAAATATCCCTTCAAAGGCAAAGCAGGTGGTCCTTGACAGATAGCAGTGATAGCTGATACATCATCTGGTGCGCAGAAGGCCCAAATGCTCTAATACGCATCCTGCTGCAGAGCTGGTAAAATAACAGTAAACAGAAGAAAAAGTGAAAGGATAGTGAAAGTCATAATTCCAGATATGCAATGCAAAGCCAGGAGAATACAGAAACAGAACAGCCTAGAACAAAAGATTTAAATGGGTCTTTTCTGCCATTGACTTCCTTCATCCATTGAGGTCTCCAAGACAGTCTTTAAAACTAACCAACTGCTCTTTTGAGAATGTCCAATACTTTCCTAAACAAAGAGTAGAAAACTTTCTCAAAATGGTTCCATCAGAAGTTCCAGAAAATAGTCATGTAACTCTTAAAAGACAAACCACAAAATACACCAACTCAGGTGTATCTTGTTTGCTTATTTGCTTATGAATAAAAAACCTCCAAAACCTATTCCTTTTTAAGAAACTATTTCAGAAATTTGTAGCAGAAAATTTGTAGCAGAAGGCAACAGACAAAATCAACTATTTCAACAATCTGATGCTAAGCCATTGGCATAATGCCAGGCATCACAACGAGTACCGACCACAGCTAAGTTTGTCTAATACTTTTGTTATTACCAGAACCTGGGCAGAAATTTCTCATGTAGTTATCTATCAGTTTGTTTGCTGCGTTCATGTTTAACTGAAAAGTTCACAATGTCTACGTAGTTTTGGGAAACACACCAAAAAACAAGGGGGGGGGGGGCAGGGAGAAGGGTAGGAGAGAGAAGGTTGTGGTAGTAACTTAGTAGAGAGTTGTGGTAGTAACTTAGTAGAGTTAGCTAGTAACTTATAGAGTTAGTAACTAACTAGTAACTAGAGAAGCACAAGCATCTGCACTTTTTCTGGAATGATTACACATTTCCTTTTTATAGAACCTGAAATCAACCACTATTTTTTTCCCACTGTTTTTTCTGCCTCAGAAATATTTTCTGTCCAATAACAAACTATGCGTACAGTCCCTTCACCTGGCAGGTCTGCAGAGAACCAAATGGTCTCTGTTGCTACACCTTGCTGGCAGAGAATGTAAGTATTAAACACTGTGTTTGTCCTGGGACTGCCTTAAACAAGGGAAGTGAATTGAGACTACAGAGGCCACCTAAATGCTGAATAGTGTTCATCAGCTCACAGGCAAGTTCTTACCAGTTTCAAACAAGGCTCAGTAGGCAATGTGTCACATTTCCTAGCATGACTGCCCAATTTCACAGATTCAATTTGCCCTTAAAATATCACTTCTACAGTGTAATATTGCTATATCTGATTATGAGCACTGAATAGATCAGGAAGAACTATCTTACAAATGGCTGTTTAATTAGTTCAGAGCAAGCTGTGCTCCTTTCAAAGAGAAACTAGTTGGAAAATCAGCACCAAGTTTTATTGGACTTTCAATATATATTTGATACAAGTGAATACCCAGGACTTGGATTCCATGGAGCATATTCACATTTCCTACCACTACAGATGGGTCAGATGCTACCATCCAATCATGATTTCATCCAACTACACACACATCAGGTCTAAACAACAGGAATTAAAATGCTAGAAGTTATCTATCCACAAGAATTAAGGAAGGGACTTAGAGATTGAAAACAACAGAAACAGGAAAATAAGGTTGGGTTACTTCCCATGCCTTTCTTTCATTCAAGGAATATGAGCAGGGTGATTTCTTGGGGGAGGGGAAGGGTAGAGAAAGAAAGACCTAAAGAGTACATTGTCCTAAGTCCACCATCCTATATGCTATCATAAAAGCTGCTAGAAGTGGAAATCGATGTAGCTGCCACTGAATAGTAAAGAAACTTGGTTGACCATGAAGTGCCTCTTTGCAAGCATGCCTTCTCAGCTCTGCTCCTGCTTATCAGTTTGGGTGCCTAACATCAGCTCTAGCATCAAAGGAACAAAAGATGCACCTGGCAGTAACAGCTTCCACTTTAAGGAGAAAAAGGTCAGCCCTTGGTCTGAATGCAGATGGAAAATGTGTTCAAGTACACCAATTCCTAAAGTGTCTGGAAGCAGTCAAAGATCCCCGACATTGAAAATCGTCTTATTAACAGCAGGTGCAATTCCCTCAGGGGAGGTGAATAACCCTATGTCATGGCATCTCAATTTTTCCCCCACTCTGCAGAATTGCCTCAGTCCAACTACAGTTAAATTTCACCCAGCAGGTGTTCAATCAAGCCCCGTTTTAGCTACTTTGTCTGTAACAGCTGTATCAAACAGACAACACACATTTCTTCATGCTATCTTATGATTAAAAAGACAGGTAGTCTACATCTCTGCTCATCTAAGTATGGAAGGTTTCTATTTCTGTACTCCAGTGTTCCTTGACATAGCTTATACAATAATCCATCACCAGCAAGCATTAGGCAATTAAATACCTTTGGTCCCTCTAAACTACTTCCAGTTTCACCATGCCCAACTTCTGAATGCTTTGATAGAGGATGCAACACAGGAAGGCACAGCAAAGAGATGGACAACATGGCAACTTACCCTACACATGAGAAAGGTTTTAGGCAAGCAGACAGTGGTCCCAGACTACTACTTTTACCTCTGTCCTTAATACATACCATGGGCACGTCCATAATATTTTTTGACATCCGCACTTGAAACCTGCTCAATGTGCGGACATCACCACTGATCAAGGAACTAATGCTGCTTCTACACTATGCCGTGGCTTGAAGCGAGGCTGGTCTGAGGGATCCCAAGGATGCAAGACATTGCCAGAGCTCCTCCATTACAACTTCCTTTCCCCAGAAGAGGCACTTGGAAGAATTTACAGGAAAGTCCTTTCTCCTCCTCCAAGGAAGAAGGTTAAATTCTCCAACTCCAAGCTTGAATCCTTACAACGGCTTACCCAAGGGAGGCTGGATGCCCTTCCTCCCATGGAGAGCAAGTCTGATTTGCAGAACCCTGCTGCTGAGCCAAGAACAGCCTTGTTCCAGCTCATGAAGTACATCCTAAGGCCCCAGCTTTTGAGAAAGGCCGATCTGCACAACTCAAGCAAGGACAGCAAGGGTATGTAGCTACTTAGACATTGACTCTTACTGTTCTTATTTGAGACACTGGTCAGGACCACAAGACTACTATGTCAGGTCTTCTCAAAACAGGGCAAAAGAACCTCCACCACTGAGTAGCTTATAATTAACAGATGTGTTGCCAGTATATGCTATGATTTTCCCCACAGTATGATTGCTATATGGGTCTTCAGAGAAACAACAAATATTTGATTAATTTTCTCTCCACCTTTTACCTCATGTAGTCAAGCAGTTTGTGGTAAGACTCATAAAATATTGACACCATCACAAGTACTTTATTCACACAGAACAGAATTTATTTAATCACTGAAGCTATCTCCACTAATTTTTAGAACTATCACGGGTTTTTTTTATCTTTTAAAGAAACTATTATGTTTCCGAAAATAACTTTTTTTATATATTCCCCCTTCCACCACAGCCTGCTCTGATCTGTAGGCCCCCTGCACTGTTTTCTGCCCACCTGAGCATAATTCTAGTCCTTCTCGATTTGGAAAGGCATACAGAAAATGGAGGTACAGTCCAGACCTCTAGGATTACGATTCAGCCAGGATTCTCCACTCCACTTCTAGGAGACCTTCTGTTCACCAGATATCATTAGATCAGGTCGCCTTCCATTTTTATTTTGGTTAATTGTTCCTTCCCTTCTGTCATTTGGCTATTACCTCCCTTTCTTGCTGTGTGTATCACAGAACTAATTTTTAATTGTCCTTCAACACCTGATTTAAAACCATTTTGTGCATTTTGAAGGTATGCACATTGGAAATATTCTCCAGATTCTGTGCTGCAGGACTCAGTCACTAATCCATTTAAGCAGCGTGAAGTGATAGGAAAGTCAAATGCAAATTCAACTGGGAGATTAAAAAATTGCTTTTTTCTCCTGGCCCCAGAGGGAAATCATTTTTTGGCATTTGTGCCCACACACGCAAAGATTTTCAGGTGTATAGCTGTCACCGGTTCATTAAGATGCCTTGATGATGTGGTTTTAGGAGCTCAAACTCTGTATCTGTATAAAAAGTTAGATTTTTAAAAGCAATTTAAGTAAATGAGCTGCTCCTACAGTAAAGCATAGTCTTTGGGCACCCAAAATCATAGGTAATTTATGTACTTTTTCAAATTTCAGAAAATCTTAGTTCTTGTTCCCCTGCATGTTCTGGCCTAGCAATTACATCCCGAGTTTTGATGGACACAGACACTGAGAGGTATTAGCAAACACAGTGAGGGTCACTGTTCAGAAGTGGAGAGGCTGTTGATTTTATTTCCCACTGGAATCTACTGGGAATAAATGAACTACAGGATTCCAGAAGAACAGCTTGTTCTCCAGACTTTGCTCTGTTCAAACAGGAAAAACATAAGTTATTAAAATACATACACAGAGCACAAGGACTGAAAACAGGCTGTGAGGTCTTTTGCTCTCAAAATCACAAGCACAAATCCAGACTAGTGCTGGTCAAGGCCACTGCCTTTATTCTTACTGCTTTTTAGTATTTACTGCTTTTATTCTTACTGCTTTTTAGTATTTACTGCTTTACTGCTTTTTAGCATTATCCTTATTATTAGCAGTGGCATGTCAGTATTGCTGCCTATACTGCTTCCCTCATCATACTAGCAGAGACTGTCCATATCACAGATGTCTCCATTCAAACCAAGCCTTCATAGTGGGTCCAGCAAGGAAGCTAATGACTGAATAAATAAAGGGTGGCAGTCGACTTTCAAACCAGCGCACAAACCACGATGTATCGCCACCTCTGCTAGACAGGCAAAACTCCAATCCTGATACTTCAGAGAAAGATACTTCAAGAAATCCTGCATTAGACCAATCTATCACTAGAATAACCCACACAATATTCCTCCAAAATCCCATTACTTCGGTATTGACTCTTCAGCATGAAGGTTAATGTTTCTTTGCTATCCTAAATGCAACATGTAAATAGGGGAGGAGGGAGCCCTGATCTTACGCAGTCTTCTTGGTACTTATCTGCTACAATCTCTCCCCTACCTCTAAACTCTAGATTTAGTTTCTGATTTTAGCTGTAGAAAGGATAGAGTTAATTTTGTAGCATCAGAAACTGCACTAACAAGTGTTACATGATTTCCTACTTGATCATTAACCTGTCAAATTCAGCATAATAAACCCTTCACCAGTTTGAGGAAATACAAAAGACTTGTCACGGAGAGAATTTTAAGAACACGACAATCATGTATAAATTAAAAAAAAAAAGTACTGATGCTACTTCTACAGCTGAATCCGCAAGAAATCATTTTCCACCTTCACACAGTAAAAGCAACTGCTTCTGCAAGAAGTTTTTTTTCTTTTTTTAAATTTCTTGAAACTTTCTGAGCTTTCAGTCTTGCAAGGAACTCATCTGAATCACAGAGTCACTCAAAGTGGCACTTTAATGCTTTTTAGGAACCAGGCACTGGTCTGGTATACATTAAGTTTATGATCTATATTTCCTTGTAGTCTATCACAACCTAATAAAATTATGTCAACAAGTGTTAAGGAGGGAGAACTAACACAGTAATTTTCCAGCCACGTTATGCCAGCTCTCAAATGCCAAACTTCTACTACCAGTGTATCTGCAGAGCCTGCAGAGGCAGTGCATTGAGTATACTGCAATCTAAACCGTAAGCAAGTTATTGCTTGCTGATCTTCTAATACAGTGTTCAAATGCAAGAGGGAATTCCAGAATCTCCATAAGCAGTAGGAGGACAGTATTCCAGGCGCAGTTTGCACTCCTGAGTTTGGAAACAGCTGCACTATCAGATAAAGAGCCTTTTATAAGCAGTACCAGGTTAATGAACTTCTCCAAAGCGTAGAGCGTGCCACGGAACAGAGATGCTTAAGTGGTAGTACACTGACAAATGAGGGCTATAATTTTGTGGGAGGAATTTCAGTGTAACTGTTTTTCCCTCACTCAGTTGGTTCTTCTGGTGGCTAGCTCCACTAGCTGTAGCTTTCCTAGAAAGAGGAGGCCAGCTAGGGGTTTCAGGCTTCAGGGTCTACATGACCATTCATCTGAGCCAGGCAATCAGTGCCTGTTCAACATAACCTGCATAGTCTTTTACCAATATCCACAGGATTTAGCACAGCAATCACACTGAAGCACCTGATAGAAACTGTGAGGTTTGGGACCCTGCTGCAGCAATGATATTTTCAGTACCCCAAATGCTGTACCTGTCTTTCTCAAGAGAAAGACATATGTCACAAAAAAAGGTCAGTCCTCAGGACTTAAGAAGAGAGGGTGTCCAAGGATATCTCAGAAGGCTTCCTCTTCTCATTCTGAATAATTGATAAACTAAGCCTTTTGGGTATTCACGGAAAGGAGCGCTTCTGGCTACGGAATGGGTATCCCCACTAAGCACATCTTTATACAGCCAACAATTTCACTAGTGAAGTGAGCAGACAATACTTACGGTGGCCTTGCCTGATAGCGATGGACGAGACTGTCCTTTCTCATTCACTCACTTCTTCGCTCGTAGCCCTGCTTGACTTATTTGTAGCAGCAATACGTTAATGTTATCTGACAGCTACTATTAAAGTGTCACAAACATGTGTATGCAGTAATGCAGATGCTGCAGGGAATCCACTGCAGGCCACTAGCTTCCCAGGCATAGAAAGCAAGGGGAGGGAAGGGAAATACCTCACAAACCAGATATGTTCTACTACTCCCTGCTGCTCTTACTCAGAGGGAAAGTTGACAGGGAAAAAAAGCTAAAGAGGCCAAACACATGCAGAAGGCATGGCAACATTCAACCAAAATGAACACTGCAAGCTTTCCCACCTGTGACCTGATAATTAAAAAAACCCAGCAAAATCAAAACTAAACCCAACCACCCAAAGGGCGCTATATTGAATAGATGGGTGATACAGGCTGACTAAATTTTAGGAGACATAAGAAAAATCTTTTCTTTTTAAGCTTCTTTCTTTACAGCAGTATACAAGAGCGGTGATAAAATGGCATAAGTTTGGTTGATGACATTTCCTGCCTCCATGATCCCTCAAGTACTTACAGATCTATTCTTATGCCACCCTTGAAAATGAGAGAGATGTTACCCTCACGTCTCATATATACAGAGCAAGCAAAGTATTTGTCCAAGGTCACAGAAGAAACCAAAGGCAAAGCCAGGATTTGCATACAGATTTCTCAAGCACCAGACTGCCCAATACTTTAACAAAAGCATTTACTGGTTTCTTCTCCATCTCAACCTCTGCAAGACAGCTATACAGGAAGAACCAAGCAAAATATTCTTGCGATGTCCCTTGAAGTCAGTGATGTTAAAAGACACAGAATTTGCCTTAACCATATAATCTCCACTTTATGAACTCTGAGAAGGGAAAGTGATTCCAGGTCCATAACTCATAAAGGGCTGGAATACCTAACAGCTGTAAAAATCTCAGATAAGGAGAAATAAAGCTGTTTTGATCTAAAGAACAACTTCATAAAAAGAACCAGAGAATTATTTCTATTCTGCATGAGACAGAGCTTTCATCTGCAAGTGTGAGGAGGACGAGTAGGAACCTCACTGGCCATTTTTCATGGTCTCAATGAAACCATAAAGCAGTTTGTCCTCAGTATCCAAAGGACTATGGATCAAAATGATCACTATTATATTCACAAAAATTCAGTGCAACAGGTAACACAGAATAATTCTGTGAATTTTTCAAAGAACACTGAAATTAGCCTCCAGAAAGACATGAGCTGAGATGTTTGTAAGCTTATCTGCCACACAAGCACAAGTCCTGTAATAAAATCATGTCCCCTCTTTCCCTACTGTAAGAAGTTCTCACTGCAGGTACTTTCTATCACTGCTTTCTACCACACAAATATACAAATTAATAAAATCTAGCCTATCTTCTTGTTGCTTGAGTGAGTCGACTGAGTCAGTTGATTTGGCCTGCTAATCAGAAAATGTAGCAACACTGATAATCAGGCAGGGAGTACAAAAGAAGGACAAAAAAAGGTGCTGCTCAGTATTTATTGGTGCCTGTGCCACCAGTTTGATGTGGTTTGCAAAAGATTCCACCATGTAGGGTCTACTGAATGTATGGCTGGAAAGATGACTCCATTTCCTCATGTCAGAGTACTCTTAAACCTCTCCTAACAGGACATAGGTGCAACAGAAGTTTTGCACAACAGTTAGGACAAGACAAAAGGCCAATTCAAAACATTTACGCAGGAGACTTTGTACCTGTGTCAGCAGTGGTTCCTGCAGAAACACAGCAGGGCAGGGAACTAAATCCTCCTGGAAAAACCTGCAGCGTAGTGCACTTTGCTTAGCCGCCATCATCGCTGTCCAAGCACCTTTTGTTGTACTTGGCACCATCAGTAGGAAGCCTGATGCTCCCAGGATCAATGGGGAAACAAGCTGTAACCTATTAACTGCATAATCTATCTTCTCTCCTTCCAACACCAATATGGTTAAAGAAACCCTACGGGTCAGATTTGCACAAGTATTTAGGCCAGATGTGCAGATAAGCAGCTAAACTATTTAGACATACATTAAATGCCTATCTGCACCTTTTCAAACTGAGCTTCTTTCCCTTTATCAGATTCCTAGTAATTTAATAGGAGCTGATTAGAAATTAAGGTCTCCAGGGCCAACACAAAGTTTACTTCAGTTCACTCCAAGCCACAAAGCCAGCCACAAACTACTTGTTGCTGTGTGAGCGGAGACCCAGTGCATGCAAAGAGATGCCAGGTGAGTAAACCGGGGAGGTTAGGAGACTTCTGTCATGGGGGATACAAATTGTGAGTGCTGGGCTCCACAGAGAAACAGAAGATGAGGCTGACGATGGCTACATTAGCATGCTGCAGCCCGCTACATGTCAAGCTGTGCCTTGGCTTTGAGTCCCCCTAAGGGGAGAAAAGTGCACTAAAAACAAAGGCCAAATAAAACATGCTTTAATTCTCAGTCATTAAAACCCCAGCTGCAAATATAACTGAAGCATGTTTCTTTTTAAAGAAACAACACAACACTTTCTCCCTCCAGCCCTGTTGACTTCAAAGGCTTCAAAAGTAACTCGATGCCACGACTAGAGGCAAAGCTGCCATTAAGTGCCGACTCCTGCAGTCACAGAGATTTTGAGGTCCCGAATTCTGTTTTGATTCTTTACCTTCAAATGAATTAAAACAATAAAAAGAAATAAGAGAAATAGGATGGGATGCAGTTTGCAACATGACTGTCTGAATGCCCACATGTATGACAAGAGCTGTGGGGTGAGTAAATGCACAGAGCCCATGGTTGCAAGACATGATCTTACAAATACTTCCAATACACTCCAGTGAGGACCATCTCTCCCCACTGCTGCATGGCTCGTCACAAAGGATTTCTTCTGTCCCTGTCCCCTCTTTTATTAGTTTGTGCTACCAGGCTTGATCAAGTTCAGCACTCACAGAAAACAAGCCTGAAACCCCTTTTAAAGTGACTTCTCCAACATGCATATTTCACAATCCACTGAGTTTAAGTCAGCAGAGCTTTAATCCACGACTTTGCACATCAACTTCAACAGAAACTCAGTTTCTGCATCCACATCACACACACAGACTCAGGGACTGCCTGAATTCAGCTGCAGACACCAGATGGCTTGCCCTGATCCCTAATTTAGCCTCATGAAACCCTTCCCTTGACCTGGAGCCACAGGCCAGGGTCCAGGTGAGCTGGCAACTTTAGGAGACTGAAGGCAAAGGGGGACAAGGCACCCACCACATTGCACCATGTCGATACTGCCAGTCCTTCCATCTTTGAAAATCAACCAGAGTGCAAGTGCCTGCGTTGTCAGTACTGCACCCAGCCTAAGCACTACTGGCACATCCACGTCCTCAACTACAGAAAACTAAGAGTTAGAGGGAATGGGGAGGGAAGGAAAAAATAACACCAAAAAAGGGATTGGGCCCCGTAGCTACCACGCACTTGGATGAAAGATTGATTCCTTGCTTATGCTGATGATATTCTGGTACAGACTGCACATGAACAAGGCATTCCCGAGCTTTTAATTTATTACGGTGTTCCCAACAAGCACAAACATAAAAGTTACTTTCCAGGCTTTCTTGTCCCTGTGTACTTAAAAACAATGCAGCCACACTGAACCTCCTTGGCCACTACTGGGTCTGTGGAGAGAAGGTTCAATCCAGACAACAGCCCCTCCTTCCTTTCCAATTCTCCATCAAACAGATGGGAACACAGGGAGAGGAAAGAAACTGAGGAACAAATGGCTGAGCTGACTCATGCCTTCAAAGTGTCCATTTAAAATGATCAAGTAACTATTCTTTAGGTCAAACCAGAACAAATACAAGTCTGCATATAACAGTATCTTGCATAAATGCAGATGCCAATCACAAAAGCTTAACTTCAAAAGAAACACACTCAAGGATGCTTCCCATTCCTGTCAGTGTAATATCCAGACATCTTGCGATCTTTCAGTTATGGTAATAGAGATAGTTGAGGACTGAGAGCAAACAATCTTGAGAGACAAGGCTGTAATCCAGCCACACTTGCACATGCATCTACACCGTTCCCTGGACAAGAGCTGATGGAATAAATTGGAGCAGTTAAGTGAGACCAAAAATAATAAAGAAAAGATTTTTTATTTTAGCACATAATGACAGCACAGAGGACTTCATCCCAGTTTCCACCTCTGCAGCAGACCTACTGTACAACCTACAGCTACTCACTTAATATCATCATGTGCCAGAGCTTGGTCGTGGATTATTTTCATTTCATATCCCTTCTTGTATTTAATCGGGCTGCTCAGAGAACAGTTTACACTTTGTTACTATGCAGCTTCACAGCATCTAGCACAACGCGGCTCCAGTCCTAGTCCTAGGACTTAATAACTATTTATTACAAACAGCATGGCCCACTGGTGGCAGGACGGAAAGGCTGGTGGAAGGCACAGCATACACAGTGCAATTACTCTTCATGATTTAACCCTGCAGTCCTTTCCCTCGGGCAAAGGCTATCTTAGTGCCTTCAGTGGGAGTTTGGTCAGAGTAAACCCTTAATTTCTAAGAAAATAAATCAATGCACTTGCAGCAGCATAAAGAACAATTGTTTCCTATTATCTACCTCTAAGACCTCAAGTTGTGGAATGCACTCTACTGCCCCAAAGCCCAACTAACTTGCTGAGTCGCAATATGCAGCCATGAAGGCTACCTTCAAATAGCAACCTGAAGTATTGTTTCTTCCTTCCAGGCTAGCCTTGTTTTCCCCAGAAACGTATTTTCCTATGACAATGAATAAAACCTGGTTTGTTTTGTGTTTTCTTTTAAAGCAATTTGTAAAAAAGAAGCAGTGAAAATAACAAACAGACAATGCCTTTTTCTTTAAATCTTTCCAACATAAAATAGGAAAGCACAGCTAAGGGTTTCCAGGCCAGCAGAGTTTTCTTGTTTTGTTTGTTTACTTTAACAAAAGTAATTCGGAAAGCATGAGAGCAGGACGTACTGGTACCAACTATGTTATCTCAGCAGTGCTGCAATTTCCCATAGCCTACACTATCTGCAGGACCTCTGTTTCTTTCTGGTCATGAATTCAGAAACAATGATAGAGCTGAATAAAATTGTGCGCCTTGATGAATAGTAGATGTAGAAATCCTGCATTTGACCAGGGCTTCCTGGCTGGTGCCTGTACAGAAAAAGCTTGGCATGGGAGATGCCTTAAAAACTCAAGTACTTACTATTCAGAAGTCACACAAAACCTGTACTGCCCTGAACCCAACCTTATCATCGGTCTCAAATTTTCCTCCCTACCCTTCATCTGCAAAGGGTATTGAGTGTGTTGAGTACATCTATATGGTATTCACAGGCAGAACAAGTGAGCACCACGGATGATGCAGATGGGCAGAAAGCCATGCGGGTGCCCTAACGATAGTAGTTGACCCTCCTAAACGGAGCTCAGGACCCTGTTAATGCAACCACATGAATGCTAGCTGGCCCGGACAGGCTCACATCTGCCTGCAAAACATCTTGTAGATGTAGCCTAGTTCTCTCTGCCGAGGCCGGAGAGCTCTTCTGCTGTTGTCGGTTAACAGCTGGCCCTGAGCAGGACACCCTGAGCAGTGGGAACAAGAAATGTCAGGGTCTGACCAGCTGAGCCTCCCCTTCTTCAAAATCACAGCCTTTTCACATTAACTAGCAGATCTGGATTGTGAATGAACGACACATCTGAGAACCTGGTGGGGAAAACCTCACAAGAATTCACTTAGTTTTAAGCTGTAGTAGAGAAAACTGCATTTCCCCATATCAGGGAGGGGAAAATGTGAGGGGATGAACCTACCATACGCTATCATTGCCCAAGTCTAGAAGACAGCAAGTTAGCAGCAGCACAGTGCAGAGCTCACAGTGTAATTTCCTTCCAGACTACTCTCAACTTGGAATGGGGGTTTTTCCAAATGTATTGCTTCTCTGATTTCATAACAAATTAGCTCCATGTACCATTACAAGAATTGCTTTGCTGTCAGCCCTGCAGGCTTAATTTGGGGTCTGGGAAGCAGAGGGCTCTTCCCTTCTCACACATTGTCAACAGCCATACAAGGTTTTGAACACTGAGTTCCACCCACGCTTGTCCTTGTACAACCCCAGTGAAGCCTTTCACAAGGTTGGACAGGTGTAAAATGACAGAACTTGACCTAAAACAGCACTAAAAAACCAAAGCTGGAAAAAAAAAAGCTGTTGCTCTGACAGTACATATTAGACTTGAATCGACTAAGAGTTTTCAGTGTTTCAATTTTAAAAAAGAACATCAGTGTATCAAATCAGAATGAAGATAACTGAAGGAAAGAGGCAGGAGGAAAGAAAATAGCTGCCAACAGTCAATGCAATACTACTGTTTTTGGGGAGCATGTGCTCCCTTTAAAAGTGGTCCAATAAGCTAGAGCTACAGCCATTCTGCTACTCAAGCACTGAGAGAATGTAAAATAGATGGTTAGAAACTGGGACCATGGTGTCGCAGGCAATCTTTCACAGATTTATGTAGGTGACTCTTGAATCTAATTATCTTTTTTCATCTCTACTACACAGTTCTCTCACTGATCATAAATACTGTGCATCAAACTAGCACAGAAACAGCTCCTGTTGGGGTGTTGCTCATGAGCTGTTGGGGTAATGCTCATATTGACAGGCAAATAGAAGCAAAGGTTCTATATTAAAATAATCCAAGTTAGACTTGGATTTAGTTGCATACACTAATTGAAAAGATTGCCCCAAAGCTGCAGTAGTCCTAAATATGCTGAGTATGCGTGCAAGCAGGCATGTTGTCATGATGCTGACAGATGATGAATTTGTTTGTGTAGTGAATATATACAAGTAAGCGGCTGGAAACATATTATAACGCGTGCTCTGTACAAATCTAATCTCTGCTAATAGTCCTTGGATTCTAGCTGCTGGCCAGCTGGGTGCTACTGAGTGACAGCCTCGGTATAAATTTCTGTTTGTGGCTAAAGGACCAGGGAAGGTCCTTTAGCTGAAGGGCAGATATTTGAGGAAGGGCTAGCATAGGCTATCCTAAAATAATGTTGTTTGAAGAGGTAGAAACAATACTCTAATCTTCACCTCAAATTTACTCACAGCCAGGGTTTTTTGGTTTGAACACTGTCCTCTGGTTTAACTCAGTCTTCCTTCTTTCTCAGTTGTCTCATATTTATATATGAAACAGGGTAAACAACTATATTTTAAAATATTCAGCATTAGTTTTTTGTAAATAAGGAGAAGCTACTTTCTTTTAATTTCCCCGTGTGAGAGAGGGACTCTCCATTCCTTTGCTAACCCTAGAAGCCCTTCTTACATGTCTAGTTTCAGGTAATTATTCCCAAGTCTGGCTAACCAGACCTGTATGCAGTATTCCCAACACAAGGTCTCACTCACTGTATGACAGAGCTACTAATCCCCTGTCGTAGCGGGAGCACTTCACCGAATGCATCCCAGGGTTGTACTTTGATGGCTGCATCACTGCAGCAGCTTAGTCATTCTTGGACTGACTCATGCACCGTCGTCTTTCTCCGTTTCTGTCATTTGCAACTGATGAAGGCTAAGTGCAGAGCTGAAATTAAATCTAACACGATTTAACAGCTATCAATTGGTAAGACCCTACCTCTAAGAAGAAAGAGTGCACAACTGTAAAACAAGATTTAAGCCCCAAGTTTGTATTTGTCAATTGACATCACAACTGAAATCACCCAGGAGTGCATCCTGACAGTTCACTTAGACGAATTTGCCTGCTCAAATATCCATCTATATTTGCTATTCTTCAGACCTACGGCATCCTCTCCAATATAATGCATTCATTAAAACTCCTTGCAATTTAAGGTACCACTGTTTGCCTGTTTTAGGATTTCTTTACTCATTGTCACCCCTCCCTTATTTGAGCATGCTTAAAATTTGCTTACATTTTGATGTGGCAATTGCAGCATCACTTCTCCGTATCTCTTAGCAATGCTCCTTTCACCTTTTCTCCCCTTCTCCCTCTCCCCTGCTGTTCAGCAGTATTGTCCCGAGGCAAAACAGTTATTCACCTTTAATCCATTCCTAGGTGGTCTTTAACTTAAACCCAGCCTTGGCAGCTGCTGTTCTTTCCTTGCTCTATTTTTATCTCTGTAAATATGTTCAGGCAGGCAAAGTAAGAGAACAGAAGTGCTGCAATTAGGTGGGTAGTTAAACGACACAGTGCGATGAAGAAAGTCAAAGTTTGTAACACTTCAGAGCCTCATCTACTGTAACCCAGCCAGAACTGAACCGAGAGGCAGAAACGCTGAGCCAGACAGGTGAGGTATTGCTCGCAGCTCTGCCACAAGCATGGTATGATTCCCAGGAAATAATGGGGTACAAGTAGTGTGCTTGTATTGTGTGCATTTAGAAATTACTGGCTGGCAGTTCACCTCCTGTTTTTGATTATTGCTCAGATCCATTTTTTCTGCTTCTGTAAGGTCAGTTCTAAGAAATAATAAAAACTGATTCACACTAACGAACCTCAAAGCAATCACAGAGCATGGAATCTTTTGGCAGTGTCTCTGGAATTAAATATTTACTGGACACATTTCTATTCTAGGGACTTAGCCAAAATGAGAGAGAAGGCATGTGAAGCCAGCCTTTTCCAAAGCAAGCATAAAACCTCACACACATAATGCCACACATCCCCCGCTGAGGGATCACAGAAACCTGGCTGCCTTGGAGATCATTCATCTGAAAGGAAAAACAAGAGTGGACTGGTAGGCTGGGAGGCACATCAGACAGCCATCTCGGCTGTGGTGTGCCAAGGAATAGCTGATTTGACCCTGCCCCTTGCTCCTTTTTCTCTAGCAAATATTGCTTCTTGCTCCGCAGAGGCAGAACTCCAGCAAATGTTTACATTCTTGCATGATTAAGGTAAGGTTTAAAAATACCCTGTTGAAGATTTTACTCTACGTGTGATGAGAGCTTGTGATTGCCATCATGCTCTGAAACTAGCTGCTTACTTCTGTTATCACCTTCCTTCTCCCATAGCAACCCTTTCCAATCAAGTAATGCTAACTGATCTTGGAAATCAATCAAACTCCTATTATGTTTACATACAATAGACCACCATGACTCACTTTCATTTACAGCCCTTGAGCTCCAAACACTGGTTTAAAACAGGCCACGGATTATTATAATCATGTTTACATAAGAAATGTAATATGCCAACCTGTCAAAATATCGTCAATATTTATTCCACATAAATCCATCCCCAAAAAACGAAGCAAAAACTTAATGAAACATTAGAACTGAGGCAGGCTGGGAAAAAGGTAGAAGCAAATATTTGAATCAAACAAAAATAATTCATGGATGAAGCTTAAAAAAAGCTGAGTATCAAAGAGAGAGAGTTGTCCCAAATAAATTGGGCAGCTTCACAACAAGCAGTAAGGCATGTGTAGTGAAAATTTTCATGGGCTATGGAAGACATCAAGACCAAAGAGAAAGGATGGTAGATTGCCCTTAGAGTCAGGAGAGAGAAGTGCAGTGCAAACTTGTGTAACAAGAGAAGAAAAGGCTACCTATATAGAAAAGCAGCTCTAACAGCAAGTTAGTAACATGCCTTGCTTTCTAAGGATAAAAAATTTGAACTAGATGGCCAGGCGTCATGGCAAGATGAACTACATTTCTATAAAAGTGGAAACTGGACGTGCCTTTTTAACTACCACTCCTCAAGGAAAAATACATGTAGAAAGGGGTTACTTTATGCCAAAGAGCAGGAAGGAATCTTTACAAACAGACTAAGCTCATTAAGCGACTCCATGTTTCATCTCTCCTTGAGGAACCATTTTTTCTAACACTGCTGGGGAAAAATGGAGCCAATTTCCGCATCATTTAGTACCTTTTCTGAGAGATTCTTTTCTGTCCTATGCAATGCAAGCTTGGATGGATTTCAGTGGGAGTTAGCAAGTGAAGCTTGCAAACAAATGTCAGGAAGGAACTCCATGTTATTTTTACCTAATCTTATTTTTCCATGTGAAGTCATCTGGGGTAGTTTTGTTCCTGCTGGAAGCCTGCAGTCCATGGGAGTTTCAGGTAATAATCCATATCTCGAATTAAGCACTGCACAAACAAAAGGGCTGACACATTTGAAAGTTAAAAGTCCTTACCTCTTTGCCCAAGTTTCAATCTGTATAATGTGGGATGATACAAAATGAACCCGAAGGGTTCATAAACCAGTTCCTATTTGTAATAGCTAACTTCTTATGGAAATAATCTATACTCTCAGTTTTGAAGCACAACTTCTCTCAGTTCTGAGTTCCCACTAAAACCCTTAAATCAGAAAAATCTGACACTAAGATGAATTCAGTGGCTCTCAAAGGTGTGTTCAGAACATGAGAACAAATAGAGCATTAACACTACTTACTAGTCGTCTCTTATCTTCCTATGGGCTAGATAAGATCTTTTGTTAGGAGTTTGCACAGTAGTCACTACATTAAGGTCCTGATCCCTAACTGCGCACTTACAGTGTATTAGAAAAGTAAGGTCTGTAAGGAGCTAGTTAGCAGTTATCTCAGTCCCCACCTAACACAGACAAACACAATTTTGTGGGGATAAGATTGTTTCACAACATCAGTTATTCTTATGGCCATACTCTGCTGTTACCTTTTCAATTTATCTACAAAAATCCTCTAAAAAACATTGTCTTTTCATTACCAAGTTATTTTAACTGACTTCTGATCTTGTTCCCAGTTTCTCTCTCTAAAATTGTTAGGGTCTTCAATATTTGCACTGACGTAAACATGCCTTTTACTGCCAAACCAGTTTGCAGCACTGAATGCAAACCTCATGGGTTTTTCAGTCTTGCTTAAGAATACATGCAGAATAGCATCCATTTTTAATTTTTCCTTGTTTAGTTTGCTCCTTACTATTCAAGTTTGTCCAGATTGGGAGCTAACGCCTATACAGAACTGATCACCAATGAAAGGCAGTTCGATTTTGTGTTGTATCAGATATGAAAATACTTGTAATAGAAGCACACATAATCAACACAAAAATCCATGTAAGTCTGACCAGTATCCAGTGGTGGATGGTAACAGGTAACAGTAGAAGGTGTAAGAAACTCTTCAGAGTAAAATTAGTTGATAAACTGCATACAGAAGGAAGCACCTTCCTAACCTCTACCACTTGCCATAATTTATGGTCTGAAGCATAGAAGTTTTTCTCTATAAAGAAAAAAGGGGGAACCTACCAGTCAGTGGACATGTTCCAAACCTTGGGTAGGCATTATTTTGTTCAGTTCTCATCAGTTGTCTACACAGGGATGCAGCAGAAGTAGAATGCAATCAGTGACAGAAAATGCCTGCTAACAATAATGGGAAGTATTATTTGCTGTCCTCTTCCTTGTAATACTGACATATGTTCTGTTAGATCACCACGACACACTGAGCAGACATGTTCATTCAGCTTCCCATAGTGGAAGCTGTGGGAATAAATATTTTTATTCCCAAAAATATTTTTCCACCCACAAACAATGGTTGTTAATTTAAAATCCCGCAACACACACAAATCAGTCTTGTTACTCTTTGTTCTGTGCCTAGCTTGTGACAAAAATGCATTTCATGTGCCATCTTGTCCATTCACCTCATTTTGCCCTAGTCTTCCTTAATCTTCATTACCCTCTACAATTCCCTGTCATATTCAACTACTACCTCTCCTTGATCACATTTTCCCAATTATATGCATAGTATCCATGGATCACAACATGAAATACTGTACTGAAGTCCCAACCATTCCCTTACTTTGTACAAAAGTAAGTATTCCTAAACCTTTGTTTCCTGTTTCTTGGCAGGATGGTCAAAGTAATCCCACCATTCAGAATAGCAGCAACGCAGAGAAGAGGATAATAATGGTAGTGAGTAATTTTACAAGCATATTCTGACCTAGGGGACTCCCCACATGTTACACAGTTATTGGCTTCAGAGAAATAGAGAACAATGATGTTTGCAATCCAATATTCAAGGAAACTTTGAGCGCTCTGGAATCAAGGCCAGCTGGGTGATGAAAACTTCACTCAATTTCCCAGTAGTTGGAGATACCTAAAGCATAAAGGAAACATAGGCCTTTGACCTCCTCTTTTCCCCGACAAAGCCTATCCTATGCGTGGAGTTGGTGATGAGTGGGGTGCTAAGATGGATACGTATTTGGTGGGGGGCTAAACTGGGTTAGACTCTACATGAGAGGCTAAAATACACAGCAGTATTTCTTCAGTGAAAAATAAATTATGCTGAACTTTCCACAACAATTCCATCAGATACTGACCTCAGGTGTTAAGCTGACCTGGGAACAAAAATCTAGGACAGGTTACAGAGCAGTCTTCCCTTTCTCTCCCCCACCAGAGAACCCACATTTTCCTACATGCTATTTCACGACAATGTGAGAAGCTTAGACTACTCCTTTTATCCTCTTTATTCCCAAATGTGGGCTTTGGGTGCGCCAGCACTATTTGTGCCCAGCCATCTCCTGGTCCTTTTTTGGCACATACCACTTCACTAAATAGCAGCAGGGATGAAAGTGACCATCTCCTTAAAATTCTCATTGCAATACAAGCGACAGCCGCTATTCCTCCTGAGAATGAGACAAGTTTTTTAGCCATGTTATTTCTCTCATCTCTTTTAAATTCACACATCAGTAGATTCTTTTTCCCTAAGAAATCTTCAGTTATGCTCTGAAGCTTTTGATTTCAGAGCTGGGTTCAACAATAAGGACAGTGGGTGCCTTTCTGCTTTTGCTTTGCTGCTTAAGTGGTAACGTATTTCAAATTACCTGGATTGCCGGGTTCTAAAAGCCTTTTCCTTACAAAATGACAGTATGATACATTACTTCAGCTTCTGAGCCTGGTTCTTAACCACAGTGTGTTCTGCACACATCCCAGAGCTTTACATCTCCTAAGAAACCATGACAGCCTTCAGTCCTGCAGTTGTTCTTTGTGAGGTTCAGATCTTGATTAAGTGTCTTGGTCTCAGATGAAAGATGATCTGAACACCCTTTTCTTTGACTGTTTTACCAGTACACAGCAGAGATCATAATTTGGATATAACTCTGAAACTAAGCAATTTTATGAGGCTTGAACACATGCCCAATTCCATTCAAATTCTGTTTTTAATCTATAATTAATAATTAATCTATTATATCTATATAATCCATCCTATTTCAATACTCTCCATGTTGCCTGTGGTCCAAGATGCACCGTGAAGGAGAGAAGAGATAACTTTTTTCGGTTGCTTTCAGTTTAGATCATGAGATCTACACACTTATCAATGTGAACTTCAATTTGCAGAATTTTTCATCAGGAAAAGAATATTAAATTAGAGGTGCCAAAGTAGCTTTATGCAGACAGATTTCTTACAGGATAAGGAATAAATAAAATTGTAAAGGAATACCTTAATGGGAAATCTGAAGTCTGCTCTATTTTTAAAAATTATCCATTTATAGCTATCTGTGTTTTCCTTCTCTTGCATTTTTTAGAATTAAGAGGGACATTTGCATTATGGTAAATTTTCGGTGAGATCTAATACGGAAGCACTGTTTGCAAATATTATAAAGATAATAAGCAAGGACTTTAGTAGTCTGAACTTTCTCGTTTGTTTCTCTATTTTATTCTTAATCTATTTTTCTATGCAATTTTTCTACCTGAAACTGAAGTATTGTGGGTGTGACACCTTTCAGAGTGAATATACTTAGGAAGTCACAAAAGAAATTATTAACTGAGTAATAAGCAACTGTGAAAGAACAGAGTGCTAGGCATGCAAGTACCCTTTGTGGAGATGGACTTCTTAGCACATGGACCTGAATGTTGGTTTACCTGAAGACAGCATGTGTCACATAGCTTCAAGATTGCATTAGATTAGCAATGCTGCCAAACTCTCCCAAGAGCTCCTTTTTCACAACTTTCAAGCAGTCATTTATCTCCTTTAGATCTGCCATGAAATAAACATTTATGGGAGTTTTATTCTAGTTATGGCAGGACATAGAAACCTTAAGTTGTTCATTCTTCTTTTAAGACATCTGTGAGGCAGTGGACAAGTTCACATGACAACACGACAGTGCAGAGATACCTGAGTTACTGCTGGCTCAGGACAATATGTCTGGCATGGCATAGTTCAAAGCCATGTAAGTCTCAGTAACTCTAGCTGAAGATACAGTGAGTTTATTAGGTTGCACTAATGCTAATTCTAAGGAGTTCATTAGTCGGTGACAATCAACCTGACTGCAATCAGCCAGCTGAAGTGTTTTTGCACTGGATTCAGTAACACTTTAGGTTGCAAGGTCAACATAGACAAAGTATGTGTCGGCGTGCTTGCAAATGCTGCTATTAAGAGTTCCACCTACATAGCTAGACTGCCTGCTGGGATCCTCAGCTTTGTCTCCATGTCAGGCTTAACAATTGTAATTTGGGCTCTCTGATGGACGAAGAACTACTACAGATCATCCAACTGCCCTTACTACTAATGGAGCAAAATGGTCACATTCACCACGCAGCACACAAAAAAACCTCAGCTTCTCTTCCATGTCAGACTTCTGTCCTATCTGCACAAGCTTGTCTTACCCACCCTCAACCCATTTACTCCCTCACCTCATTATTTGTTGTCCTTTTCAAACAAACATTTTTCACCTTTTCCCTTGTTCCGCTCCTTTCTGCCTCCCACACGTGGGCAGACACTTCCCAGAATGAACTGCAAAGCCACGTCACAGGCCTCCTTCAAACGCTCCCCTTCGGACTCTCCATTTTCAGATTTGGTTTGGTTGGCTTCCCCACAAAGGTTAACGCCGTGGGAGCACTCAGTATGCTACATGTCCAAAAGAGCAAGACTGAAATGTGTCTGCCCATCATACAGAATTGCATGACTGTTCCTTCACACTCCGCATCCCACCTGTACCTACCTGATGCTTCATGCCTTGGGTTTCAGCTAGAAAATCTTTGGGGATGCAGCATTTCCTATCCTCTATTCATTTCTATGTATTTCTTATTAGGAACCATAGCACCTTGTGCTAAAAGCCCAAAATTGGTTAGGTGGGGAAACAAAGCATCTCCTCAAGATTACAAGGCTCTGCAACACCTGAGTAAGGATTAAAAAATCACCTATTAATGCCCAGTCCAGTTGTTCTACCAGAGCAGCACATTACAGCTCTTCCACACTGACACCCTTTGGGCAGAAATAATGAGAGGCAGGTGGGGAAATAAAGCTATGTGGCATACTCCCTTCAACTTCCACAGTCAAGGAACCGAGAAAGAAGACGACTATAGTATCCCTTAAATTCTAGTCCATACTGACTCCCTGATATCTATCATCACTTTAAAAAATGTGAAATCATATATACAGTTTACTAGGAGAGTGTGCAACAGCTATTCATTAAACTTTGTATTTTTCAGCTTTTTATGGCCATGGCACAGAATTCTTCTCTTCATTGGCATCACACACACAGAAAATACCAGCTCTAGTTCTGTTTTCTACACAAACAGTGTGATTTTCTTCTACATCACCTAGAATTAACTAATCTCATCACAAAAACAGTGACACTCAAGAGTTATCTTCAGCACCTTAAGCTATAAAAACATAAAAAGATCAGGACTATAACAGACATTCATATTTCTTAGGCATGTTATAAAAATAACTTACCTAAGACTTTTCAGTTACTCTGAACACATGGCTGATGGTATGTAATTAACTATTCCTTTCTGAAGTGTGTATCCTTTGAACATCAGCTGAACTCAACTACATGACTCCCAGGACTAGATAAAGGAATAAAACATTTGCCTATATGACAGTTCCTCCAACTAACACCACCCTGGTGTTCAACAGAAGCAAACTGTAAGTCTTCTACATCTCCTGCTTGGATAGTGGCATATGACAGAGTATCCAACAGTTTGCAGCTTTCTGTAAAATGATAATGATTGCTTAAATTAAGTTGTGGACAGGAATGTGCTAAATGTCAGAAGACGGCCACAAATAGAGAGATGCAAGTTGTCGGAAAGATGGAAATGACGTTTCCTCACGTCTTCAGTGGCAGCACTGACAGGCAGTTTTACAGTCGATCTCTCTTCAGACTACAAAGCCTTAAGCTTAAGTTTTTATCATTCTCTCTAAGTCAATGAAGTCAATCAAGTCAGGCTGTGGTGCCTTCGGGGTTTATATATTCCAGTTTAACATATCTCAAGAACATGAGAAATGCTGAGATACCATAATACTAAATGACATCACAAAAATGTTCTGATGGTCAACAAAATCAAGGTCCAGATTTTTAGGTCAAGCATTAAAAATGTGCTGAAAACAATTCAGAGATCATTGCTGAAAGAATCACTTCACCTCATTAAGAATAAACAAAATCACAATACTACAAGACCCTGTGAGACAGTAATTTATAATTATGAATATTAATAAATTCAAAACTAATAAAACACAGCATAAATGGTAAACAACATAGTTGCTACAATCTTTACTAGCTTTCCTCTATTACAGCTCTTTATTGCTTCATTGTTCCCACTCTACTTCCAACCTCATCTGATTTACTTTGAATGAGACCTGCTAAGCCTTGTATTTAACTTAAAGACTTTTTCCTGAAGACAACAAGATAAGTCAACCATTTGCAAAGTTATGAGTAGTTTCTTTGATTTATCTCAGTGGCCACAAGCAACTATCATTTAAATAAGAGAAGGTCAACATTTACCAATGTTCCCTATAAGAACTACAGCAAAATTGTAATGTTAGAAATAGCATTTAAATTAGGAAAATATTCATTCCCCCTTTATACACCCAAGCCCAATATCTCCACATTTTTTTTGAAGCACAACATGACGTAGTTGACATATGTTTCATCACATAAAAGGAGAAGAAATTAAGTCAAATATTAATAAAACAACAGAAACTCTGGTACTAGTATATAAACAGAAATACGGTCTGCATGACACATACAGCAATGCTGTTATTCTACCCAGCATTTGTTGTCCACTGCTCCAACAGGAGAAAAACAAGGATGATTACAGAGATAGAAAACACATCCTGTAAGAAGTATGACAGTTGCTTGATTTAGGAAAGGGAAGCAAGAGCGACATGATAATATATTCTTCAATATATGAAAGGCTACTGCAAAAATGTAAGGAAAATAATCTGTTCGTCATGTCAGTGTTAGCCAGGACAAGAAGTTAATTGCAAAAAAAGCTGATTATCATCATCATTAGCTTTCTTTTCTTTTTTTTAAGGAACAAACACAACTTGCTAAAGGTGAAGATAATTAAGCAGTGAAATAGATTTCCTAGGGAAGCTGGGAAATCTCCAACTCCAGATATGTTACATAATAATTTAGGTCAAAAATGACACAAGCAGATACTTCCATCTTGCTTTTTAAATTATTATCTTATGAGCATGACTTTTTAAATGGCACAGTTTCTTAATAAATATGGTGCATCAATTAACATGTCTCAGGATTATACATTTCAGTTGGCTTATGCCAGGAGAATGAAACAGACTGAATAAATGCTCAAATTCTTTTATTTATTAGAAACACTTATTTCCTAATTAACAGAAAAATGCACTCTTGCTTGTATAACTATGGGATTCAACAGTATACCCAAAGAGGCCAAAATTCTCACCAATTTCAATGAGATAGCAGTAATTATGAACATCAACATCTATATAAGGCTTTTTAAAACAAAATCAAAAGAAAAACCAAGCAGAACAATATCTTGCTTAAGAAGAGAAAAAGCACCCTCGTGCTTTGCCAACAGAGGTTGGCATGGATGATGAGTTCCTGCTCTATGAGAGAGAGCAACGCACTAGCTCCTTCCTACGATGTGCTTGTTTTCTTAATTACATTATTCAAAAGGAATTTCATTCCATCTGCTTTATTGGTTACAATTTGCTTGTATTATGGAGTTACTACAAAAGTCAATTACACAAACATAAAGGATGTGAAACAATAAGACACATGCAAAATAAGAATGACTCTATTAGTTTAAATGTTCAGGCTGTTTTTCACGTGCCAGTTTCACATTATAGTGAAAAACATGCTCATCTTCCTAACCACATCATTTATAACGCTGGTTTTGTTCACTGCTAAAATGTAATCTCTTCAGGCACCGAAGCCTTGATAGGCCAGAAATCATTTATCTGCCTAAAGCAGTCTCAGTCCTACAATTTGGGTTCTGATTGGACTCTGCTTCACCGAGCTCTTCATATTTAATCACAGAACGTCTAAAACGAGATTTTTATAGCAGCAGGCTTTAAGGACAGAGCTATGGATAAGGAAACCCATATACCTTCCAATTGGTAAGTGCTCCCTTTCCATAAAGTTGTAGCAAAGACTTCTATAAATCAGTGGTTCACTCTCATCTAGAACACTGCGTGCCAAAGTATTCCCTCCATTAAAAGACACTGAAGAACTGATAAGGATTCAGAAACAGATGACAATGATCAAGGGCACGGGAGGAGAAGGGTTTCTCCCAAAATGACATGGAAAGACTTGAACTCCTTACCTGAAATAAGAAGGTGATTGGCAGAAGTACGTACTGTCACAAATAACTGGCAAAATGGGTATCAGAATCCTCTATTGTCTCTCATAAACAAGTTCAATGGGTTATTCAAAAGTTAACCAGGTCCTTAGTAAAGCTTACATAATTGCAAAATGTTAATGATGCTACTGAAGCCGAAGTCTGATCAAGGTTAAAGGAAAAATTGGACCAATCTCCGGATGGTTGTCCAGAGAGGTGTTCAGAGAGGTGTCTAGAAACAGAGTTCAGTAAGGGCAAGCAGTGGAGGAGTTACATGTCTAACACTTCAGAGTTTATGTTAACCTCCAAGCTATTGGCTTTAAGAGGAGCAACTTCCTTCCAGATTAACTGCTTGCTTCTGGGTTCTGTAAATTGACCTCTGAAGTGTACCTGGGACTGGTTACTGTCAAACAGTCTGCAGATGTAATACCATATGCTGCTTCCTACACTTTGTTTCCAGAAACAGTGCCATGGAGATGCCCTGAAAAGGCCCACTTACTTGTATTTTTCCTCAAAGAAGAAAGTCTTTCTGCTAAGTTTCCTCAAAAAGAAAGCTGAATCATTACCATTTGAGTAAACCTGTGGTTTAAAATCAATGCAACATTACAAATGTTACTCATATTATTTAACCATTAAACAGAAAGTTAAGAAGCTGAAGTTGTAATAACATCTCCACTGTAAGCAGAGTTCACATGTCAAATGACTTAGTCCATTCTACTTTGTGACTGCATACTAAGTGGTGTTATAATGTTTGGCCACCAACCTCAAAATTATTAAAGCCTCACCACTTACTTCAATGTGGGATACTCGGCTGCATTCAAAACACACTCTTTCCGTGCTGTGTAATGCAAGTGAGCTGCAGAAAGATTTTATGTTTTCTACTGGTAAGAAGAAAAAGCCTTTTCCCTCCCTTGCTACCATACAGCAGATTCCTACACTTTGAGATGGAAAGGGTCTTTGCAATGAAGCCTGCTGTCTCCATGTAACAAGCAAATGTTACCTCGCTGGAATTAGCAGTGAGCCCTTGATACCTAAGGCAGTGTATGGGTGAATATTTTTTTAACTACCCTCATTAATTTAAAAAGAGGTTTTCCATCCTGTGGAATGAACAGATAAAATGACAGACCGCCTTCTGGGCTGAGTCCTTAAAACCTCACTGCAATAGCTTTTCTGACCGTCCTTCAAAAGAAATTTTAATTCTGCCTCAAATTCATCTGTTTATCAAAAAAGGAGGCTACTTCCTTACTTTAAAGAGAAAGGGAAGAGTAGTGTTAATTAGTAGTACTTCTAACGCACGAACCATTTGCCCTCTCAGGTGCAATACTGCCACTGAAAAAGCAATGCAGGATGTTATCACTGCAGTAATAAAACCAAGAAAACATTTCACAACAGCAGAGTGCCTTTATCCCAAACGCTTTGCAGAGACACCAGTACAGGAATTGCTGCTCTCTGAAATGCAGTACACGTACACTCAATCTGGTGCCATTAGATGAACCTGTTGGAAAAGGCTAAGGCAGCTCAACCACACACAGGACAGCAGAGAGAAGGAATTGAAGAGCATCATTGCTGAGGGAAATTCCAGTGGAATAGGTAGGCTGAATGCAACTTGGTACTTAACCAGGTCTAACATCTCCCATTATACAATTTTATGAATAAATATACCTTGCCTATTCCACGTGCACCAGAACTCCCATTTTTCAATCTGTTATGGAATATATTGGTCTCATATTTAAATGGACTGGAAGAGAAAGAAACTCTATCCACTTTTAAGGCTGGAAAAAAGTTACTTAGGACAAAAAAAACACCCCACAAACTCCTGTAGATGGTGCCTGACCTTTCAAAACTCATTAACTACTGGTATGACTGACAATCTTCCAAACAGAAAAATGCCAGATGGAAAACTATCCGACCATCAATATTTCAAAAGATATAAAACACTGTCTTCAGCTATAAAATACATCCATCTAAAGCTTTTGTGTATGAATCATGGCTTTTTTTGTTTGGTTTACTTGTATTGTAACAACGAGCTGGAAGGTGGAGGAGACGGAAAAGCACAAGGGGCTCCTGTCTTACCAGCAGGCCCCTAAAAGAGCTCTCAGCTCATTAGAAAAGCCCTGGAGAGTCCCCTTCCTTCAAGCTAATCATCCTGGAGAGCTCGCAGCCTGTCTGTCCAAGCCCAACTGAACAGGATTTACTTTGCGACCCTTTAATCTGTGCAGCCTAAAATGAACCAAGGGGGGCTGGCTGAATCATTAAATTAATGAATCATTAAAGTTTGTTTTTTTTGTGAGAAGCAAGTGTCTGAGTAGAAAAATAACAGTAAGAAAGGTAAGAGCCCTGAAGTGCAGTGGTCTCATGCTGGCTGCACAATATCCATCACCACAGGACTTAGAAATCCAATGCAGATCTTCATATAATGTTTCATACCACTCTCAGTAAGGCCCTGGATAGGTCCCATCTCTCAAAGTCATGTAGGTCAAACTGTATTTATTACTAATTCAGGCTGAGCAGTGCAACAGTATTAACTCCAGCATGAAATACCACAAGCAGCAGATGTCCAGCAACAACTGTTTTCCTACAAATAAACAAACTGGTGTGTTGAATTCTTGAGCAGCATCTAAAGGACACCAAACTTCACCCAGAGACCCAGCAGAGAACTAAAACAAAGCAAAGCATACTGCTGTGAGATGCTGAACTTCCTTATAGGGACAAAAAATGTCTAAGAAAGTCAAATGAAGTCAAGTTTATGTCCTAGAAAGGAGGAGGAAAGTATCAATAGATTGAAATTGCTTATTTTATTGAACTTTGTGTAAATAAAGATAAGCTTACGTAAGTACATCATTGTTCACAAAAAAGTTCTGAGAGTCAGCTAAGTAAAAACACTTGAATTACTGCTTTGAGTAGATGCTTTCTACATATAGTAATTTCAAGCACTATTCTCTAAAAACAGAGGTATCAGCTTTACAAAAGGTGGGGATTAAAAGACTGAAGAATCAAACTATTCCCTTTGTTTAGAGCAATGTGCTAAACTCCCATTTTTCCTCAGCTGCCATACATAGCTTTCCCATAAAAGGAAACTACTTTGGCTAACTTGAGCTCAGAAGTAAAAAAATCTTTTCGACCCTGACCTGAAAGCAAAACCCTGAAAGAATGTAAGATGCTACGCAAATTTCAGGATGAGACCTAACATTCTCCTGATGACGGGACATCAGCGTGGCGGGCTGAGCTGCAAAGAAGAGGAGTTTTCAACCAACAGCACTCGGGTGAAAGCACTGCTCTTACAAAACTGCTCTGGGATTAATGCCACCCACGCAAAGCCTTATTGCATCCAAGAGACTCCAACGCACAGAGAGACGGGATTCGCTGCAGCTTCAGCACCTCTAACGAAGTCAGGACTGATTAACCCTACTGATATTCTGTACCCGTGTGCCAGATGAGATCAAGTTTCTACGCTGTGCCCAGCTTAACCAGTCTGAAATAAGGTGAGCAGAAAGCCCTATTAGTGCTGAGCTACCAGACAAGACCATAAAGTGTTCCTTGTTTTACACTTGGAGGTGCAGGGGATGAAGGACAAGGTTCCTCTTGTATTCTTCCCAATTTTGCTATACCCTCAGCTCGGACACTTCACTGTGCCTGAGTTTATCATGCTATGCAACGGAATAATCCTCACCTCCTGTGGAGGATGGCACGTGCTTCGAGATGGTGAGAAACACAGTGCATACTAAGTGCTACTGGCAAAGCTCTCTACGATCACTCCCTGCTGATAACAGTGTTTCGTACATTCATTGCTTGATACTGAGATGCACTACTATGATTAGTTACCATGAGCAATCTAATGCCACCAGTTAACTATTTTGAAGCTTCTGCCCTCACAAAAGCAAATATTTCCTTAAATATAATTCCTGTGTATATTTTCCACAGCTGTCTTCTGAGCAAAGAAAACATTTGTCCACTCAGGAGCGCTTTGCTTTGGCTGGGAGATGATGCAGAGCACTATTCTTGCTACAAAGCCATCGCACACTACCACCTTTTCCCCCTTTCCTGCAAAAAGTGAGGTGCTGCTCAGTGTCAGCTGAACAAGCCAGCTAGCTCCTCACCATGCACCACACATCACTGCCATACACCAGCCACAAACACTTTATAGATTTGCCTGCAAATGCTTTCTAGAACCTATGTCCAGCACCAACTCTCTCAGAAATTGCACCACATTATTTTAACTTACATTTAGAGGTCAGACACAAAAGGAGCATGTTCTGCATCAGTGGTACCAGTATGTCATTTAATACATGGGACTGCTGTTGAGTTAGACTTCCCTCAACGACACTCACAACACCCATTTGATTTCGCGAAGCTCCTCTCTTTGAGGACTATGCTAAAGGCAAACTAGTTTGAAAACAGCATGTATTGTATGTGGAATAAGGCCAGGAAGAGAAGGAAAGAAACTAAGGGAGAATATCCTCAAGCTAAATGCTAAAGAAAAAATAATCCTATGCTTTTTATTTATTTACAATGAAGCCACTCAATTCAGAAAAGATAGATGTCATCCACAGTCAGAGCCTTAAAAAAATATATAAATAAACAGTGGACCTGTCAGCTAAAGCTATTGATTTTCTAATTCCTGTGGGACAATAAATCTAAATAAATTGAATTAGGTACTTTAAAAATACAGACCACTTTGTTCTTTTAAAATCAGCGCAGGGGATAGAAATACAAGCTTTTGATTTCAATTAATCCTGGTTCAGATAGAAGAGAGATTTTCTATCAAAAAGTACAATATGAGATGTGAAAGCTTCCTGCTGGAAAGCACTGCTAAAGGAAGAGATAGATCCTCTTAATTAAGGCTGTCCTTTATTTGTCTCCCTAAAACAGACGTGATCAATAGGCACAGAATAAAATTGATTGCTGCAGCTCATTTCATTAGGTGAAGCAAATGTCTCCATAGAGATTAAGCATGACTTTAATATCTGAAGGTGGTAACATCTGTCTGGTTGAAACCGTGAGCTCTCTGAGGCAAGGTTAAAAAAAACCCCAACCAGATTAGTACTAGCTGCATAATTCTTACTGCTGTCTCCCCCACTCCAAATCATCAAACCCCATATTACAGAAATTATCCTTAGGGCTCCTATCTAATTGACCCTCTGTACTAGCACTAAATGTCACATCCTGCCCTAGCAACAGCTGCTAGACTGAGCAAGGTCTTGTCTGTCATGCATATTTCTGCATAGCAGTCATCCAGGAGCTCCAGCAAGAAAGCAGCTGGGAGGACGGAGGAAATGGTGCTCCTGCGCGCCAGGACAGGAAGGCGAGGAGGGAAGCTGCAAGCTGGAGGAGTGCTGGGGGCAGCGTCTGCAGAGCAGCATGCAGCAGTGAAGGAACCCTGCCAGAGGAAGACAAACAGCGAGGAGAGTTATCAAGTAAAAGGCTGAGCACAGATTTACTGCAATTACCACTACGTGTGTGCCCTCTCTGCTTTTCCTCTTGCCCCAGTTGCTTCCACATTGCCGAGCCCCCATTTTAAAAGCAATGCAGCCAAACGGTGAGTAACAAACCAGTGCGAGGGGATGAGGCAGGCAGGGATGGATGGATGGATGGAGAGAACACAACCCATTTCACCGCATGTGGGGAGCCTGACTTGACAAGCTTCACTGTCGGTTCTTGTTTCCAAAAGGGGTTCTTGGTTACTCTTCTGTTTTCACCAACTACCTCACCTGTGCAAGCAGGAATGTAGAAGGCAGAAGACAAGACACGTCTGCAGTGTGAGAAGTGTTTTGCAGCAGTGTAGATGACTAACAGAGGATCTGAAGCCCTGAAAAACCAATCCCACCATTGTTTCATGTTTTCATTTGGGGAAGGGTAAATAAAAATGCTTCTTGGAAGTGAAACAATAGGAAGGGATTAGCCGATGGGATTAGCCGAAGGGATGCAGCCGAGCCAGCATTACCCCTTCATCCTGCATCTTTGCTGAGGTAAGGTGAGAAATATTATAGGACTCAAGCTACCTGGAACGGCATAATGCAATTTTCTGCCAGCAAGAGCCCCAAGCTGAGGGATTACTCTGAACCCAGGCCCAGATCCTGCTAGAGCTTCCACACAGGCAAAGAGACATAAAACATTCCCCCACCCATGTTTAAGGAATTGTTTTCATTGTAACTACACTTGCACCATCTGTTTGAGTTGCCTAAACAGTACCATGTGTGCAGTTTGTGCTACCCTCTCCGTACAGATATTTACATACTCTTGCACAATACACTTGCTGAAAGATGGATGAAAAGAAAGCATAATCCCACTGAGGCAGCTGCTGGGAAAAATTAGACAGAGGCATTCGGACTTAGCATGACTTGGGATGTTCAGCAAATCATTAAAACATTTTCATCGGCGACTCACAAACCCATCCATGTATGCTGGGAAGGTAGGGGCCTGGGAAACAACATTCCCACTTCCCCTGCTCCTTCTAAAATTTAAATTTCTGTTGTTATCAACTAAATGGTTAAGTCCTGCAAGAGTTCACTAAAAGTTGGTAGGCTCTTCATTACATGCAGACTTTGACTTGAGAAAATTTCAGTCAACTTCTGATATCGGCATTGAAAGAAACATCACTATAAATAGCTAATATTTTATATGGTACCTTTCCACAGTAAGGCTTGTGAGCACTTCACTCTTTTCATGAAGTTTACCTTTCCACTTCACTTTACAGGAATATCAGGGAAGACAGTTGCTTGCAGTGATGCAGCGGGCCACCAGCAAAACCAGAAACACAAACCCAGGTAGCCTGCATCGCAGTTTAGTCCTCTGCTCATCAGGACACAACATAAGCAACGCTTTACAGTTTCAACAGAATTTCATCTTTGGGTTTCAGGTTTACTTCAAATGAAAAGCTTCAGCACCAAGCTGCAGGGAGGCATCCCCCACTCACCCAGCCTACTCTATCTGATAACATACAACTCTGTCCAATACTTAACAAACATTTAGTCAAAGGTCCTGGAATATGATACAACTTACAAAACAGGACAGTTTTACAGAAGATATGATGACATTTAAAAAAAAAAAGCTTAACTAAAGACATATGACATAGAGGGATTGTGTACTTTGAAGAGGAAAGTCTCAAGTCAGCAGCCAAGGTTGCACTGTCAATTTTTCAGAGGTAAAGAGAAACCGAGTAAATTATTGTTCTAAAAGAGAATAGGTTCGCTTTTGTATGAAACTTTGGAAAAGCAGGGAACTAGATAATTAGGCTAGTGGCAAACTGGATTGAGAATAAGCCAAATCCTTGTGCACGACAGTCACCAGGCTCTCACACCAAAAAAGGTGGAAACCTTATAAAAATAATCAGGAAGTATTAGAAAATCAGCACCCTTCTCATTCCTGGTTGTTTTTAAGCCAGTTTTCTCCCTGCTTTCAACACAGAAAAAAAATTAATCCCATGAACAATTCTGAAAATCTCCTAACGTTTTGCTGAGCATTTAAGCATATGGTTCTGTGACAGGTCTCTCCACATGCATATGTGGTCTGCCCATGTTCCCACACTGTTTCAACACCCCATATTCCATTTTTCCTGTGCTCCATCTATGGAGTAATATAATCTTAAACAAAACAATCAACCTTTCAGCAAACAGTAAGCTCTCTCCATAAGTTATGCAGAAGATAACGAAGAAGCTGGCTTGCCTGAAAATTTTCTGAGCCTGCTGTCAGATGTCTAAACATTTAAGTTCCCTCTGAAAAGGTTCTTCAACAGGTCAAATGCACAGTGAAGGGCCCTGAAATAAGATCAAGGTGCAGGCAGACCAGCAATGAAAAAAACACAATTTGTACTTAAGCAAAACCCACACAACTGGCACGGGAAGACTAAGAGGGTAACTGTAAGCACCATCCACCCGTTCCTGGGGCTGAGGTTTGCGTCTCCACACTCTCAGACCTAAGAGAAATTCATGACAAACGTTTTTCTGGGTTGTGACTAATCATTTCCAATGAAAGGAGATATTGGCCAGTCTTGTCTAAACAAACCAGATGAGGCATGTTTAGGAAAGATGTTAGCTAACGTTTTAGACACCACTTAGCACCTACTTTAGGTAAACAATTTAGCTAAAGCAGTTGGTAAACACTGGCGCTTTCCTAGTCTGGACAGTGGCAGGAGAAGCTGCTTTGCCCAGATTTTTACTTTGCTGGTTTATACTAACAGCTATTTGGCTTTAAACAATCCCTCAAATGGAATAGGCTACGATGTGCATGAGGAATTTTTTCCTCAGGTGTCACAGGGCTGCACTACAGTGTCAGTGGGCACACCCACGCCGTCCCCCTCCCCAGCACCTACACAGAAGCAACCGTATAGGCTGCTACAGAGGTGGGATGAAATAAGTCCATCCTCTAAGACAAAGCAAGGCTTGTCAATTGAGGTAATGTTTTATTAAACTGACCGAGCAGAAAAAGCAGCTTTCAGACACGTAAACTGTTGTTCTTCACTTCTGTCTCTGCCCTTGGACCATCCCACCTCCAGCAAAATTTCTTCCTCTAATGAGGAGATGAGTTGCCCTACTGGTACCTGTTTCTGCCTGTTATCTAGATGACCACCCAGAAGCACTGCCAAGACTGCACCAAGACTTCAGGTATCTACAGTTTTCAGTATCTACATTTAAATAAAATGAATCTCAAACTCGTGACAATTTATTCAAAGGAGACTCACTTACAATGGGACTAACTTTGGTTTCTAAACTGCAGGAAATGAGAATAGAGGTGATTGTTTTAGATGTAATTCTGATTTACAGGGAAAAGCCCTCTGAGGGTTCAGAAGGGAAGGTGACTGATACTGATGTTATCCTCTGAGTGTGGAGGGAAACAATAAAGGCAACAGAATGAGGGTGATGGACTTAAAAAGGCTTTAGTAAATTCAGGGAACCAGCTGGCTGGGCTCCTGGAACAGAAACTTCAGTGGGTAAACACTGACAAGCTGTCAGAGGGGAAGGCTGGAAGCAGGACAGTAGACAAGAAGGTATCAGCTGTTCAAAAATCAGAAGTTTTGAAAATCCAACACAGAAACAACTTATTATGGCTAAGAATAAATGTAAAATAATGGCAAAGCTCTCCTGTGACAAAATCGGAAGCTACGTCACAAGAAGAGCATCACAAGTACTGAGGGACCTGAAAGATGAAAAGAGAATATTCTGTAAATATATCAAAAGGAAAGTACAGCCCTATTGCTTCATACAGAAGGAGAGAAAATAATTCATGACTGAGAGAGACTAAAGTAATCCATGTTTTCATTGCTCCACGTCTTCACGAAAAAAGGTTAGCTATGACCAGAAACATCACACCATTCTAAAAATGAGTCAAAACCAGACTAGAATAAGGCAAGAAGCAGCTAAAAAATGTAAGACAGGTTAAATGTAGTCAAGCCCACAGTTCTGGTGAAATCCAGTACTGAATTAAATCAAAAAAACACAAACCTGTGAACCACTGCCAATCATCTTCAAGAATCTTCTGTGAACATTAAAGACTCAGCAAAGTAGGAAAGTGAAATGTTGCAATTCTCTCGAGAAATGCAGGCACTGGGGAATAATTACTAGAAGTAGAGGGTGAAAGATCTGGATTAGTTTAGTTTAGGAAAAAGGAAAATGAGGGGAGTGCAGTAACTCTTGAGATATTTTAGAGATATTTAAAGAAGACAGCAATTAATTGTTCATCACATTTACAGAGTAAAAGACTAGTTGGCTCCATTTGCAGAAGAGGAGGTTTATTTAGGTCAGACCCTTGGGAATTTCTCCCTAGGTATGGACAGTTAAGGATGGGAACATCCCAGGAATACTTGTGGAATTGCCCTCACTAAAGATGCTCACGAATAAGAAAACAGCTATCAAGAATGCCTTGGGATATTCAGTTGTGCCACAGAAAAAGGGAAGGAGTCCCTTGAAAAATGAAGCTACAGAGTTTCTTGAAGTCCCTTCCAGGGCTACATTACATTTCTGTGATTCCCTAGGGCTTCAGGAACAAACCCGAGGTGATATTGGGAGGGAGGGGAAAAAATAAAAGAACAAACCAGCAAAAAGCAAAGCCCACCTCCAGGTTGCTGCTAGTCTCTCAACTTCTGGTTCTTTTAGAAAAGCTGAAATGACTTTGCAAAAGGATTCAGAAGAAAAAGCTTTTTTTGGACAGTGATTCAAACCTGAAGCTGTGCTGTAGGTGCTCTCAATTGCCCCCCGAAAAGCCTCCCACTTGGCTCATTAGGCTGAGAAAACAGCCTTCACAGCTAATCAACCCTCCTGAATACTATTCTTGGCTGTTGATAACAACGACGCATCTTAGAACAATGTTACCTACTTCACTTGAAAAACAAGCAGAATCCTGCTTGCAATGCAGGATAATATATGTGACCCATATTAGACATGGACTGCATACAAGAAACCGAAGTTCTCTTTCTCTAAACTGTCAGCAGCTTACAGACCCTTGCATTTAATCAACTACTGGAGCTGGGGAAAGGTTTCCTTTGCCTGAGCATCACTGAAGTTACGTGCACTGGTGTGAAGAAGAAAACTTGCACAATGATTGCTACTAGCAGTTTCTGTGCATACCTGTTAGAACAACTGAACAGAAACTCATTTTGCCACTGAGAAGAATGACTTGCAAAATATGCTCCAAGATAGGCTTTGACCATTCACTGTGTGCCTTGTCTATCAAGGATTCTCATAGTCCGTCATCCACTTGCAGAACAGCTCTTGTAGTTGATAACCATGGAAGCAAGGACTGCCTTGTAACACTCGCACACTAAGGGCAGAGACAGGCAAAATTAACCGTGCAGCTTGTAAGGTGCAGTGCTAAAACATGGTGATTTACCACAGAATAACTCAACTGATAGAGATTTTTAAAAAAGGAAGAGAGAGGAACATGGATGCTTTGTTTGTTTGGATATAACTAGGGACAAATGGGATAGAAATCAAGGCAAACAGGTACCAGAGCTAGATGCAACAACTTAACCTGCAGGAATAAAGTACTGTACATCAGATGACCATGAGCTTGCTTGTCACATTATTTGGAGTTTCTACAGGCCTCTCAGTATATCCTTGCCCTGAGGTAAACTTGCACCCGCCTACAGAAATACAGCTAGGAAATTAGAAAAGTCTATACTTAAATTCAGCTCTTAAAATTTAGTAGGCATGTTGTTGAGAAGCTAATGTCCTTTTAGCTTTTAACAGTGTGACATTCCCAGAGGAGGTGGATGATGCAATGAAACAGGAAAGGCTATCTGGACAGAGATGTGCTGTTTATTATTATCAGTCGGACAACAAAATTTACTGACATACTCTTTGGTGGATGGACTGTAAAGTGAACCCTTTTTTTCCCTTCCCAAAGTAAGAATGTCACCACAATGAGGAAAAATTTTTCTTTTGCTTTGTGTGTAATAAAAATACAAGTGTTTTTGCAGGGGCAGGTTCCTATAACAGGAAGAGGCGCATCTATGCGAGACATTGTACCTTATACTATTACAGTAAAATTTCCTGCAACAAGCAAGGCTTTCTTGTATATGAGTAAAGAACGACACTGCTTACACCACCAGCTACTGCCTGCACTACTTGTAGGAGTCGGGGATCATCTTTGCTCTGCCCAGGACTAGTAAACGTTTCTAATAGCTAAAAAACCCCGTAGTATGATGGGGGGGGGGGAAGTCTTTGTCTGCTGTAACATTTATACTAGTTATACACATTAAAATGTTGGAGAAACACAATCTAGTGATACAGTGAAACTGGCTCAGCAAGAACTGCTGCAAGATTGCGAAGCTGATACAAAGGTCTTTTTGAGTGAGCAACTGAAACCAGTCCTCCAATAGCTAGTTTGCTGCTCATGAAATTAATAAGGCATAGAAACAAAAACCTTTTGGGAAATTTAACTTCAGGATTGCTAATTTGGAAAGAAGAACACATTCCAGATGACTGAGGCTTTGGTAAATTTAATGCTAACCATGTACTGTAAATACTCTTTTATGAAGCCACTCATCTACAACACAGTGTGGTGAATACAGACTGTGTGCCAAGTTTAACATGTTTGGTTTGTATGCAGATAGAACATCAAGCTATGAGTAAATCTGCTTTGTGTTCTCTTTCTTCTGACTATTCTTATTGTGAAACCCAATGAACTGAAAGAAAAATTGAATTTTAGGCTGACTTGAGATCTGTATCTCATTTTGAATCACTTAAGCTGCATCCCCGGGTTTTTACTATGTTACTCTACAGCTATTACAAATACAACAGATGCCCAGTATACTTCAATTGCTATTAGTGTCTCTGCATATTCCTATACTTGTCCTGAAACACAAATGCTTAGAAAAACTTCCTGAGGAAGCTCTCCAGTATGTGGTCTGGCTGAAAGGAAAAATAGGAATTATAAGCGTACACCTTACAAAACAGCATAACAGAAACCAACCACTAGTTGTAAAGATTCAGTGGTAACAGTTATTTTACTTTGTGTTTCCAAAATAAATGATTGTTTCTGAAAGCTTTCTGTGCATTCCCCAAGATCAGGAAAAAATTAGAAGTGAGTCTACAAACAAAATCTAGATGAAGATATTTTCAGTTATGCACTTCACTCACAAGACATATTGCTTATTTTTGAAAAAAAAAAAAAAAAACAAAAACCACTTACGCTGAAGAAGAGACATACCCCTCTGGCTAACACAGTACATAGCAATGCATTAGTGGAGTATTCTCTTCCCTTAAGTTTGAAAAAGGTGATTTCACTAGCAACGCTGCTCATGGATGACCCTCCATCACTTTGGTCTCAAACAATTGCCAGCTCTTTGCAATTTGTAGAGAATTCGGTGGAAAACAGCGGCTAAAAGTTTCTGAAACTGGCAGTTAAAAAACACCTCCTACAAACTTGGCTTCCTCCTAATGCACCTTCTCCTGGAAGCCACGCCACTTGTCCTCAGGCTAGCAAGGTGCTTCCCCGTGGTGACACTTGGCTGAGAAGTCCCAAGTCCCTCACACAGAGCAGGGGAGTGTTACTTCTGGAGAAAGAGCTGCAGCAAAGTGGCTTTGCAATGCTCAAAGCAAGCTGCTGAGAGCCGTGGGAGAAAACCGTGGTCCCATCTCATAACCTTATCCTGCTTCTGCACCACCACAGTGTTTTCGGGACACATCTGCCTTCCCCCAGAGAATGCATCTGCATGTAGATCAACAGGGACAAACTCCCACAGTACCAAGGGAGCCACAGGCAACACAACAAATGACAACTTTGCTTTCAGCTTTCCAGGAACATTCAAGGGAGGTTTATGCTTGCTCTGCTAGAAGTCGTGCCGCAAACAGGGCTTTCATGTGACTATCTCATGTCCCAGGGAAAATACTTTACCTTCTAGCAGATGTCATGGGAACAGATTAAGAGCAAAGATACCACCACATTCCTCCAATGCTCAGCAGAAGTTAGCTGCAAAGCAGCCTCGTGTACCTGGGTTACTGCGATACCCTTACCCTATGGCCAGCGGGTAACTGGGTAGCGAGGTGACACAGGAACCTCATTGCATGAGCTAGGATTTTTATCTTGTGAACACAGGTCCATTAGAGGCTGGCTGGGATCGTGGCACTTTCCATCACTCTAACGCGTTTCCCGCCTCAAAGGCTCCGGCTATGTGAATTAAACTGTGACTGGAGAGGTGTGCGCTGTGAGGTCCTGAGGTGGCTGAGCAGGACCCCAAACCCCACTTCTCACCACCTCCTTCCCCTCACAAGGCCATGCCTCACGTGAGGTAAGCACCAAAGCCTGATTTTCAGTAAACTCAGCTCCTTAAAAGCTCTGTATAAAACAAAAGCACGTGCGAGCACAGACACTCACCACGTGAGCTGAATAAGGGAGACAGCCCAACTTCAGTACACAAGGAGGGGTCGATCTACACACCTACACATAACCCCCCCATCTCCTTCTCTTACTGTGGTACCCCCATTCCTCTGCCTCCTGGCAAGGAAGGACCTGCCGGACCTGGCTAGCAGCAATGGCCACTGGGCCACCACCCACCGTCAGACTGGGCAGCCAACTGCTGCTTCTGGTCCCAAGTTATGCCTACCTTCCCCTCAGCAGGGCATGAATTTGGGTCACCTTCCTCTACCCAGATGCTGTTTTACGCAACTTCTGGGAGCCTCGTAAACCTTTGAGACCAATTCTCTGTTGTCAAATGTGGTGGAAAACCAGCGGGCTAGTTTAAATCTCTCCTGGTGAGGGAGCAGGGTGAATTCACAGACAGCGCGAGCACACAGCCTCGTTTCCTTGGAAAGCCAGGCTGAAAAATCCGAATGTAAACAGAAGAGTTTGTCAAAGATTTTCCTCGTTTCTAAGATGTACTTCAAGGAGAGTGTCAGGCGCGAGGAGGAGCACCTCCCCCCACCCCACACGCAGGGCTACGGCCAAAGGGAGATGCATCTCCCGCCTCACCAGCAAGCAATACAGGGGACGTGGCCCCCCTGGCCTGCCCCAAAACAGAGGGGTCTGGGTCCCAGAGGAGGCTCTGCACATCAGACAGAAAATGAGCAGACACAGGGAGGGAGTTGACCAGGCCCCTCCTGAGGTACAAAACCACGTTCCTTCAGATCCAAATAAACAATGTTCTCTCCAAACACTCAGGGTTTTTTTTTTTTCCCCATATATAAATAATCCACTTTCCTTCACCTTTCTAAAAGCGAAATTCAAAACAAAACCCAGCAGTACCTCATGATCCAGCAGGTGCAGAGGGGCTTTCCAGCTGAGCTTCCCCAGCCCTCCAAGGTCACCCTCTGCACGGTCGCCTCCACCCCACGCCTGCAGGCTCGCGGCAGAAAAAGGTAGGAAGAAACCCCCAGCGCCCAGTGAGCCCCAACCACCAGCACTGCTGCACCCGCGCTCCAGGCGGGACTATGTACAAGGCACAACGACGATTTCTTTCTAGTAGTACACAAATGTACTAGAAAAAATTCAAAAGTAACACAGGGTGAAGCTCCAGGGGTTCACAGACTATTTACAGAAATACAGCCATGCTAGCAGGGCTTCATTTGCTGTTTAAGCATATGCAATCTCAGATCCCCAAACTGTAAGCGTTTTACTGGCATACAACTGACAAAACCACTCAGCCTCTTCTGCAACAATTTCTAATCCTCCCATGATGTTCCAATTAGGTCTGCTACTAATAACTGTCAGCTTTGTGAATAATTTCACATAATTCACTTGGGCAGAAATCATCCCTACAAATCTGCAGCTAGGATTGAAGTAACCGACCATTACTCACTTTCACACCGTAATGCAATCACATTTCATCCCATTAACTTTCACCTTCGGTGCCCAACAGTGCTGCCCTGGTGACACTTTTCCATACGTTGAATTACAATAATACACAGGAACATGTGTAAGTCAGTGGACCCAGAGCAGCAGCTAATCATCTTTGGATCCAATGCAACCTCCTTCATAGCTGAAGGATTTTCTGAAGCCTCTCTTAAGGACTCTCTCCCATACTGTATTCAAGAAAGCGTATCCACTTCTTAACTCTGATGCTACCAGAGTCTTTCTTCTTCCTAATATGAGGAAAATGATGAAGAGTTGTGAATGTAGCCTGGACCAGAAAAGCACAGACATTAAAGCATGTTCAGTGCTTCCATAAGCATGACTGGGAGCATATTTAATCTTCCTTTTTGCAATAGTAGCATGTCTCTCTACTTTCTAATTTACTTTGACTCAGAGGAAATACGTGACAGTCAGCACAGCATGCAAAATTAAATCTTGGCCTAGCAATCAGAGACAAAGCAGTCAACAAAAGCTGAAGAATTTCTTTCATCTTTTGGTTTTTGTTTTAAGAAATGCATATCTACTCTGAGTTTTAGATTGGGAAGCTTTTGATCTTGCAGTGCAATGGAAAGGAAACCTCTGCTTGAAGTTTGCAGCTAATGCTCTGTTTGCAGAGGGCAAACTTTCCTAGTGAGTCTTTATCAGAGCAGGCGCAGGACAGGAGGACCCATCTTTGACAGCAATTTGTAGCTGTGGCCTGGTATATGTATCTCGTTACCTGCCCTGAACTGTTGCACAGCAGTGCAAGATGCTTCTAGTAAGTGGCCACATTCCTTTTCAGAGGTGGGTAAAATGATTTATCTTCTATATATAGACCTGTTGAAGTACAAAATGATGCTGATTTTTTCCTTGCAGTTGTTCTCAACATATGCTTTTCCATGTCACATTATTATGATTCTGAAAGGGTATGTTGAATATTTATCAGGCTAAAATACAAACTAGCTGTGCCATCCCTCAAAAATGTAGATTTTAAGCTTCTTACCCTTACTGTAAAATTTTGGTGATTCAGAAATAATCTAACAAGAGCATTCCTAGACAAATAATTTCCTCTACCAGTTTGTCAAGTCCAGTTTAGTTGTTCAAGGGTTACAAGATTTAAAAAAAAATCCAGCCATGTTTATATATAGTAATACATTAGAATATAATGGAATACAGTCAACAAGGTAAATCTCTTTTCTATAGTCTCCATTTGTCTGTAAGCCATCTGCAGCTGAGAAGTTTCATTGTTACAGGTCCATTAATGAGATCAATACAAGTTATATCCACAAGGGATTAGCTGGCTCATATGCTATTGAAAGACTCTTGGGTTCAGCAAACTGTTTTGGTTCTCATGTGCAGTTATGCCTAACCATGCCCCTCCTTTCCTCCTTTTGCAATCCAAAACCTGGAAATGAAAGCATTCCCATTTTTCCCCAATATCAACTTTCACACACAAAAAAATCATACAATAAATAGATTCAGAGATTCTAAATTTATCTTCAGTGGATGCTCTGGGAACGACGAGGGGTAGGCAAAAGGGAAGGCTCTCTGCCAGATATTTCCTCTCCAGTATTTATTAACTGACTTTTCCTCTGCTTTCCTTTGTGGCTTGTCTCGGGTTTAGTTATGCATTCATCAGTTTTAGTTTTGGTTCCTGAGCAAGCCCAGCTGCAGTCGCTGTCAACTCATATCCACAGCATTTAATGGCCCTCTTGTACCCTCCACTCCTACCCAAGAAGCTGTAACTTTTATTTCTGGATAATAATGGCGGCAGGTGAAAAAATAAATTAATAGACAGCAACAATAATCTTAAAGACACTCCCTCCACTTTCATCCCTAGTGTAAAGAAACAGAAGGACAATAAACACAGAGCTGCTGAGCACAAGAGTCTGGTTGTTTCTCCGGGGAAGAAAAAACATCAAACACATGCGCATTTGCCATGGAAGAAAGGCTGCCTTTCTGGTTGTGTCCAAGCTCACATGACTGATACAAGTTGACATAACAGTGCAGTTATTTATCACACAGATGTTTAAAGATACCTCTTAATAAAAAATGATAATCACACACAGTGCCACAAATCCACCAGGCCGTGAAAGCTAATATTTACTCAATACTAAATACCTAATGGCCATGCAAGCCTCTGAGGAACCAAATTTGGTTACTGCTTTACTACTTGGAAAGCCAGCACTTCAGAGAAAATAGATTATTTGGATTTTTTACCCAGCTATTCAGCCTTTACATTTTCCATCAAACACTCAGTCACAGCACACAAGTTTTCCATTTTCAGAAATACTGCACTTTCAGCACTTCAGATGCCAGTAAAATGGATTGTCACCTTTGCATTTAGTTTTGCATTGGTTTGGTTTTAACACTGATACAGAAACTGGAAACAGAAAGGGAGCGATGAACAATGCAGCCCTTGAGCACCGTCCTGCCGGCGCACCAGGAGGTGAGGCAGGAGCTGAAGGAGAGAAGGGTCCCTTGCTGCACCCTTTGGCCTGCTGACAACCCGCTTTTCCTGCCCCGGTGGCATTTCCTGCCTTGCCTTTGTGAGGGACAGCATGAAGAAGCCTCCATCCACTTTTCATCTGTTTATTTAAGGAATTTACATGGCCATATGATGATCCTGTATGTGCCACATAAGGTTTAATTTTTTTTTTTTTTAATTTATTGTTAACTGTAATTTTTATCCCTGAGGTAGAAAAGTATTACTGAGAGAGAGTTTTCATCTCTGACCAGTTTCGGTATGGGTACAGACATGCTAGCACAGTGCAGGGCTATGCAAGAAGTCCTGGGCTAGCCCGGGTACCCGGAAAAGTATAAACAGATCAGTGTGGTTCTCTGCTTGGGCAAATGTCTCTTTTCCTCCTTACCACTTGACGTTGCTTTGTACAGCAATGGCAAAACCTGAATTTGAAGAAGTTGCGATTTACTTGAAGCAGGCAACAACTGAGGCAAAAATCCTTCAGACAAATTATTTGCTCATTTCCACCCATTATGCAAGGATAAACGCTATAAACAGCAGAAAAGAAGAAAGCTGCTGTAGGATGCTGGGAAATACAGTGTCAGTAAATGCAACAGGCTGTACATGGATAAAACCCACTGAGTTTGTGCATACACAGTTATGTGATCTAAATTACCCATTATTACTCAGGAAAGAGATCTTAGAATCATAACAGAGTTCTCTGAAAGCATCAAGTTGAATGCTCGGGGATGGTAAAAGGGAAAAACAACGTCAGGGACGATTACAAAAGAAACAGAGAACATCATCTCTGCTTATAAACCGAAGTTTTGCCCACATCTTCAATACTACGCACAGTTCTAAAATGGATTTGGGATAATTAGAAAAAGACACAGAGAAGGAAGACATAAATAGCAGCGGTACAAAACAGCTTCTTTACAAGAAGAGATTATCCAGAGGAGGACTTTTCAGCCTGCAAGAGAGATCATTGGGGAGAAGAATATGATTATGGTCTAGTATCACGAATAGCATGGAGATAGTGAGTGGGATCAACTGTTCTTATGATGCAAGAAATAGGGGGCACCAAATGAAATGATCAGACAGTTAGCTTAAAATGAGAGGGGCCAATTTTATTTTTTTTATTATACACTACATAATTAAGTTGAAGAACTCATTGCCACAGGATGTCTTGAAAGCCAAAAGCATAAATGGATTAAAAGAAAAGCAATTAGAGAAATTCATGGAAGAACGGCCCATCAAGGGCTATTAAATACAATGATGCAGATACAACCTCTGGCTCAAGCAGTACCCAAATGGCCGACTGCCAGAAGCTGGGAAGAAATACTGCTACTGCTGCTGCTGCTGCTGCTGCTGCTCTACGCCGGCCACTAGCAGATGCTTTGGGAAAAGACTGAAGGACCAAGCTATGGTCTGAGTCAGGATGTTGGATTAGATGGGTCTTTTCTGTGGCCCAGTATAGCTGTTTTGATGTTCTTCTGAAATGGACTAATTTGTCTTTGAGAATCTGATGCTTATTAATATCCAAATTTAGTTCCTTCCCTATAATAAGAGGGGGTGACCAGAAATTAGCAGAAATATTACAAACAGCAATTATTTAAAGTAATGCAATTACCTATACTTCATACATTTGGATTGTCTTTAATCTGGGAATTGCTACATGATTTAAAAGCCACTCAGCTAAACTTACTGCTGCTTGAAAGTTTGTGACAAAAGCTTTACACAACACTACAATAATGCTTCTATGTTTAAATGCACAAGAAAAATATCTGGTTAAATGCACAACAGTTATTGCTTGGAGGGAGAGAGATGTATAGAAGCAACAAAAGGCCCCATCTTCTCTCACATTTATCAGTAAAAACTAAATCAACTGCACTGAATTTCCATAGATCAGCAGTGCCGTAGAAGGGCAGGATCACCTCATAAAAGCCATTAAAGACATCTTAGATTGTTTCAACAATACAAATTAATGTTTTCATTCTTGGAGGTTTCCCTAAGGGCACTGTAAAGTTGCAGAAAAATCAATTACTGAAATAATACCTAATCAATAAGTAAAGGCTATGCAGAAATGCATATGCACCAGGCTGCACAAATCACTGTCAACTTTTTGAGTTCTTCTTCTGTTTCTGCTTTAATATTTCCCTAGCATAGTTTTAGCATTCTGAGTTATTCAGCTGGTTAAGGAACAAGATGAAGCAATTTCATCAAAGTGAGATTTGTTCCTCCTCTGCGTTTTCAAAAAACAGGAAAGATGAGATTCAGGTAGGTGGACAGTTTTGAAGTGAGAGTGTTTTGCACTAAACCTTTTACAACTTTGTAAGAGTTTTCAGTTTTTGAAAAGTGTCCGCTCCACTTCTTTCAGACGCTCCTCCCAAGACAGACTGGAGAGGACCCTGTTCTGATGTATTCCACAAAACATTTGTGGGGGAAAAATACATACAAAAAGCAAAATGTAACATCACCATGAAAGCATAGCTCTTGAATTCAAGATTCGCATTCGAAAGAATTAACATGGTTGGTTTCTAAAGCAAGTCCCTAAAATAAGCGGTAGTACATAAGACGGATTAATTTAAAATTGATCTTGACCAATATAACACTGAAAGTTCTCACAATATAAATGTGGTCTCAGCAAAGGGACGGAGGCAGATGAAGGTAGGAGGGAAACAGATGCTACAATGAACATACCCACAAGGTAACATCTTCATTGGCAAAGATGCCAGAGGAATCCTTGTAAAGCAGACGTTCCTGACCGAGGTTGCATTCCAGGTGTTCACTTCTCATTGACGTCATCCCACCCCCCTACAGCTTTAACAGGAGAGGGTATTCATCTTCACTCCCCATCCTAAATTGCTGCACAGTAAACTGCAGCTCAGCACTCCTAAATGACTGTCAGATCCCACCACACACAGCGTAGTCTTTTGGTGGTGGGAAAGGAGTGATTTTGGGGTGTGTAATCAGAGCCTTGCCTCCAATGAGAGGGAGGATGACAAGGAAATGCTAGAAATGAACAACCATTTTAACTGAAAATGGATAATCTTGACAAAAGGGACAAGAATCCCATGTTTCCCTGGGCCAGGTGAGTCCCCTCAACATTGTGCGACAGTGTAACTCTCATTTGTCCACTCCACGTCTCCATTCTCTTTTCTGTGAACTGACATGCTCCAGCAGAAATGTGGAAATGTTTCCTACCACTCTGTTTCCTGCTTAGAGATGACTTCAATGCCATTGTGGCTGAGAAAGCCATTTCATGCACAACTGCTCTATTAGTAGCTTCTTCACGTAAAAGGGGCAGCTTAACTCCAACTCCACCTTCTCTGGCTCTTCCACCTGGAGTTTAAGGTCTGTGAAGGGATGGTTGCACATGCCACTCCTTCGAGAGGGCTTCAAGCTGCAGACCTTGGATGCAAAGAGGAGTGTGTGGGCAGCCAGTTCCCAGCCTCCAGAGGAAGGATGCTACTCAGACACAACACTATCCATAGCTTTTCATAGGAGGTAATGTCCCATACTCAGCATGACAATGGTGTAGAGCTCATCCTCAGAGGCCTCACTTCCCAAAGTTACATGCAGGGGAGACTGGGAGCCCAGTATCTAAGTCTTAATTCCTTTGTGGGCCGAGGTCCTGAAACATTAGGTGCACATACTGCAAAATATTTTATGGTATCTGTAAAACAGCATAATTGAGTACTCATTAAAATATTGAAAGCACAATGCCAAAGCAGATAAAGGTCGTGGTGCAAAGTTCCCAAGCTCAAACAAGGTATTGGTTGAGTTGTTGCTTCATTGTCTAAGCAAATGATCAGAAACACATAAGCTGCACGCCCTACAGCTGCACTGTAAATACGGTTCTATTGCTAAAGTCCCCAAAGCCCACAAAGCATCATGTTGTTTCCAGCAGCAACTTCATGGCTAAGACAGACCAGGTTATTCTTCGTCTGCCTCATGCTGAAAAATCCCTGCATCCGGATCAATATGATTCAAACATAATGAGCCCTTAACGTTGGATGAAAAAGTTGTAGTAAGGGACCATAGGAAAGGCACACCTTCAGCTTCCACTCCGTCTCTGGTAAAACATCTTTCAGTTACCATGGGAACACATCTTCCTGCAGTACCATAATCTCCCATCTACCATGATAAATGCAATCCAACGTCCTGAAATAACTGCTACTTTGAGCAGTTCACCCTCTCCTCTTGCAAGGGCACACAGAGGCATGCATGCACACACAGGCACAGACCGACAACAGCCTGACTCTTCTGCCTTTCCCCTGGGCCAGGTGTGTGCAAGACAGGCTGCCTTCTTCCACTTCAACTTTCTCGGGCTTGAATCTTTTTCAGATTTGTGACAGAAGAAGATAGATTAAGCAAAAGGGATGTTTTAGTAGTTTGATTCCAATATGATCGTTGGAATAGCGGAGGCTGACTCCTTGCTTTGCCTGATACTTCCTTTCAGGTGAGACATTTCAGCCTCTCTGTGCCTCAGCTGTGCAGAACACAAACCCAGTGCTTTTCCCTTCCAAAGAAGATGAAGGGAAGCATAGCATCTCCTGGCCACAGATGGAAGCTGCCAGAGCCCATCATCCTGTTACATAAATTACTGCGGCATTTGGGGTTTGTGGGTTTTGGGGACTTTGTTTGTTTGCTTGTTTTGGCACCGCTGGCATACATCTGCCTTCAGATCCTGAGCCCCCAGCCATCCCCCTGAAGGAGCATGGCCAGAGAGCTGGGAGCGATGCACACAGAGACTTGACAGAGCTGATGAAGAAAGCCATGGAAAATAAGCGGCACTTTGAACTACCAGATCCTTGCTGCTACTGGCTGGGATGCACAAGCACAGTAGAGCCAGAGCTACACACAAAGCAAGGGAAAAGCTCAGGGAAAATGGTTTATATTTTAACTATGTGATTTCAGCTTAAGGACACCACAACGACAGCTTCTCCAAAGGAAATCAAGGGGGTTAAAATGCTAGTTAAGGAAATGCAGCCTGATAGGCCTTTTTGCACATTCCAACCTTGTTCTTGCAAAGGAGCCTGAAACTTTCCCAACTGACCGTGATCATAAGAATATGAATCGTTTTTTGAATCTCTAGACAACTAGCACAAACTTATGGCATTTGGGAGTAGCAACTGTCCTCTGACCATCACGTATTAGAGCAAGAATCAATGAAGTATTTAAATCCATGCAACCTTTTGCTTTAAACATACAAGTCCTATTTGGAAAAAAGCATGGTTCACCTGGAAGCTTGGAAATATGTGTTGGCGGCAGGGAGGAGAGGTTATCCATGGCACAGTGGGTCTAGTTCATTTAGGACTGTGCATCACACATTTGACTAAGCCAGCTGGTGAAGGACAAGAGATGGCCCATCATTCCAGTTGTTCATCACAATGAAACTTTTTCATCATGCCAAATTGCAATTAGGTGCATGGACAATTCAAACTGAAAAAGAAGCAATTTAAGGGAATCTTTACAGAAAATGATTATTCAGTGTAACTAATTGTAGTGATTTATAGCTGATGAGCTATCCATCTCCAGACCTACAAACACTCAAATTATTAAGCAAGAAACAGTCTGATCCTAGACAATAAGACAGGAATTCAATGACTGAAGGAAATTACTTTATTGATAAACAGATGTCAGTATTTAGCACCAATAGTCTATGACCCCTTTTATCTCTGGGCCTCAGAGCACTTTACCAACATTAATTAGCTTTGTGAGATAGCTCTGATACCCATTTTATGGGCACAGAGCAATTATGCCTACTTTATGGGCACAGAGCAGTTAAATGGCACTCTCAAGGTCAAAGAAGAGTTCCGGTACCCAGCCACCAAATCTGTCCAGCAACTCACTCCACTAGTAATATATTTAATCCTTATTCACTAGATCAGTTCCCACGCTTGAGTGGACCATCTGACTGAAGTTTAGATAATCTGGTATTTCCCACAGATAGACAGCTAGGAATTGCAAAGCATTCCCCATAGTGTAAATCTACACCAATATCACACTGAATAGCAAGTCTAAGAACTAGCATTTGAAGCCTTAGAAATCTGATTTTCCCATAATTGCAGTCAATATCAGCATTTAATTGAGAACATCTAACACCATATAGATAACCATAGCATATTCATTCTCTTCCCAACCTGCAGCCACTTAATAGCATTGAGAGACTATAACCAGTCAACACTACTACAAAACTCAGTTTTGCATAAATGATTGCCAATGCGCCGTGGCTGAGAGGAGGTAGGAGAGTTACCATAGCATGAGAAATGAGCCTTAATACAACCCTTCTACTAAGTGTGGCATAGGCACAAAGACAAGTTCTGCTCAGTCTGTCAGCTACAGACAGGTGTTTCCCTCTACTGCAGAGGCAAGAGGGAGCAGTGATCAAGACATTCAAATGCATGACATTTTCAGTTCTGTCACCAACCTGTGGTGCGACCTTTCATATACTGCTTTGCCCTTGTATTTGTTCCTCCTTTAATAAAAACTGAGGGAACAACTCTTTTCCCAAATTCAGCCTCCTCTGCTTTTCAGTTTGGGAGATCCCTGGCCATTCAGCCACTCAATTATGTATGGAGCTGCATGAATCAAAGGCTTCTCTTTTTTTGAAAAAGCTGTAACCAAATAATCAAAAATCCTACCCAAAGATATTCATTTTTTCCTTTTTGTTGAGGTTCACAAAGTGACTGCTTTATTATTATTGTTAGCTTCAGATATCCAGATCCCTTTTTAAGATTCAGGTAAATTTAGAGGTAAAGACACCACATCAAAACAAAACAGAAAAATGCAATTTACTTCTCCTCTCATGCTGTTTTTCTTCTTAGACAAACCTGAACAAATTTGTGGAAGAGTCCAACAGCTCCAACTCAAAAGCTGCATTTTCATCATCCTTTTGAGCTTGAGAGGTTCACTAACAGTTTCTGCCCAATTTTACCTGTCTACTTACATAGAAAACAAATCGGCATTTAATTAGGTGCATGTGACTTCAGAGCTACTCTGTAGTTGCACCATGTGGAGATGAAGAGTATCTTAATCCATCACAGCTACTCAAAGCTTCCTCAGAAACCCTTAGATTTGTAACATTTTGTAGTTGTAAATACATAACATGCCACAAAACCCTTTCCACAAATACTGCCTGTGAGCACTGGCCCAACAACAGGGTCTCGGGCACATTTGCAGGTATGCAGAGTACAGAAAGTGCTCTTTGACATGTTGCAGGGAGGACTGGATACTATTGTAAGAACAGAGCACCTTTCTTTTCCTTGCAATTGCATCCCAGGTCGCTTAAGCCAACAGGGCTGTTCTTCGCATGGGAAGATAATCTGTTTATTTAACCTGCTTAAATTCTGCAAGTGAGTATGTATTATAACTTCTTTTCTCCTCAACCAATGTATAAATCTATGGTCTAAATACCAGCCAGTTTCTCCCAAAGAGGAAAGTCTCAGAAAGGGGCAAGGCTTGAACACAACCTTTATACAGGCATAGTGACAGCCCCTCTTGGTGAAGAGAAGCAGCTCAGGAGCTCCTGGAAGCCATCAAGCTTACCAACACCGATGGAAGAGCAGCTGTGAGACCAAAGAGCTGAGGAAAGAAAGGTGAGAGGGAAACCCATGACAGTAAGCAAATACCAGTTCCTTTGGGGATGCTCGGCTCTGTCCTACCCCTCCTCACTCTCTTTTCATCCTGTGACCACCAGTGACAGCTCAGCTGAGCTGGGCAGGATGGCTCTGGCCTGGTGATGCCATGCCACGGGGTTCAAATACCTTCCCCCTGCTCTCACCTGGCACAGGACACCAAACTTGGACTGCCATTGTCCCCAAATCAGAGAAAGGCAGGGCAGCAGGGAGGCAAAAGTATGTGCAGGGTGGTGGGCGCTTCCAGGATCTTCCTGTAGCCTGGCAGGTGGAGGGATTTTAGCAGATGAAAGCCATTCCCGGCTCTGCACTGTCATCTTCTACACAGATCATGCACAAACAGGGGAACAAAAGAGATGTGTTTGTCCCAGTTCTATTAGAAACACAAAGACATTGTTTTGGTGGATAATTTGTTTGCTCAGGAAAGCTCAGCTCAATTGCAGGAGTAGCAATTGCTGTGAGGTCCTGCAGCTGATTTAAACAGATAAAGTTAAAAACCCCACATTCAAAATTATGTTGAGGAAGACACAAAGATCATAGGCCTTATTTTTAACATCACACAGAAGTGACCCTAGTTTGCCTGTGCAACTACCTGACTTTTCCATGTAAGATAATGGAAATGAGAAGATGAGGCTTCCCCTTAGATTAATTTGCACAGTCACTAACTATGTTCATAAGCAGCTGCACCCACAATGGGTACTCATCCTGCTTGGAAACAAGACTTGCACTAATTCGCCCAACGTTTTGTCCATGTACAAACAGCACACCTTGGCTTTGTTTTGCCTATCTTGTGGATTAATCCTTAGATGACACATTATGTATGCATGTCTTATATTGTTTATTTTTTATATTTCCAGACCTCCCAGATAAAAATGCATAAAATCTAGAAAAACATGCACAAACAATGTTTTAGAAGTTGTTACATCTGTATTCATTTATGAAGAAAAAGCAGTCACATCTGTGCTGCATAAGGATGTGATGGAAGGCCAAGATACAATTATCTCATTGGTGGTTTAAATATAGCTTTCGCCAGAGAGAGTTCATCTTCACCCATGCTGTAAATTGGGTTAATTTTTCAGCATGCCAAATGGCAATTTGTTCTCTTAACATGAATGGCTTTGGTAACATCAGCTGCGGCTTCACAATATTAACATCTTCCCTTTAGAAGAACTCTCAAAAATGAATTATTCACCCTAACTTGAACAACTGCTTCATTCTCAAATCAAGCAAGCAATATTAACCCTAAATTATTCTGCATTAGAGTAAGCAAGAGCTGTCTGAAACAGGGATTAAGTTACTATTTACTCCACTGAAAAACTAGGCATCTGTTTAGACATACAAGTCCGTGACAGGTGTTACCTACGAGAGTGAGAAGCGCTGAGCTGTGAATGCGTAAAATTTTGCAAAGGGACTGCTCAGCTAAAAAAGCATTGGCTCAGCCCACACAGAATACAGCAATGTATTTATTTAAATGAATTGCAAAACTAGTGGTGGAGTAGTTGGCAGATACTTCCACATACGTAACAGAAAATGATGGAGAGTGTGGAGAGACTCCAGCCTGTATCACTCCACAGGATAATGGTTGCACCTGGCTGAGTAGTTTACAGGGAAAAAGATCTTTCACATCAACAAATCCCACTCACTGCATTCATGCTGTCGGACACTTCACAGTCACTAGACTGACCACAAAGGAAAAAAAAAAAACCAAACCTCTCCAAGTTTTACATTTCTTTGTGGGAGAAATCAGGGAAGGAAGTGGCTGTTTTCTAGTCGCAGAAACACTTGGCATACACTGGTGAAGGCAGCTAGTCTGCATTTCTGACAAGGCAACTTTAGAACAAACTTCTATTGATTTCAGTGAAAGTTCCATGATACAAAAAAAAATCCCAGAAGTGTTTTCCAATCTTTTTTTCCCTCCTGTGGCAACCCAGATTCTAAAACACAATTTTCTAGCAGGGAAAGATTTTCTTCATGTTTTTCTTGCAGTTGTCCTATTCAGTTCTTCCAGTATTTTATCTTGCTTTTTTAGAGTATATTTATATTTGAGGACTAGACTACTTTTATGTGCAATGAGCTGATATCACTTAACTCTACACAAAACAGGTAATAATCCTACCTCCAGATACATGATGTCTTCAAAATATGTTTGGAAATTATTTTCAAGGACAACCTTTTCCTCCTCAAAACCTCCGATGAAACTACAGGTTGTTCCGAAGGTGTTATTTAACATCTAATGAGCCTGACAAGTGCCAGGTCCTCTTCCCCACATTCACACCTCCAGACCTGTACACAGCCTTGTGCACCTACATGGGTCTGTACAAGCGTGGAGAGGCAGGTCAGGTACACCCACTTCTCAGAAATCAAACAGAGTTGCGAAAGGGGAATTACACTATTGCACAAAGGCTTTCCCTTCTTAACCCCGCTTGATACCTTGTACGTACTACAATTGTAAAAAATTCCACATGCCACAGATTTTTACATTTCATCCTCCCTAAGGAACAGGGAGGAAATGAAGACCTTCTCCGAAGCATCTCTGAAGCGTGCACTTAGACTTTTCTCTATTCAAGTATATCTGACCTCTAAGAGAGGAAGAGTCTTACTCTGCAGGAGACAATGGAGGTATTCCAAGCATGTGATGGAGCCACCTGTACGTTTTACATCTTGTCCTGTCTTCCCCATTTAACAATCCAATATTTCCAGTATGACCAGGCTCTACACAAATTGTAGGAAGCAGAGGTACTACCATCTCTCTGTTAGAAGGACTGCGTGTGCACCAGCTTCCTTCGAGACAGAAGCAGATGCAAACCTGGTGCCAACACACTGCAGCTGCCAGACCTGGTCCAGAAGAATTAGGATTATCTGAGCTATTCTGTTTTCAAAGCCACCTTCATCTGGGAAGAAGAGGAATTAATTCAATCCAAAGCTGACTGATAATGTGAGGTTGGGTCAGTGCAAAGCAGCAAAGCAAACAGCCTTCAAGGACTACTATTATTGAAGTGAAACTCTTCTCTTTCAGAAGAAAGCCCTGCCTCCTTAGACAAATCACCTCACCCTTCTCTTGTTCTCTCCTGCCCATCTTTCTCTGACTATAGGTAAGTATACATTTACACAAAGGCTAGCAATAATAGGCCCTCACTGTAATTTAATAAAAGAGAATTTATCTTTGGAGTCTGGGTAATTGCCAGAAATAAAATCTGGTTTAAATATTATGGTTTATTTAACGTTTCCCTTATTCAAAATGTAGTGCTCTATTTACAAGCTAATTAGAAGGTTTTATAGTGTTTAAAGAAAATCTATTCACATTAGCAAACCATCAACAACACAAGTCTTGTGCAGATCTCTATAAGACATTCAACGGAAGTTGGCAGCGTCAATCACCTGTCTTCATTGTCAGTATAGTTAGTATATTATTACTATAGCACAGTACTCGAGCACAGAAGATCCAGATTTAGCATAGGAAAACAAATGAAACAATTGAAAGAAACAGATAAAATCAACAACAATCTTCCCCGGACCCCTGAATACACATATATTTAACAAAAAATCTCAAAGTTCTACTTTTTATCTTTTGTTGGCATCGTGTGTGATAGAACAAATTAACATAAGATACTGACAGCTCTACAAAAGAAAACCCCCTTGTCCATCACAAGCAGTGGCAGTTTTAAAGTCTCCCCTAGGCTAGCTTGACCTTGCAACTGACAGTGAACACACTTTAAACATGTAATTTCTTCTAGGTCTTGGGAAAATATGTTAAGTTAATCTATCGACCTTGGAAACCCATCAGGAATGTGGAACATCTGTGTGAGCGGAAAGCCTAGTCTCTAACCTCTCTATAATGCATCTTCAGTTTGATCCTCCCACCTGCAACCATCTGAGCATGCCACACATAAAACCAGATTAGCTGCTGTGCATTTTCCAGCCTATTTCCTAACATCCCTGGCTCTCCACTGTGGGTAAGAAATGATGGTTGCAGAGTCTGGCAATGGGGTTCTGACTGTAAAAGGTGAGTTACACTGATGGAGGTGCAGCTGCTTGGATACCACTCTGCCTTCTCACACTCTGTGCCACTCACACTGTGGCTATGATGCTAAAAGGCCATCAAAGCAGGCACCTGGAGTCCAGGTCCATCCTTTCTTTAGGTTACAGAGCTCAACGTGCACACGGTCCCCGCTGGCAGTAGAGGTGTGCCTAACTGCTCCCTAATTAAAATCCCCTCCAGCAGCACACACTTACAGTAACTTGAAATGACAGACCACTGCACCGTAGCTACAAATCATCTGCACCGTGCTGAACTGTAATTTTAGCGTATCTGTTTGCAATGCAATCTGGGTCTGTGTAACAGAACCATTTTGTATCTGTGATTGCATGTGTGAGGAGGTGTGGGCGGATGGATGACAAGTGCAGTAAAATAAAGCCACAAACTAAGCAGTGATGAGGTTGCCCATAAATAAAAAAGGTCTTCAGGTAGTCATGTTTCTCAAGAGCAGTAGCAATCAATCAGCCATAAACAGATGACCTGAAAACATCCCTTGAATTCCATTTTATACACACTTCTCCCAATATTTTTCTTACCCCATATTCAGAAAAAGAAGAGCTTAAATCCACTATCCCAAGACCATCAAGCTATCCAGTGAGCAAATAAACAGAGTGCAAATTCAAGAGACAGCACTGGTAATGTGCCCACAGGGCCTCTAGCTAGCGAGATCGGTGAGCACACCTGCACACAAAGATGAAATTGCAGTTTGAGATGAGTTACCTATCGCAGGCTGAGACATAATTGCATTATCGATTGTTATGGTTCTCTCTCATCATCGTATTACAGGATGCTTGAGAGACTTTGTAGTGCAAACCAGTACGAGCATAAACAGTGGAATACGGTCCACCGAGCATTAGGCTTCTTGTGCCAGGGACTGCTGTCTCTGTTTCATTTGCTTTCCCAGCTTTCCTCTGTGTCCTTTTCAGTTATTCCAATTTCAGTATTTCTAGGGTTATTCTCCCTTGGAAGGTTTATCTACACAAAGCCTTTATTCTGGAATGAGGCATAGTTTTAAAGTGCAATACCCATTTCAGAATACGAAATAAGAAAATTACTCTTGCGAAGTAGTTTATTTTGCAACAACTACTTGGGTCAGCTTCCCCTTGCAGAAAAACTTGCTGAAGTTTTACTGGAAAGAACAAGATGAAGGAAAGCATCTCCCCCGTCCCATGCCAGAACAGATTTCTTTAAACCCTAGTTCAAATTCAAGTGTCTCAAAACTTTGTCTGTGGAGAGACATCAATTCTTAGAATCTGCTTGTTGCAATGAAAAGTATCATAGCCACTTCTCACCAGGGCCTTCCTAGGTATGCAGAAGAAAAGCCTGTGGGAGCAGTAGGGCAGCAGTGGCAGCGGGCACCTCTGTCTCCCCTCGCACAGTGGGACGCAGAGCCCACACAGATGTTCTCCATACCCTCCGCAGCAAAGGTGGCAGGGCACATGGGTGGGAAAAGTCCTGCGTGTTGCCTTTAAACGGTTTGCATGTGACTAGCAGCATATGTAGTTCAGCTTGAGGACCCCTAACTTACAGCTTTAGTGAGCTTCAGGGGTTGCAGCTGTGCCTTCACTGAGGATGCGGTCCCTAGTCCTGAGGCAGATGAACTGCGTGGGCAGAGCAGTGCTGTCTGCGAACTCCAGCCCTTCCCAGCCTGCTGCAGCACTGCGGGTACAGGCAGTGCCATCGGGTATCAACCCAAGGTACTTTTCATTCACGGAGTGTACTGCACACGTCCTGCCCTACAAGACAGCATCAAAAGGCCTGCCCAGGATATCAAGTGAGTGAATGCAAAAAACAAAGATCACCCATCACAAAGTTTTTCTGCTTCCCATAAGCCCTTCCCCTGTACATTAAGTCACGCTGTCCCCTTCATAAATCAATTTACCTTTCCTAACATAACACACTGGCTGTTTGTCCCACCTGCATTATGCTCCGTTTTAAGCAGAGCTAGTATTTTGCCTTTTTTTATTTCCCTCCAAACATTCACTGGAGCCTGATGAAATCCCAGTGCCTCACCCTTTCAATCACCTCCTCCTCCTCAGCAGAGAGGCTGGGATGTCTCTCACATTTGACCTTGCCCTTACGCAAATATGCAGCACTGCTTATTTCCCTTTTATGGTATCTCTGCTTATTGCTGATGATGGCAATTTTAGTTTGCATCGAATCACAGCTAGATTGGTATCCTGTAATGTTTACACTCTCCTATAATGTATATTTTGGAAATGCTAATAAAAATAATTTTTGACGAGGAGAAAGGAATGGCATTCAAATTGCACACAGAGTGTGAAAAAAATTACCATGTTGTCACAGAATCACAGAATCACAGAACTGTATAGGTTGGAAAAGACCTTTAAGATCATCAAGTCCAACCGTAAACCTAACACTACCAAGACCACCGCTACACCATGTCCCTAAGCACCTCATCCAAACGTCTACATACAATGGTGGTTTATAGTACATACTATAGACCACCACTATACCATGTCCATAAGCACCTCATCCAAACATCTATTAAATACCTCCAGGGAAGGCAACTCAACCACTTCCCTGGGCAGCCTGTTCCAATGCTTGATAACCCTTTCAGTGAGGTAAAATTTCCTAATACCCAGTCTAAACCTCCCCTGGTGCACCTTGAGGCCATTTCCTCTTGTCCTATCACTTGTTACCTGGGAGAAGAGACCGACCCCCACCTTGCTACAACCTCCTTTCAGGTAGTTGCAGAGAGCAATAAGGTCTCCCCTCAGCCTCCTTTTCTCCAGGCTAAACAACCCCAGCTCCCTCAGCCGCTCCTCATCACACTTGTGCTCCAGACCCTTCACCAGCTTCGTTGCCCTTCTCTGGGCACGCTCCAGCCCCTCAATGTCTCTCTTGTAGTGGGGGGCCCAAAACTGAACACAGCATTCGAGGTTCGGCCTCACCAGTGCCGAGTACAGGGGCACAATCACTTCCCTACTCCTGCTGGCCACACTATTTTTGATACAAGCCAGGATGCCATTGGCTTTCTTGGCCACCTGGGCACACTGCTGGCTCATACTCAGCCGGCTGTCAACCAACACCCCCTGGTCCTTCTCTGCCAGGCAGCTTTCCAGCCTCTCTTCCCCAAGCCTGTAGCGTTGCATGGGGTTGCTGTGGCCCAAGTGCAGGACCTTGCACTTGGCCTTGTTGAACCTCATACAACTGGCCTCGGCCCATCGATCCAGCCTGTCCAGGTCCCTCTGCAGAGCCTTCCTCCCCTCCAGCAGATCAACACTCCCACACAACTTGGTGTCATCTGCAAACTTACTGAGGGTGCACTCGATCCCCTCAGCCAGGTCATTGATAAAGATATTAAACAGGACTGGCCCCAACACAGAGCCCTGGGGAACACCGCTTGTGACCGGCCGCCAACCGGAGTAAACTCCATTCACCACCACTCTTTGGGCCGGGCCATCAAGCCAGTTCTTTTCCCAGCGAAGAGTACACCCGTCCAAGCCATGAGCAGCCAGTTTCTCCAGGAGAATGCTGTGGGAAACCGTGTCAAAGGCTTTACTGAAGTCTACATAGACAACATCCACAGCCTTTCCCTCATCCACTAGGCGGGTCACCTTGTCATAGAAGGAGATCAGGTTGGTCAAGCAGGACCTGCCTTTCCTGAACCCATGCTGGCTGGGCTTGATCCCTTGGTTATCCTCTACATGCCGTGTGATAGCACTCAGGATGATCTGCTCCATCAGCTTCCCTGGTACCGAGGTCAGGCTGACAGGCCTGTAGTTCCCCGGGTCCTCCTTCTGGCCCTTCTTGAAGATGGGCGTCACATTAGCTAATCTCCAGTCAGCTGGGACCTCCCCAGTTAGCCAGGACTGCTGGTAAATGATGGAAAGGGGCTTGGTGAGCACATCTGCCAGCTCCTTCAGTACTTCAGTTGTCAAGATTAGCTGTGGGTTTCTAACATTATCCTTTAATTATTATTATTGAACGGCATTGTCACAGACTCTCACAGGGGAAAACCCTTCTGAGCTTCTAAAATTCCCAACCCACTGTTTAGATTTGAAGTTTTATAGAGCGCGGGCTTTGAACCTGTCCCTGATACCCAATGGGATCACTGGTTGCACATGAAAAGATTGTTTTCATTAAAAACTGAAATGGTCTTTTCAAGAAGCAACATGCTTCACGTTCAACATGTGCACTGAATACAGAGGTATTTCCAGGGGATGCAACTGACACCTGAGAAGAAGGAAAAATATAGCTCTGGACACAGAATAGCTGGATCCTGTGCTCTGCTGCCTTTGAAAAGAATGCCTTGCACAAAGGCACAAGATTGATTACATTTTCTTCTCTGCACAGAGCTCAAGAATCATTTTTTACTCTAAATTAACAAATATCTACAGTATTGGTGCTCTTAAAGGAAACTAATGAACTGTTCTATATTCATCTTTCTCATTACAGATTTGTTACAGCTTATCACATGAATAATATTCCAGCTCTTAGAGGAAAAAAAAAAATTGTGTCAGAGAAAAATACTTTGATTTCTCACATGCACTTAAACACTAAGTTAATTAAATAGAAGTCATACAAGTCACTTTAAAGCTGCTAACACAGATGTACTCCTGCCTTTTGTGCGCACAGGATGAATTTTTAAATGATGTACTCTCTGGCTGCTATCACAGATAAGGCTTTTGCAACAGTTTTGGACAGAAATTGATGTAATTTTGCAGCATTATGCATTATGCTGGGAATGAAATAAGGGCAAGATTTCATTCTACATCCCTAAAGAGGAGCAGTTCAGAATTCAGAGCCTAAGGACAGTGCAAACTAAAGGGACTTTGTGTCACCTGTTGGCACTCTTGGTTGTGCTCTCCTTTGGCTGCTTCAACCTTTGGGCCTTTCCAAATTATGGTAATCTTGCAAGGACGTCCTATGGGCCATAGCAGCGTTCAGAGTCCGTACTGCACTATGGATTATAGATGTGCCTAATCACATCAGCCCTGCCTACAAAAATCACTGCCCTCTGAAGCTTTTATGCTGGAGGGATCCTGCTGCAGCCACAAAAGGAACTAGGGCATTTACAGCTTTTGGGAGCAGTTTGAGATTGGAGGAGTGTCAAAGGGCAAGGATTTCATCCAAAAGAGCCAACAAAATGGCACTTACAAACAAAATGCAGAGTGCTCAGACTCATTCAGTCTGCCACTTGAAGGACAACATGAAGCTACAATTAAAAACTGTTATAACGCTGCATCAGGGAATGCAGTCACACCTGCCTATGCAAATCTGACAGCATATATGCAAGCTGCATATACACAAGCATAGCCTTTCTGGGCTACATACTTAATGAAATTTATTGCTGATATGGTTAAAAATAAGAACGGTCCCAGAAAATCGTATCTCTCTTGAGGTAGGCAGATGTTTAGTTCTCATTCTGATTCAGTACACAATTTGGACACCCTGAAATCAGCAGGTTTCCAAGTCCACCAAGCCAAAACTAGTTCTCACCAGAACCTGGAATTTGCACCTTCAGCAAAACAAGAAAAGACAAAAAAAGTTATGACTAAATAGAGACAGGCATCTAAAACTGGCACACCTGGATGCATTTCACTGTCACCGAGGTTTTTGGTATAACACTGGCTGCCATCTGTCCTTTGTAGAGAAATACAAGCAAAACCCTCAAACAACAGCCCTACTCTCCCATGTCCATGTCCATGTTCTGATGAATAAGGAGCAGACTCCAAAAACAGCTTTCAGAGGTCTACCAGGACTGAGGTGGCACTGAACCTCACAAGCACCACTGAATTAAAGAGTCCCACTACAAATAAGGCACTGGGCACTGAACATCTGGTATTGAATATTAGCTCTACTTGCACCTCCAGGCAAATCTCTTCACTCTCTGCCTGTCATACTCTCTCTCCTCTATTTTAAGTATAAATATGCCAGAACATACACAGCTTCTCTCTATGATATTGCTGACAGTGAAGATACAAAGCCCAGATTTCAGTTAGGATCTTGAGGCACTCGAGTGACAACAGCATGGTGTTTAGAAATCATCCTTTCAGCACAACAGTGACAGTTTCTACTCCAGTGAGCCCTTAACAAGGCTTCCATATGCTCAAAAAGTTTACCTGTCCAAAGTTGTTACCATCCCTGACTAATTTTAGATTCACAGACTGTTATCTATGAATCTTTGCTATCTTAACCAGCTGAAAGGCTTGAAATTAAAGAGATTGGTATTAAGGATTTAATTTGGATTAGAAATTGATCTCAAAGAGTCTATTCCAAATACTGTTGAATCTTTTCTAAATGAAATAAATTATTTTTAACATTAACTTTTTCTTATCTAGAGGTCATCTAGTCAAACAAAAATTATTTATTAAAACTTCAAATACAAGTTTTCCCTGATTATCAAACAATTTCAATTCTCTAGTTAAAGGATAAACATCCATTTACATGCAACATATAATCACTGTTTTTTGCCCACTCTAGTATAAATATGGTTAACTAGATTACTAGAGCAGCAGCTTGTTGAAAGTCAAACAAATTTCTCAAAGATATCAAACAGCATTTTCTAAACAATAAAAAGACCACAGCTTTCATCTCCAAAAGTCACAAACATCACAGGAGAGAGAAATGGACATTTATGAGAGAGATAAAGGGTTTGTTAAGTGTTCAAAAGTTCTTTTGATATCAAAACTGATTGATGATGTTTGACCTTAGCAGTGCAGATCAATCAAAAAAATGGAAGCATTTTGAAGGAACCTTTTAAAACCATAGACCCATGAGAAACCATAAGAAGTTTCAGCCGTGGGACTTTTCTATTCAACATTCAGAAGGTGGTAAGTTTGCATCCTCATTCAAAGTGACAAGTAGCTACAATATTCCTAATATTTGAATACATTAAATCAATCGACTTCAAGACATATAAGACTGACCAAGGTGCAAAAGGAATGAGGCTCCAATAAATTTTTCTGAACAACATTTATTTTTGAGAACTTCAAACTTTTTAGAACTTGTGACTTCCAGGTTGTTTTGATATCTAAAAAATTCACTCCCAAAAAATCACTGTAAGTAGTTCTCCCTATATAAATGATGAAACTCAATACAGCAAGCAATGTATACCTAAAATATATTCAGTCCTCCAGAGGCCTCACTCACATAGTTTAAGTTCCAGCTAAATCTGAAGGCCACCAAAATAGGATTGCTATTGTTTCTGTAGAGGTAAAATATTGCTTCAAGGTATTAGAGATCAATATGAAGATTAATCTGTGCTGAAATATGTGGTAGGCCTTCCAAAGACCTGCGAAATCTGGATTGGTCTGTTTATTTTCATGCAGGATATATCTTTCAGTAAAATGGGAATGGCAATGTTAAATTCCTGCTTGCTGGTTTGAGGTTTTAAAGGAAATATGTCAATTAGTCTTTTATTTATTTAGGAAATACTTCTCTGAACGTACCCAAAAAGGAGCTAGAAAGGCACTACTCCATTTTATGAATCTGAATAAAGGACAGCATGATACAAGATTTATGCTAGCTACACCCACTAGCAAGATCCTACTTCTCACCTGATGCTTAGATTACTCTCTTCCCTCCTCATCTTTTTTCCTAGTTTCCCCATTTCTCTGCACTCAGTTTAGCTTCTGCTTACCCCATCCTCAAATGTCCTTTTTAAGTCGGCTCCCCTTTCCTCATAACCTTTTCTTCTTACTTTTTCACCTTCCTTAGCCAGCAGTACCAGTGCATAAGATCTTTACATGGCTCAAGAAACACAGCTGACTGAAAAGCTGCTAAAAACTGAGAACCTCACAGGAGCTGAAAACCACAATATCAATACATTTCTATACAGATGGTGTTTTGGACAGTGGGCAAAGCAAAACGCTGTGAGTAGATTCTAATCCACTATCCTTCCCTTGGAAAGGATGGAATAATAATGGTGGAGCTTAAATCCATCATTAACCTTTGCCCTCCACTTTCACCCTTTAAAATCGCAATACTCACAGTTACCATTGAGCATCACTTTTAAATGTGGCTATGAACAGGGCTGTTTTAAGCTAGTATCATTCTTTCAGGCTAATCACTCTACTCTGGGCTCCTTAAGTTTGCAAAGTTCATTTTTCCTGAGCATTTTCTGGAACTCATCACCGGGTTAAAAATAGTAAAGCGTTATTCTGAGGAGCATTTTTTCCTGCCTGTTAATGTATTTCCTGATAGCTCTGTCTTGGGAAGTTAAACATGCGCTCAGAAAGGAGTCACAGCTAAAGAAGCTTCCAATAACTCATCAGTTTGAAGCAGACCTGGTATGCATTTCTTCTGACAAAGCACTGTCCCTGCTTTGAGCAGGCCTGCTGTTTCTTTATCACATGGCATATGAAACAACTGTACAGCAAGGCCAAACTGCTCCTGCTGGGTTCATTATTTTGATAGCTTCCCAGGCAAAATTAACTGCTTTGTCACCATATTCATTTTGACTGCCCCACAGATTAAAACCAGCGATTACTCTCCATCCCTCCAGCACTTTCCATTGCAGTGGACTGTTTGTTCCCACACTTTATCTTCATGAGGTGTTGTTATGCCAGTGCTGATGCAAACAGCTGGTCAGTTTTTATGATGGGTGTATTATCATCTGCTGTTACTGCGCAATGTGTAATACATTTGTGATTGCCTTCTCTCCTGCCGTCAGCAGAGATCTACCAATCACACAGCCCACACAACTTTCCATTAGAAACACTTCTGCAAAAATTAGATGATAAAGCATCACGACATAAGATAGACTAAGAGAGTAAGAAACATGTCTTATAATATGCAAGACCATATCTGAATAATACATTTAGCCAGATGTTATATGGCCTAATTTTCAGGGATCCTTAATACCACCACAAATGAAAAGTGAATCAGTGTTTTGCAGAGAAGCCGTTAGCCAGGCCAGGATCTTACTGTACGCTGCGGGCTTATAAAATAACAACAGTGTCTAACTGAAGTAAGTTATAGCTTAATATATAAGGCTATACGACTAAGAGAGGAGAGGTAAGTGGGCAACAGGGATCAAAGTAACGACAGGATGCTTTGGTACTTGCTGAAGTTAAAGCTTACTAAGTTGTTTTTTATTTCAAACAACTATGCTGTTTTGAAGACTCACATGGTAAAGCACAGAGAGCTCGCTCACCTTGGACGCCGGTCCTAAGAGCTGGCTCTGCTTCCCACCTGCAGTCACCATCCTGCACCATCCTAACACTGTACAGGAACGAAGTTCGACTGAAGTGTTTGCCAGGTACAGGAAAGTGAAGGCAGAGGAACATGGGGAAGCGAGGGATGAATTCTGCAGAGACCAGCCTCACTGCGAGGTGCACAGCCTATCAGGGCAGCCTAAAAGCTTTACTCAAAGTCAAGCCTACCTAACTAGCTGGGTACCTTTTGTGCCATGGCAAGATTTGAATCAGCATTTCTGAGTCTACCCTGGGGCTTCCCATGTTCTTAACACTGGGTGACCAGTCCATATTATAATGGCCGAGTCAAGGAGCTGAGGACAATTACACCACAGAACACCATTTTGTGGATCAATAACTCATTCAAGTAGTGGATGAAATAGCACAGCAGGACACTGGCTGACAGCCTCAGTGCAGGCCACAGAAAAGGATGCTTTTAGCACAGATTAACTAAAAACATACAAAGGATGAGTTTGGCTGAACTCCACTGACATGAGCAGAGCCCTATTACATGAGAATCTGGTTGAATATAGCGAACAGTTATTTGCAGCACACATTTGCAAATTAGCAATTCAGAGAGCTACAGGACCTCCAATAATCTCAGATTTTAACTTTTTTCGCTTGTTTCCCATCTTGAAATTTCATAGGCAAAGGTCATCAAGAAAACTTTTTAAAAAGTAGCAAACATCTTTTGCATTTTGATATTTCCATGGAAACCTTTAATACACTGCACAGCACAGTATGTTCTTTAAATGCACTAAACTCATGAGAGACTGCACTTTGTCAAGAGAAATGGATAGGTTTGTATTACTGCTGGCAACACACTTAATATAAACAATGTCTTGCACTTTCCTTCAAGTGTGTTTATACTACATCTTCCTCTGAAAGAAAATGACCCCACAACATGGAAAAAGGATACCGAATCCCAGCAAGTGGTTTAGGGCTGCTTTATGCAGCAGAATTGCCCGGTGCAATTCCTCTGTGCAGACAAGCTGCAGTACGACTCAGACAGCTGATCTCTGACATTGGTCTGATGGCCTATTTCTCCCTGGCAATTTGTCCATAAAAAACCCTGGCATTCTTATTAGCAAGGCTGGCCAAGACCTGAGTGGGTGTGGAAACTGAAGCTGCAGGGCTCATCGTTCCAGGTCAAGGTGAGCACACATCATGTCACAGACACCTGGAGATGGTCTCCTTGCTCCTGTGTCATTTGTGCTGTGTAAATACAGCTAAACTTCACCTGCCAGAGGGGTCAGTCCAATACATGTCACAAACAGTAAGAAAAAGTCATTAATATAAATTACAACCACAGCTGCCAAGTACTGGAAAAAGCTTTGCATAGCTGTAACTGATAATTGTGCAATGCTGTCAAAACTGTATCAGAAACTAGATTATCACACACACCCCAAAAAAGTATCCTGTTCCACCTCATTTTTGTCTTAAATGGTGTGAAGAAATTGCGGTTTCCAAAGAAACACGTACTTCTTCCTGATCATCTCTGTAGCATTTAAATACACACACATTCAGGAATACCAAGGATTATCTGCTTGTTCTTGTATCATACCCACCAGACACAAGATGCATGCTGCAACACACTGCACTTGTACTTCCACCTACTGCAAATAAGATAATAAGTTTGTAACATAAAAGATCAATAAAGGTTATAACTAGATATTGCAACCAACTGAATAAATTTAAGCAGCCTATTGTTTGCCACCAGTAGAAGAACATTTAAAACTGACAGGAGAGATGGCTTTTATGTAAGTTACATTCTTAATGCAACTACTATTTGGGGAGGGGTGTAATTAGCATTGTCAAGTGCTACTTACTTCTTTAAAACCACATTTTTGGTAACCTAGTGAATAGTTCTCTGAGTTCTGGTTAGACGAGTGGGGAAGAAAAAGAGATAGATTAAGGGGGGATAAAAAGGATGCCATCACATCAGTAGATCACCAGAGAGCTGTCTTCCAGGCACACGGTGAACCATCAGGACTCTATCTTGCAAAAAGGCAATGTTTTAAAATTCACTCCCCTTGAGCCTAATTCTGTTGCTATTTAGGTAAAAGGCAAAGCTCTCATTGACTTCAAGTGGGAGCAGAGCAGGGTCAAAAATGAGTGTTTCTGAAAAACATTTCCATAAATGCAAATCCGAGCCTCTTTAATGTCGCTCTCTCACAGTCACCTGTGGATCATAATGAAATATCAATACTGTGTTTGCACCAAGAGACAGAACTAACATCACGAACTTTTCCTATCATCACAATGAGATCATTCATGGCCTGGGGAATTCACTATCTAAATAAGAAAAAGCAAAAAAGGTAAATATTTTCAAGTAAATTGTCCAAAATGGCAGAAGGAGTCTGTGGCAGAACTACTACCACAGATTTCTCCAGCCCTGGAGAACCATGCTTAGTCCTGCTGTGTTCCACCTCCATCAGCATCTTCATGCTCTCTGCATTAATAATAATATTAACAACAACTTCACACTTTTTCCTGGTGAAAACCAGGAAAGCTCCCTTCAGAAAGGTGTTTTGGCATCGAGGCAGAAAAGCTATCTGTAAAAGCTTGGGGAACCCGCTCTTCTCTACACAGACACGCCCCGTAAGCTATAAAGACTTCAAGCTGGGACAGTCAGGACTATTTATGTGAATGACAGCTCTGTATTGGATTCTTCGACGCTCCGTCTCACCCACGCAGGCTCAGTTAGCTCAGCTACACCCCCAAACTACGGGCATAGATAATACCACACAAGGAAGTAAACAAGAAAAAAAATCCACTTAGCTTCTTTGGTGGTAAAAACAAGAGAGGCTCCTAATGAAAAAATGGCAGCACGAAAGGAAGTTTATAGGGACACAGGTTTTTTCTATCCAAAGTCTTCAAAGGATGGCGTTGCAAAAGAGGACAGAGTTTAATCATCAAGTCCAGTACTGCAGTTAAGAACATAAATCTACTGAATTTATACCCGAGAGATTTTGTGCCTTCCCTTGCAACAATGCGCCAATCCATTCCTTGGATGCTTGTTCCTGTTCAGGATTCTCCTTTCTTAAGCAATAAATCCAGTGGGCTTGTGTGCTGGCAGACTCTCAGGTTTAGCGCATTTCCAGATACAGTCGTGTTTCTGGCTTGTTTTCCTGCTGCCAACATTCTCATGCCTCCAAGGGAGCCTTTGTAAACATGGTGTTAGAAATGGCTTTTGAGACAGTTTCCCCAGGTAAAACGTGGCAGATATAAACCCAGTGAGACACTGGCAAAAAAAACCTAAGACAAAACAGGGACTAAAAAAAAATCTTGCTGCACTGATTAAATTGTCAAGTGAGACAGAGTTCATTGTAAGACTTCCTCTGTATCAGTACATTAACCTCAGATTTCTCCAGATCAGGTAAATTTTACATTGAAAGGAATGCCAGTAGAGAAAGCTGAACACTTGATCCTCCGAGTCTGACATCTTATGTATTTAAATGGAACAAGGCACGTATATCTATTTCTATCTCTATCATGCAGATACAAGGCATGTTTCTCTATCATAGCAACATAAAGGCCACTAAGTACAAACAATCTGTCTCATGGAATAGTGTATTCCTTTCCATTTTCACCTACCAAAGTTTAACCATTGAATGTTCTGATCTCTCTGATAACAAGTTCTCATTTTGATAAAAATAGCCCAATACAACTTTACACGCTGGCATGTGTTTACACAGAGTGACTAACTGGTCCAAGGAGGCTCTCAGGAACTATTCAGTCCTCTTAGATTCTCCATCAGCACTTGGAACACACACACGTTCAGCTTACAGCTGTACACAGGACAGATTAATAGGAAACCCAATGCCTCAAGCTTCATTTGAAGTACAGTCATAGGAGTTAGTTATCTGCTTCTCCAGGTAAAAGAGCAGCTTCAATCAAAAATTACTCCCTTCTACTCTTCATCAGTTCAGTCCTTTCCATCCTACTGGCTGGTTTTGTTCCTAAAAGAAGTTACCAACTAAGACTGACCATGCACGGAAGATGGTGCATTTACTGAAAGCAAGTTGACAAAGAATGTGCATTTTGCTTTACTTCTCCAGAAACAGCCTTCAACAACTCTAAACCTGATGGAGACAGGAAAACCAATGGAAAAATAACATCCAAAACATGCAGCAAAATGAACCAGAGATCTTTGCAGATTGTATTTGACAGTTCTCTGCATCATATATTCTAACTGTATCACTGTACTGCTGCATCCACGCACCCTCCCAACGGTTCACAACTACAGCTTACTAAACCAAAAAATGGATATATTATCTACAGCATTGGCTCAGTGACCAGAATTGTTGGCATTTTGAGGCTGTTGATGGTCTGTATGATACTAACTGAATCTTAAGTCCCGTCCAAGCAAATCCACTTGACTTCATTACTTCAACATTATTGGTAACAGGAGCACTCAGACACCCTCTCTGCCACAGTAGTTAATGGTTTGATCTTGTAAACCTCCTTCCTGAGAAGTAAAACCTCCAGCAGAATATGCTGCTGATCAGCACAGGGAAGTCTGCAGTACTTCGCTTAACTGAGACGCATCCTGTGGAAATAACTCCTCTACTGTACGCCAGAAATTCCATTTCACAGCCTTCGCTCACAACCAACGCAGTACCATCTAGGCTTTCTTGCAAAACCACTCAGTATTTCTAAGCTTTTAAAGAGAAACAATAGCAGCTAACTGCACCTTAGCAGATTCTTTCTTTACAAGCTCCTCCTTTTAAGGCCACACTGCAGAAAATTTAGGAGAGAGCAGCACACGATGGGACAACACAGATCTTAATCAAGATATACACGTTGTGGCAAAACCTAGAGAATCAGACATGCAATTCCATATTCATTGATAACAGACGGTGTTTTTCTTCCTACCCATCCTTCTCCCATCTCTATATTCAGAATTACAGTGAAACATATGTTCCCAGTACCATAACCACCGCTAGGTATCTTTAAAGCTTTACCGTATAAAAAGTCTGAGATACACCAGCTACTCTCAAAATGATGACAGTGAATTATCCCCAAACAGGCCCAGTCCTGGTTTATGGCTTATGAGCAAATATCAGGATGGCCTGTTCACCAAAGCACATGAAACCTGTTAAAATATGTTCATGGCTTTTCATACCATAATTTTGACCTTTTCATTTTCCAGTTATTTCTCTCAGTCACTGAAAAGATTTGTTTTATGATACTCATAATTTAGGGGCCTTGGCAAGCATGTACAGCACCTTTCAGCATTGCTGCCAAACAACTTGAGTTAAAGTAATAAATCAAGTCATAACTGTCCTCTGCTGATAAGCAGAATTACCAGCAACACATGCTTTATAGCTTAAGGATACTAGTTATTTGTATAATTTAAGTCCTACCGTCACCTGAGAGGAACGCACACAAAATATAATCATGAAGCAGCAGTGACATGTTGCACAAACACGGCTAATAATTTTAACTTTATTGCTGTCCTTCCCATTGTGATTTAGAAGAACTTTGCTAGTTAGCAATTGCAAGCAATGGTATACTTCATCCAAAGAAAAATGAGGTAGAAAAGCAATTTTATTATTCATCAGGACACAGCCTACTCCTTTCATACAATTTGTTTTCGTTTCAGCTGCCTGAACTTTGGAAAAGCAAATACTTTAATAAATTGACACAAGGGCATTGTAGTGTCCTTGACACCTCTGTAAGCCTCATGTTAAGGTCCAATCCTGCACCTGCTCTCTCCCACACAGCTGTATGTACTTCAAGGCACCAGCCCCTTTTTCAGTGTCACATTTTCATCTGAGAGAACAGCATAAAGGATGGGGGAGAAATGCATCAGCAACTACCTGTATACTACCATGACTGGATGTATTTTGCATGCAGTCAAGATGCAGGGACTGGCATTGATTTGCATCAATGAAATACTAAGTATCATAGTATTTTATCATAAAATACTAAGGCATGAAACAATATACAGCATGCATATCCTTCCCCCTACTCTGAGGTGAGCACAGCCAACCTGGAATGAACTGCTTTAGAACTGCTTTACAAAAATAAAGGTATTACTTGTCTGCAATGCCTCACAAGCCTGACTTGCTGCTTTCCTTTGGCTAACCTGTCTCTGTCTTGCTAGGTGTCAAGAAACAGCTCTTCACCCAACTGGGGCTGGCTCCCCTCCTCAAGAGATGCAACGCTTCCTCATCGGCTTTAACCATGTTTGTGACTTCTCCTGCCAGCCAGAAGACTCACCTAACGTAAGTGACAACAAAGAAGTGCTAGATTGTATCTGCCTGGCAGAGATGAGCCCATGGGCCAGCAGCAGGTAGGAAAGCAGCCTGTCCATCATCTCCAGTCTCCCATCTCCATCTCACAAGGTGCAGGCTGGAGGCAGGGCATGGCAGTCTATGCATGTCAGGGCCTCAGGAGAATCTGAGGTGGCAGGTAGGGAGCAGATGACAGCAGAGCCATAGCTACTGCCCCTTTCCCTGTTTGCCTTCACAGTCTGAAGAGCTGTGAGCAGACATGCAGTGTAGCACAGGGACAGTGCAGTGACCTGCCAGCAAGGGCCAGCAGCTCTCTCCTAGGAGGGATTTTAGTTGAATTCGCCATTCCTGCTGGCTGACTTTAGGTGCTATCTGGCCTCCTCACATACCTATGTGCCAACCGTGGCTCCAAGGGGCAGTCACACCCCCCGTGACTTGTATTCTCTCTTCCTTCCTTACAAGAGTACAGCGTCAAGTGGGGATCTCAGCAGATGGTGAGAGCTGACCAACCCTTGTCAAAGCTGAGAGGGCTGTAAGTTCACATCTGGAAAGATTTCCGTGTTTTGTTAGAAGATGAATACAGGCATGACCATAAAAGGAGTATTTTTACATCTAAAAATGTTGTAAGACAGGGTTCAGATTTTTATCTGCCAATTATGAAGACATTTATTTCCATCTCTAAATTCAGAGGAGAGAGATTTTGCAGCAAAAGGCATGCTATTTCAGTGCCAGAGAGTTCATTTTTCTTCTTCCCAGTGGAACATATTTTTCATCCTGACACTTTCTGAGTACAGAAATGTGCAACAGAGAAAGCCTGGAGATCTAGTGAAATTCTACAGGACTGACAGGGCCACAGCCTCTCCCTGCTGTGCAGCTTCCCCATGAACTGGGGTACGCTTACCTCTGTAACTGCCCAGGAGCTTTCCCTAGTATTTTGCCACCACGGAAAACAAAGCACTGTAACGAATTCATTTCTAAGCAACTATTTTAACTGGAGAGAGTAAAAGCACTATAGACAGAAGGGGAAAGATTAAACTATTCAAAGAAAAACTTGTTTTGGGGAAAAACAAGTGTCGAAACAGTGGAAGCCATACAGTCTAACCGCACAGATCTGGAATCTCAAACATAACTTGATTTGCTGCAGGGCTTTATTTGTCCACGCCTCTGTCTCCCCTCACCTATAAAAGCAGGATTAAATCCTCCTTTGCAGAACTATTAAAAATGCATTGGCATTTACCATCTGTTCAACATCCTACTTACCTAGTCTTGACACGAAATACCTTTCTCCTAGTTCTTAGAATAAGAAGCAGAGTTGCAAGAGTTGTCAAAGATTCTGCCTCCCCCTGAACATTACCATCTTTAAAAATTATATTAGCACTTTAGGAAATTAATTCCAATTAGCTGGCCTGGCAGGTTGCTTGGAATGGAACATAAACTTAGTTTAGGAGAAATATAGGCATCAGGGAGGGAGGTGATATTTTGCTTTTAAAAAGGCATCTCCAATGAAATCAGGGCAAGAAAGCAGTAAAGCTACACATTTGTCTGGCACTTTTTTGTTGACTCGATGACAATTTCGTTGACTCAGAACTCTGAATTCTGACATCACCTTGTTACAAAAGAAGCATTTTCAGCCACATGTTATTTTTCTACAGGGATTTGACTCATTCTTCCAAACTTTAATTTAGAATCAATTGTTTGCTGTGTTATTTTCACACAGAAAAGGCAGCACTGCCTCTTATTACCCCACAGAGATTTTTAAAAGCCTAGAATACAGTTGTGGAATAAGTAGCTCCTTTATTTAGGGAGAGGACAGAGGCGGGGGGGAGAAGCACAAAACCACCTTCAATTGCTCAAATCACTTAGTTAGCCAAACATCCTAATGCCTTTCTTTTTGTTTCAAAGAGCAATCTCTAAGCCGCTAGGGGTTGCAAGTTCATGCAACTCAAAGGCTAATAAAACCATTTGACTGTCATTTCTGAGTGGGTGAAAGCTCTCTTCTGAATCCATTTGGAAATTAAGTCACCCACACATTTCCATACTTGATAAAGACCATAGGGCAAATGACCACCTGCCAGCAGTGAGTGGGGAAAGGAGGAGGGGAGAAATAGGAAAGAAAAAAAATCTAACACAGGTTTTCCAAGCTGTATAATTGTGACAATATGCTAGAGACCAACACTAAATTGCTTTTTATTCCTCCCTAAACCTACTGGGCTATGGACAAGTAGGTTTTTCATAAGGATTTTTCTCCACCTCTCAAATAGGGCTCACAACTACACACAGACTTACTATAAAACAGTTTCACAAATTCACCAAGATCAGTATTGTGCCTTTTAAGAGCTGTCCCAAGCAAGGTTTTGATCTGTGAATCAAAACCTTCCATGAAAAGGACGTGGAGATAATGCTGCTTAGCAAATCAAGCATCTTCTCCAAGTTGCAACAGTTCACATGATCAACTTTTTATCATGTGAGAAACACGTACTGTCTGAAAACCCACAGTCAGCTGAAGCAACAACATTACACCCATTTATATGCTGAACTGATATGACAGGTGACATCTTCCCCAAGTGGGGGGCAGAAGATGCAATGAAACTTATTTTCAAAAAAAACCACCACCACAAAAATGCATACAAACTTTCCTGGAAATGTTGTATTCCCACCTCTGCACCAACGATCTCAGCCCTGACAAGTGTCCTGTGTGCATTATGCAGTGAACTGCAAATTTGGGCTTACTCTAGATCTTATGCCTGGCCCAGTGGCCCCTGGCTGCCTTGGCATCCTGGAAGGACAGTCCTAGCACGTCTTTTACTAGAAGGCCCCATCCTACTCTAAAGGCCAGCCTGCACAAAAAGGAGACTGAAAATCTGAAACGGTTTCAAGGAAAAATTACTAGAATGATCTGATCTTGAGAACAGATCATAAGGAGCTCATTTACACAGCTTAACAAAAGCAAGATGGGGAGGCAATTATTCATATGCAGAAAAGAGAACTGATGCCACAGAGCTCTTAGTCATGCAGATAAAGGCAGAACATGATCAGAATGTTTTCCATTGAAACATTCCAGTGATCAGAATTTGAGAAACAAGTTATTCAAGCTGGAAACAAAAGGCACCTTTTTACCACACAGGTAATTCCTTATTGTGATGGCTTACAGAGGACAACAGTAATTAACTGTCATTTAGGATCCACTTTAATCAAGACTGAATATTTTTCATGAAGATCCTTTAATTCATCAGTACACAGCCTAGCTTAAAGCAAGAATTTGTTGGTGGACTCACACAATGTGTCACATATGAGGTAAATCTGTAAGCCTGAACATAACCGTGACAAATTATGTAGGGCTTTCCCCGTTCGGAGCATGAACCAAATCAATCCAAGTTACTTTGCATGGATATGCAAACAAGCTGTTATCATCCTCAGGCGCATTCGCTTCATTGTGGAAGAAATGGCTGCTGAGCAAGGCTGGATTCTGGCACATGCAGGGAAACTTGCCCATACTGCCTTGAGATGAGGTGAGGTGGTGGAACTGGACACACGGTTCCTCTCGCCCAGAGCTCTTATTGCTCCTCCACTGCCATCCCCAGAGCAACACACAGTTCTCTTTCCCTGCAGCAGTACCCATAAACGCTCTATTTGGTTATATCAACACAAAGTAATGAAGGTTTCTAGACATTCCCCATTTTATAGATTAAAAAAAATTTTTTTTTTTATTTTCCACAATCACTCACTAAGCATGGCCACAGAACCTAGTAGAAGAAGGTCAAATGGAGAGGTCTCATGTTTTTAAAGGTGAAGCCTATGGCCTCTATACTATCAACATCCTTTAGTCAGAACAACGTCTAAAATTTACACCTGGATGCAAAATAGCATATGCCAATTTTATATGAACAGAAAGCCCAGATTTGAAGTCTTTGGGCTTTAGAACAAGGTTGTATTTTTGCTTATGTTGTACAGCTGATTTCTTATAGTAACAGGATATAACAGAACTAGGGCAATCTAGCTTGCTCAAGAAGTGATGACAAGAAACGTAGCATCACTAAAAGATGCTCATTTCTAAATACTGGATAAACTGTACATATCTATGCTATAAGCTAAACGTGCCATAGTGGGGTGCATATTCCTTTTATTAGCAGTCATTCAGAATATGCTACACTGAAGTAACTTTGCTGCTGGCAAATAATGCACTACTCTTAAACTTTCTGCAATAAAAGCTTTATACTATATTGTTATTAATTTATTTATCTCAAATTTTATTATCTTCAGGATGCTTTTAATAACTCCTTTGAAATTGCAAAAGCTGGCTGAGAGCCAGCCATAGTGACACTGAAATTAAAAGACCTCTGAAAGCTGAAACACAGAGCGATACTCATCAAAAACTAAAGCAAAATGTCAGTGTATTTTAGATTTTGACATTTTAAGTAAACCATGACCTTCTCTCTCTGAAAACTTCAATGTAATTGTTATATAGAACAGGTTCCCCATTAAAACTTTAAGAGACATAGTCATTAAAAACTCTAGAGAAAACACGTGCAGCTCATTCAGCATAAGAACATCACATTTAAAAGTCTCGCATGCTTAAACAATATAATTTGGTGGGTCCCCCCACTACACTAGACTACGCCCTGTTTTCTGAGGCGTAGTAACAGCTGCTTGTAACAGCTGAAGAATGATGCAGAGCCATAGAGAAAATAAATGCCTTTGTGTGAACTAGGAGAGGACAGCAGTTATGAAGAAGTGGATAGGCAGTCAACAAGGTGTAACAAAGACTGTATTGCATGTAGGTCCTAACATAAGGCTGTTCTCTAGGCATTATCAAGATGAAACTTCAAGTGAGGGCATGCAACTTGACAACATGTACCAGAGCTCACCACTAAACAAACAAATGGAGGGAAACTGCAAGTCAGAAGACTTAGCCTTTCTTCCTCCTGTTGCTGTTCAGTCACAGAAACAACACAGAAGTCATAGGATCTCTCCAAGCCCCACCTTCTTGCCAATGGAAATTAGAGAAAAAGCATCTCAAGAATGTTTTTTTCTTTTGTGGGACAGAAACGACTCATGCTTGTACCAGCGATGCAAGGACAAGCAACTTAACACAGGTTGTTGAGCACGTGCAAGCACAGTTACAAGTGCTTAGGCAGAAACACTGGTTTCTTTCGCTCTTATTTCACGATACCTCTGCTGAGTTATGGTGAAGCACACAGGAGAATATAATTGGGGGACAGAGAGAAAGCGAAACTGAGATTTGTTAGGGGGCTCACCAGGGAGGCCAAAGGGACAAATCCACCTGTCCTCCTCTTACGGCTAAGAGCAGAGCATCAGCACATGACTCATCTGAAACACTGCGATTCTCCATCAGCAGAGATCAGCAGTCTTACAAACTAGGGGAAGCAGTGGATAAGGCTGTGCAAGGCCAGCAGTGTCCAAGCAGACAGAAGAGGGAAGGCTGTTTAGGTTATGCAGAATCTGGTCTCTCATTCACTGCTGTGCGGGGACGACTTTTTAAAATGTGAGGCTCAGGGAACTTCATCTATCTTGAGCTCAGTAACAGAATGATGTCTCACCCCAATTAAAGTAATGTGGGATTCAGAAAGTTTGCCTGTCTTTGATACAGTCATCAACCCGGGGGGATCACCAGAAACAAAGCACTTAACCAATTGTCACTGGTATTCTGAGTGCTTTCCTTCACCTTCCTTCTCTTGATGGGAAAGGTGAAAATTAAGGGTGTGTTTTAGCAACAGTGCAACAGGCTATGAATTATCTCCCTGCTGGGCAATCCCAATACATACCAGACTTTTGCTAGCCTCAAATTTAAGACAATTCCGATATCCCAATTTTGACTTTCAACATTCATTTTCCTATTACCGAGGCTTACGTTCTTACAAAGGCTGTTTAATCCCATCACAGCCAGGGCATCCTGAGGCAGCTGTATGGGTCAGTACATAAGGAAACTGTGGTCAGGATGGAAAAACAGCTGAAAATGGCTTTGATCGACATGGACTGGGAGTGAGGACGAAGCAACTGTAAACTGAGATCAAAATAAAGCTAAGAGGAGAACTGTGATTTCATGAACTGAAGGAAGATGCTGCTTTCTCCTTACCAGTCCAGAAGGGAAGACTCTTTCAGGCCGCCTGTGATCCACTCTAGGATGGGCTTAATGTGTACAATTTTTAGGTGTCACAGTGATGACAGTGAAACAAACACAAGGAAGGAAAGCTAAAGAAATAAAGTTGGGTCATAATAAATATGAACAGCATCTTTAGTTAAAGCCCCAACTATACTGTATTTGGTAGACACTAAACACCGGCTTACAGATCTGCTCATGCGAGCATCCCAGTGAGCTACCAATGCTGTTAAAATGGAAACCCCACCAGATACTGTAACTGAAATGAGCTTTTTCCTCATGAAATCTTAAGTTTTACATAGCATTTTAGGCCTGAAGCACAGTACAGTGAAAACATCTCTCCAAGTACTTATAATTCTGTAGATAGAGTCTAGGAGAAAATATACCACAGCTTTTCTTCACCTTCACTGTGAGGTTTGCTTTTTCAGGCAAATGCCTCACACTTGAAGACAGTGAGGCTGGCTGAAAACCTCACTCTCACAGGAATTATTTAAAATACCAAAAGAGAGATGGGGGAGAAACAGACCAAGAAACATCACTTGGAGGCTATGCATCATGGAGATGAGACTGTAAAGCCCAGGAGTATAACTGGGATTGCTGTTTCTTTGAAAAATTGTTCAGCTGTATTTCTCATTTCCAAAGAATAAAGATGTCATAACAAGAATTAGAGATTGTCAACAGTAAGAACAACTGAAGGAGGATTTATTTATTTGTTTGTTTGAATGAGACAGAGACAGCACAAACAGACCCAGGAGGCCCTTCTGAGACCCCAGCCTTGGGGTTAACAGTGGCTTGCAGTCTAGTCTCCAACAGGAGATCCTCACCCTACAGAGTGCTGCATATAAATGTAATCATAATGTGAAGCTCAGCTACGAACACAGATATTGCTGCCTATCAATATAAAACATGTAATTCCCCGAGTACTGGAATTAAGGAAGTAGTTTCCTGCCAGTCTGCGTCTCGGGCTCAGTGACGTCTCGCAGCACAAGCTTTGAGCAAAGCTCTTCCCAAAGCCGGGACCGTGTCACAGGGCTCTGCCCTGGGCAGATTCTCTAGTGTCCATAGGAAGAAGCTCATCTGTAGTAACACAGTTACCCTTGAGACTTCTACCAGTCTGTAAAATTCAGCTGTGATTGGCCAACGGGTTAAAATAGGGATGGGAAAAGAAGGAAGGAAAATACATGCAGAACCAGCTTCATCTTCTATGCTTGTTTCCTATGGAAACAAGACTAAACCCAACACATTACAAAATGAACACTCAGTTTAGTGCCAGTTCTGTTTCAGAGCATAAGATGACAGAGAAACCTCAAGCAGCAGAAAGTATGTGTCCTTCACTGTCTCAAGCAGGAATCTCTGTCATAATTGCACTGATCCCTTTTTCCTTTGTATTGCATTATGGCAGTGCAACGGGGAGGGGAGAAAGGAGGGAAAGCAGATGTCACTAGATTTTGAACACACCATTAGCACAAAGATACCCCAACACTGAAGCACTGCTAAAGAGCCAGACAAATTAATGATGTCTAACTGGATGGTCTAGATTTTTTTTATTATTATATCTCCTGCACAGAAGTCATACAGCTTGCTCCTCACTGATGTGGTTGCCATATATAAACAATGCATAGTACACAAAAGGAGAGGGTAAAAAGAAAATATATGGAGATCTGTATATTTAAGCTTGCCAAGTGTTGCCATTTGCCTCCATGTACCATTCCCGGAGCTATGAAAGAACAGGAAAAGCTCAAAATACCTTTGCATTTCCAAATATCCACTCTCTTCTCTGTAGAGTGACACCTCTTTTAATGTCAAGGTGAACCAGCATCGTTTTAAGTCAGCTGGACACATTCTAACCCAGAAGAAAGGAATTATTTTCCAAGCCCCTCCTAAATCACTTGCTCTTAGCACTATGTAAAGCTCTGAATCATCCAATACACACAACTTACTTTTAGGGAGGCAGCTTTGCAGAATAACTTAATTTCTGTTCTTCAGCACCCACAAGAAGCCATCTAAATTACCCACATGCAGAAAGATAGTAACTTCACCAGGCAGATAACTAAGCTAAACACCAAAGGCTCAAGCATCTTGTACATGAGCTAAAAGAAAAGTCCGTTAGGTGAAATCAATAGCAGAAGACCGAAAGTACTTAAAAGACCCTCGGTCTACTTCTAGTCAAGTTACCTACCAGCTTAGCAACTGCCTTTTCCAGATCTACCACTTACCTGCTCATCTGCTCAGGATAGACACCACTATCTACTGCCTATTTCCCTGGGGCCCAACACAAGGCAGCTTTGCTGGTGGCTTCCTCACACTACCAGAGAGCAGACTCTGGGATCTGCCACTACACAGATAAAAACAGCTTCATCTTGCATGGAATTGCTTTGTTGCAAAGGAAATCTTGTCCCAGAACAACAGCCCTTCAGTGCTCCAACAGGTCGCAAAATCATCTGAAAGAGGATCTTGCAGCATTGGCTCTCAACACATAGTTCCCAGCATACGAAAAGAAAGACTGCTCTTTGGCAATGCTAGAAAGGAAATCATGACTTCCATTCAGCCAGCTACTAGGCAATGCCACATCATCCTTCTATCTTCCAAGCTTCACCAAACACCATCGAGTTGCAAGCGTAACATTTTTCACTGCAAAACATTGTGATGCCTCCCTACAGTCAAGTCTGCCATCACATTTCCAGAAGTACTCCTACCTCTTTATTAAGGGCTTCATGGGCAGGAGACAACCAATCTTCCTGTCCTTGGTCAAAACAAATGTTTTGTGTTGTTTCTTTTTCGTAATTTCAGATTCCTTCTCATTAGAGATTATGCTGTGCTCCAGAGAGAAGTGTATTCTACCTACCCACCAATCAATAGTTATCCAAGATACTGTCTCAATATCCCCCTTGGAAAGTTAAAGGACACCGTTCTGACACATAAACACAGCCAATGAACTACACAGGGCCTTATTTTCCAATAGAAATAGTAATTCACATATTCGCCCAACTCTCCCTAAAGATTAAGCTTTTTCTCAGCCAGCCACATTGTCAAAATGCACAGACCTTAGCCTATTCCTAATTTATTCGATAATTTTACCAAGGAACTGTGTAGGTTTTTCAGTCAGTAAGATTTCACCTAGTCAGACAAAACAAAGACCTGCACAAACCTCATTTCTTTGCCCAGCAAAACACAGTTTTTAAGAGCAATCCACCAGCTCATCTGGTAACAGAGGAGTCATCTGTAAGCCAAGGCCAATCTCTTCATTGCAGCCACCGAGAACTGATAACTTGGAGTAAGGATAGTCTAGGAGAGGAGTAGGACAGTTGTCCACTTCAAACATCTGGATGTAGAAGACAAGCAAGTGCTGATTCTAAAGTGCGTTTATCATAACAGAAGTAACCTCCTTTTCCCCAGGGTGACTTTGAGACAAACAACAGGTCCCTAGCTGGAGCTTGTTCTGAAACACAAACCCTGAGTTTCCATGTCATCTAACAGGAAGGTGCCTTCTTTCTATGGTGACGCTTACTCACTGGTTCAGACCACCCATGCCACTGCTAGAGAGGACTCAGCTCTGCAACAGAGGAGGTTTTCCTCCAAGCATGGATGCAAACAAGCCAAGGTGCTAAAACATTCAGAGGGAGAGAACTGACAAAACCTCCATTCAGGCTGCCAGTCTGCTCTGGAGTGCTCAGAGCCCACCTGCTCTCCACTCAGGTGCAAACTCATACCTGGAAGCCCAAACTTCCCCAAATGCCATGTCAGCCTCTACCACTTCTGATCCTCCCCACCTAATGTTGAGCACTAGATTATTTTAGACCACTTCTGATACCCTCAGGAGGTCTCTCTCATCATGACGCAGTGAAGTCAAGTAAGTAATCACTAGCTGGGATTTCCTTTATCTGTCCTCTTTGACATTAAAGGAGACCATCATGTTTGATAACCCCTTAGCCCCAGCTCAGGCAACTCAGAGAACAGAACCAGATGTTCAGGCTCCTGGCACAGTCACTTAGGGGAATCGGATATCTCAGAAAGGTGGTACTCCAGACCCTCGTGCCATAACAGGGATTCACTTACATCCCACTAACAGGAAGTGTTTTGTACATCTCTTAAGTCCCCATTTCTCCCTAGAATACAGGTGTTGGAACGAGGGCTGAGCACTGGATGTCTTCATGTAGCTGGACATAGAACATGAGGCCCTTGCCAAAGAGATGCCTGACTGAGCGGGGTTCACCCTCAAGATTTTTTTGGCATGCGTGTTGAGTGAGGAGGAGGTCATGCTGTCCCTGCTCAGCTTTAATCAACAGTTTAGAATATTCAGTCACGAAAATGAAAGATGACCTACTCAGTTAAAGAACATTTAAATTTATTGTACCCACCTCCCTGCACTATCAGGCTGATCTGGATGAAGGCACTCCTTAAGTGCAGCTGGAAAGCAAACACCATGGGAGCAGAAGGAGAGCATGACACCACAGCCCCATGGTTAAAACATTCTCACGGAAGCAGGAGAGCTAGGTGCAAGGTCTCATTCCTAGAAACATAAAACATCTGAAGTGCCTGGAACTACATTTAGGTTCACCCAGCTCTCCTCTCTAGGGATGTGGTTATTGCAATAGCACAGGCTGTTGAAAAATCAGGACTAAAGCATGCAATTCTGATGAATGATGGCAATAAACTAGCATGTGATGAGTCTTCATCTTTTAAAGGCAGCTCTCTCCACTCTTCTGTAGTGCTATGGATCTTTACATTACTTTAATGAGATGCCAAGATAAAAAACACTCCAAAAGCATTACTGAATACTATTTTCTCCTCTCTCCCCTGCTTCAATTTATATTTGTCTCATCATTTTGCCAGTGCAAATCTTCTTATTTGATAATGTCTCTAAAACCTTCTGAAACAATTTTAGAAACGTGAGTCAACTGGATGTTGAATTTTGACAAGCTTGTGAGAGAAAGAGTTATGCTTAACAAGTGATCCAAATGGTTGTCTTAAATATTCTGATTTTGGAAAGAAGATTTGGTCTGTAAAAAACAACCTAGATTTTCTTTAGACTTTCTAGCACGTCTGTCTTACCTCACAGACAGCTGCTCCCTTGTTAGTAGTAGCAGAAGCAAAGGGAAATATAAGGCTTGGTGTAAGCCTTGTGACCGATGATTTGCACCACATGACAAGCCGTATTGATGATCTGCACCGCATCTTGCCACAGTGGCCCAGTGAAATGAATTTCTAAGACCAAGTGTGTCATTAAAAGCACCTTATAGCTCCGAGACTGGCACCTGTACATAAGGAGGCAGCATGGCTGAGAGACTAAAAAAACCATAAAATCACCTAGAACGTCTGGTAGAGCATCAGTAGTGCTTCGCGGCTGTTCAGCATGGAAACAGCATCTCAGTTGTGTTGTCCTGGTTGAGATACACAGGGAAGTTTATGAAATGCCATTTTTACTGAGCATTAAGTTACCAAAAACCAAACAGACAAATCCCAGAATCCACATGTAAGTAAAATGGATATATTTTACTAATGTATGTGCAGTAAGGAAGGAAACTATGAAGGATATCATGACTTCACCAAATGATAAGCTGCACATGCAGTGTACCTTTCGATGGACTGCTGGGAATCGTCACGGCATAGGAACTGCAGGCAGACTGATAAGAGCATCAAAGTAGGCTCCTACCATTTGCATTAATGTAACTGGCCGTAGCACAGTGCTGTGGACAGAAGATAATGATGGCAGTAGTTTGTTACATTCACTTATTGTTCTTCCTTCTCCTCCCGCAATTAGAGCAACTATACACATAATGCAATGCAATATTATATCGACTGAATTTAGTCTACTAGCCCCAGCAGACAGTTTCTGTTTAGTACGTTGTCTTTCAACATGCAGCACAATGCAGTATCAGAGACTTAAGATAGCGATAAACAGCATGGGCTCATTACAAAGATTCATTACCAATTATGCCATCAGCATTGAGCTCTGGTTTTTCCAAAATGAAACATTTGTTTTCTAGCAAGGGAAGCATAGCTATTTCTGTGGCAGAGTCCTGTTGAAGTATCCTGTTTGTAAACAGGGCCAGAACATGTCAGGTCTGTTTAAATCCAGGATTGGATAAAGTCACTCAGGTTTTGCTGGAAGGATGTATTCTCCTGTTATCTGGGACAGCTCCTGTGTTCCGTCAAGATGCAGGAGTGATGACAAAGTGGCTTGGCAACCATCTTGTCAGAAGCAACAACAACAAGGAAAGAATAGCACAGCTTGGAAACAAGAGAACAAACATACACCGTTTCCACCACTGTGACCTTTTCCTCACAAAGGGAAAGAAAGTGCTGTTATCAGGAAGATATTAGAAGGGACCTTGGAAAAAGAGCGCTGCTTAGCCGGCTGGTGGAGATTGTTCTGTCCTCATTTGAAGTGTTCAGTGGAACTCTTAATTCTGCGAGTACAGCAAAGAATTCCTAAAAAAAAAAAGTGTAATAACTGATAATCCACAAAAGTGTGAGGAAGGGTCTTTAGCTGAAGTCTTGCATTACAAATCTAATTCTACAATTTTAAATAAAGCGAGTGCAAAATATACCGACGCTTCGGTCTGCAACAGAACAAAGAATCAAACCCTATATATAGTTGGGTGGTTTATAACTTGAGGACTGCCACTAATTCTCCATATGAGTGCCAGACACGTCCTTCATCTGCTTATACAACAAAAGAGTCATTATATAGGCAGAGTTTGCTGAAGCTACCATCAAAGTTAAAAACAAATAGAAAAGCTGGGTGCACTTAAGGATAACAACATTCATCACTTATGCTTTCATTGACCTTGCAGCAAGGACTAGAGCTGGTGCTTTTTCCAGATTTCAAAGGAAAGTGTAAGTACCCGTGCATGTAAGAGCCATCTCACCGTACCACAGCATGGGAAAAGGACCTCTGTCTGTCCATGCTGGCAGCTCAGAGGTTCCATTTACTGCATTCCTCACCCTTACAAAATGACAGATTATTAGGAAATAAAATCCAATCATACACTGAAATTAAGAAAGCCAAAGAAATGACCTGCCCTAATGAAATCTTATGATCAGATCTATTTCAAAAGTGAAGGTTGTTTTTTTTTCCAGCTTGCCTAACTCATGCATTCTTCAACAGCCTCTGTTTTGCAAGTCAAAATGCCTTGGATAAGATTTAGTCATAAGCAGTACTATTTAGCAAGGTGCTATTTACCAGTTGTTCTCACCCTGATAGGTGGGAGGATATAGGTCCTCAATGAGGTGTTTTCAGCTACCTTTCCCCCTTCACATTACTTAATTCTGGATGCAAGATAGGGAGAAATAATGAATTTCCCAGTAACTGAACCCTCAAAAGCAAAGCACATCTGTGCCTTAAAGACAGGGGTCTCACCAACCCCATCTAAAGAAATTCAGAAATATCCCCTTCCACCAGGTGGGATTTACACTCCACCTTGAAAACCAGCTCCTGCTAAAGGAACAAAGCTTCTGCTTCAGAAAGGTTTTATATGGAGCTGAACCTTAATGATCACCACTCAAACACGAAGGCTCAATTCTTATTTCTATCAAAGCTGTTTAAGGGATCCCTATAAGAAGGTCCTGGTTCCCTATCCAGAGAAAAACAAGACCTAAATGCAAGTGGGAATCCAGTATCCTGAAAGAAGCAGCATTTGTTGACTAAATTAATTTCCAAAGTAAAATTCTAGGAGATGGAAACTTTGTCCATGTGTGAAAGGTCTGAATGCCTTGGCGATGGTAGTGGGGAAACACAGGTTCATCCTCTATTAAAGCCTTGCTGCTCATCTAGCAGAGTCACCTTGCACTCTCTCTGAGTAGCCTGAATCCTCCTGAAAAAAAGGGAGTCTTGGTGATTTGAGGTGAAGAAAGGGACATTCTGGAAAACATGTTAAAGTAAATACATAAAAGCTCTAGCTTAACTGGTGTGGCTAGAACTCAGGGATGCTTTATCCAGACTCCACTAACACAACATATTTTAGAAATCTTAATAAGGGGAGCTAGCAGCCACTAATAGCTGCAATACATAACTGAATCCAGAAATGATGGACTATTTCCAGCTCTATCACTGACTGGAAGCATGAAAAAGTCTGAGTGCCAAGGCAGCATCATTAAGACAGCATCAGTATGAGTTATCCATTTTTGCTGCTTTAATACATAGGAAAGATCTCTTTGTAGATTAATAGGAACAATGCTAGCTTGTCTTCCTGCTTGTCCCCAGGAAGTGGCATCTGTTTTTCCCTACTTGATAAGCAGAGCTTAAGTTTTGCAACATACATCCTCTCAGTTTGTATTACCAAGCAGGTACATGGATACACCACACCCAGGATTAAAAGAGAATGACATATTCCAGCCCCCCCAGATATCTGCTTTTGTTCAAATGAAACATACCCCAAATTCCTAATGTAAATAGCTAGGGAAGCAATATAGCAAAATTTTTGGGAAATAGGGATAAAATTCCTTTTCTTCTCTATCTCACTCAGTCACCATCATCTTCATATGTAAATACAGGTTTTGTTTTAAACTCACCTCTGGTTCACTCACCATCCTAGTAAGTTCTTCCCCACACTTCACCAACGCTCTACTTTCTCCCTCTATCGCTTAAAGTCATGGTCCACAGCTTTTAGGACCTCAGTATGAGAAATTTAGTTTCACTATTGCTATCAGTCTTCAGTGAATTGTTATCTGCTAAAAAGTTGTCTAAACCTACAAGCAGCCATCAGAGGAAAAGAAACTTTCAGCTGCAGCAAATCTAGTCTGAACAACTCCAGATGGCGAAGTTGAAAGCTTATTTCTTTCTAGGTAATTGCAACACATTCAACCACCTAAAATTGCATGAAATAAAGAAAGGCAAGGCATCCTAATGCTGGTCCTCTTCTCCTTTGCATAGTTCACCCCAGCCTTTCTCTGGAAGAAGGGAAGGCAGCTTGCAATTATGGTGCACAAGCAAAATAAATTGTAAGAGTTCCTTGGGTCAGCCAGCAGGAAAGAAAAAGAGACATTGCACATCCACCGTGTCCTTCTGCCCTGTCGAGCGGTGCCTATTCCAGAAGTAAAACCTGGCAAACCAAATCTTTCAGCTCAAGCAGGAAAGCTTAATGAGTTTTGAGACAGAGACCCTCAGCACAGAAAGCCAACAGACTTGCGCTCCAAGATGTGACCTGTGCCAGAGTCTGATCTGGGTGAACGTAGAGCTGAAGCTCTCAGCTTTGTTAGCAACTGCTGGACATCCCTAGGCTAGACAGTGAGCCACATTAAGCTCAGTGATGGTCAACCTAACAGAAACAGCAAAGGTACATTATATCAGGTTTAACTGCTACCAGCTGTAGACTACTTCTGCCAAGCTGAAACAGCTTACACTGGCACTCAGTACTGATTAGCAATGTCCTAATTAAATGTATTACAGATGTTTCCAATATAACTAATTTTTGAGGTGCAGACAAAGCTATGGGACAAAAGGAATACCACTTTCCCCTTTTACGCAAAGAAGAAATCGGGACAATTTTAACACAACAGCATAGCATTGTATGTTAAGGGCTCAGAGAAATACCTTTAAATTACCTGCAACAGCTTGTCCTCACATTTTTATAGTCTGGAAGAAAAACCCCTACAGATAAAAGCACTGGAGGAACAAGTGATCCACACAGAAATCCCTCCAATATCTTCATAGCAGCTTCTTCCAAGGTAATTTTATCACTAAAACATAGACATTATTAACAGACACTGTCTCTAGGGACACCACTCAGAGCTAACAGCAAGACTGGGAGCCTACTCTCAGTTTATGGAGTCACTGTACTGGGCACCGTATGAGACACAAAGAAATGAGCCTACATATAATTTTTAACACAGGAGTTGAGCTGCTCCCGACCTACTGAATTTTCACCACTAAATTCAAGAGAGACAACCAAAGCAAGATTAAAACCATTGAGAAATACAACTACTGCTTAAGCATTCGTCATTGATGGCAGCACATGAGAGTCTGGCTAAAAACAACTAAACACACAGATCAGCATTGCAGATGGAGTTTGCACTTCCTGCTCTTTTCTTCTGTATGGCTGAAGAGGAGCAATGCCAGGTGATAAATACGCCTCAGACACTATTTTTATGCAAATCCTCTGGAGCCAGGAAACTGCCTGGCGGGAGCTCGGTCGCGCTCGCAGAGCTGTTCCAGTTTCTGGTTCTCAGGTACCAGCCCTACAAACACTGAAAGGGGAGCCTCAGTACATGCCAGCTCTCTGTAGAAATTAATCAGCAGTTCCATGAACAGGGGAAGTAAATGTGGTTTCCTATAGATTTACGGTTTGGTTCTCTGAGATTTAAAGAAGTTGTTGACTCAAGCTTTTTTGCAGTTAGGATATTTATAATACCTCTTTCTTCTGAGGGTTCTCAAAAAATGGCAGAGGTCAATCTTTCAGTGTTACCATCTGTCTGAATGGGCAACTAATGCATGGGGTGTCTTGTCCTCCACCTGCCCAAGTTCATGAGACTTTATCTGAAATTGCTACCGTATCTTTGTCATATTTGGTTGAAAATAATCAACAGATTTGAAAGTTATGGTGAGGAAGAAAAGAAGAGAAAAAGATCGTTTGAGTCTAATTTTCTTTGGAAGCCAGGCAAAAAATAGAACAAAACTATTCATATTAACATTTTATACTTTAGATCACCTCCAGCTCTGTAAGCTGGTCCTCTGAATCCCAAGAGCATCGTTTAAGAATGGCCTAGAAATCCATGTTGTGTCGCATTTCTTTCAGCATCTTGTTTCAAGTATGCTAATCAGAGTGGAAGCAATTAGAACAAAATTAATTTACCCATCTATATTTGTTGTTCAAGCTTTCCCCAAATGCTGAAGAAAACTGACAAATACGAAGTCAGCATGTCAAAGAGCTATTTCTAGCTTGTCATATAAGGTGTGAAGAAATACATGGCATTTGACTGGTTTCTCCTGTCCCTACTGAATTTATGGCTTTAAGGATCAAACTGTCAGAAAGGGTGACTGTCACTGACTGTAAATGGCAATTGCTTCCAACAGCCCATGCGATGATGCTTATATCGCTTTAACTAAGGCATGTTGTCCAGATCAGCTGTAAACTAAAAGAAAACTCCAACTGTTTAACAAAACCAAACAACTTGTAACTTAAAAAAAAAAATCAAAAGTTAAGGACCAAATCTGTGCCTGAAGTATTTATTACAACTGCATTTCTGTGTCTACTGGGGTGGTTTGTTTGGTGTGCCCTCTCTTATGAGATGGGATGTCTGCTGGGTCAGCCAGACACTAGCCTGGTGGGATGACATGGGGAAAGAACGGGGTGACCGAAGAGCTCTGTAACCTCCAGGTCACCTCAGTTCCTGACAGAAAGCAAGTCTGGCTAACCTCGGCTTCAAATCTCTACTCCTCTCCTGGGACAAGATCAACAGATATTCGTCAGTGACTAAAACCAGTTAGGATTTTATTTCTAGCCTTACAGATAGAAGCCAGAGAAAGCGTTCATTCCTGTGACAGCTCAGGTTCAAGGAGAGGCTTACTGTATCACCGCTAGTACTGATGGGCTTACAGTTCTTCCTGGGGTTTTGTCATCTACACATTTGATAGGTATCTCTCTTCTGCTAAACACTGAGTAGAAGCTGACCCAGGAAAAAAAAACATACCACAAAACCTCACTCAATGCATTCTTTCATTTAACAGCGAATCCTTTACAACTGCACTAGGATATACAATCATTTTTGTCTCTCCTGCTTGACCCCATATTGGGAAAACACAATCCAGGTGCCGTTTGCTTCTGAGATTGTTGTATGAGACAGAGTCAAAAGCCAACCTACAAGATGCCGGACATTATTATTATTATTATTACTGTTATTATCATTTCTCTTACTGCGGTTGCGGAAGGAAACATGACTGGTTGGATGTCGTTTGTTCCCAGCAAAGCCACTTCAGCTGTTACTCATCTCTGTGTTATGTCCCAGCTGCTTGCACACTGTGCTATTATTTCTTTCAGATTTTTCCAGGAACTGAAGCTTGATGGATCTACAATTCCCCAACACTTCTCCCCGCCTCCCCTTTTTTAAAAGGCAGGCATTATGCTTGATTCTTTCCATTCTTCCACTACCTCAATGACCTCTCACATATAACCAGTACAGTAACAAGGGGGTTTCAGCCACTTCTTTTAAGTGTTCTAGCAGGCCTTCTCCTGACAGCAAATGGGGCTTTTAAGAAAATGGCTCCTACCAACACTGAGAGAAGCACTAATGCTCCAATGCCTGGTGCACAGGTTGTCAACCCGAGGGCAAGACAAAGAGTTTTCTGGCGGTTTCATCAATCTCTTCTCTCATCACGAGAAGGTCACCAAAGGTTTGAATGTAACACAGGGTCACGTAGTTGCTCCTGAAACAAAAACTCTGAAAATACAACAGCCTGGAATAAAAAGTCTTGTTAACATCCCGATATGGTGTATCTAGCTCTACTACTCTCATAAAAAGCAGTGCAACTTCCCTAGCTTGAATGAAACTACATTACTATGACTACACTTAAAACATTTTATTTATGTACAAAAACACAAGCCTCTGTAAAAGGTACTGCATACTGTCACACAACTGAATACAAGGTAAGAGCCATGTGGATATAAGCCATCATCATACTTCAGAATAAATACTCAGCTCCTAGAAATCCCAGGTATAAGCCAAGCCTAACATACCTCACAGCCAAAAGCAACATTTAAATTATTTGTTTAGGTGGATTGCTTTTTCTTTTCACTGTGACCGTAGACTCCCACAATTTTCTTAACACTTCCATTTAAAATGGATATATACATTCTGTGTCCAATTTCATATCTATAAAAGAACAAAATAAAACTTCTCAAACTGATTGCAATGAGGTACTTGCAGAAAATTCACACATAATCTTGCTCTCAGAAGAATAGCAATTTGCCAACTATAATATTTAGGAACTCCTCCTCCTCCAGCAAAGGAAGTTTTAAAATATTTATCCCAAAGAGTTCATGAAGTTCTGTACATCCATTCTGGAGTTTGTCCTAGGGGGTAGAATTAGGAGAAGATGAAAATATGAATTGTTTTGTACATGAGTTATCCTGGGCTCATCTAGAACACCTTAGGTTGAGAGCAACCTAACTGGTTTCCCTGGTAACTAGAATTATAGAATGGTTTGGGTTGGAAGGGACCTTAAAGATCATCTAGTTCCAACTGCCCTGCCACGGGCAGGGACACCTTCCACTAGACCAGGTTGCTCAGAGCCCCATCCAGCCTGGCCTTGAACCCTTCCAGGGATGAGGCATCCACAACTTCTCTGGGCAACCTGTTGCAGTGCCCCACCACCCTCAGAGTGAAGAATTTCTTCCATATATCTAATCTAAATCTACCCTCTTTCAGTTTAAAGCCATTACCCCTTGTCCTATCACTACATGCCCTTGTAAAAAGTCCCTCTCCAGCTTTCTTGTAGGCCCCCTTCAGGTACTGGAAGGCTGCTCTAAGGTCTCCCTGGAGCCTTCTCCAGGCTGAACAACCCCAACTCTCTCAGCCTGTCTTCATAGGAGAGGTCCTCCAGCCCTCTGATCATCTTTGTGGCCCTCCTCTGGACTTGCTCCAAGAGGTCCGTGTCATTCTTATGTTGGGGGCCCCAGAGCTGAATGCAGTACTCCAGGTGGGGGTCTCACGAGAGCGGAGCAGAGGGGGAGAATCACCTCCCTCAACCTGCTGGTCATGCTTCTTTGGATGCAGCCCAGGATAGGGTTGGCTTTCTGGGCTGCGAGCGCACATTACCAGATCATGTTGAGCTTCTCATCAACCAACACCCCCAAGTCCTTCTCCTCAGGGCTGCTCTCAAATCCATTCTCCACCCAGCCTGCACTTGTGCTTGGGATTGCCCCGACCCATGTGCAGGACCTTGCACTTGGCCTTGACCTTCATGAGGTTCACACCTAAATTAGATCAGAGATACTAAACAACAACCAAAATTTGAGGAAAAGTGCCTGGTACAAAAACATTTGCACAAACAAGAAGGTATTTTGAAAGACTTGCAAAAAGTCATTGAAGAGGAGACTTTGGTATTGGAAGAAATCTGATGTTGCTCTGACTCTTAGGCAGCCTTGCCTTGATGAGTTATGGAAAAGACATCTAGGAAATGCAAGCCTACTGTTAGTAGGTTTAAAATCCCTCCACACTTCCCTTGGAAGCAAGGGCTTTCCAAAAAAAAATGGATGGCCACTACCTCAAACTATTAAATTATTACCTTCTCCCTCACTATGCTTTAAAGGGTACACATAAGTGCCTGATTCAGGAAGGTTTCCATGCTCTGGAGCAAGTGCCTAAATGCATCCCCTTAATTAGGTATTTAAATACAGAAAACTCTGTAAGCTTCTTCTCAACATGTTATTGCTTGTTTGCATCATCCTGCAACTTTCCTTGTACAAGGAGCCCATGATGCATACATCTGGACTTCTGATTCCATTCTGGGGAGCAAACATGTAAGTACCCAAGACTTTCATCCAATTTAATCTTGAGGCATCAGACCAGCTTTCACCTTTGCATCATTCGTTTTCCTGAAAGAATGCAACTGTATTAAAATACCTTGCTTTTAGGACAGATTCTGGTATTTAATTGAGAGATTTCCATAGAATACTTCTATTATTGCAGTATTTCCTCATTGATTTTACACACTTTGGGTTTACAATATTCCTATCCATGGTCCCAAGAACCTTAGTAATTAAAATGTCACAATCCACAACAACAGCATTTGTCAGTTATACCACAAAGGCAATAAAATACACTAGACACTAGCCAAAGCCTGTAAATTCAGTCATATAGACAGTCCTTTGCTCCTGATAGAAGTTGCTTCGTTCTTCTGGAAAACCCTTATTAAATAGGTAGTTTTAGGTGAAGGTCCCAAAGATCAACCTACTTTGGCAGAGATTATTATAGAAAGGACAATTAAGGTAGACTTACATCCATGTGCAACCATGAAGAGATAGAGCCAAAACCAGGAGCTCTAAATTGGGAAATGGCACCTATGGTATTCAGCAGAGTTCCAAATTTCCATCTCCATACCAGCATACTGCTCCTTCGGGAAAACTAATGAACCTCAGAAATAGTAAAGGGTGGGAACTGTCAACGGGAACTATTCTGCTTTGCAGGCTAGCCCAATTTCCTACAAAGGCAATGAAAAGATTCCTAATGGTTTCAAGAGAGAACTAGATCACATTTGCATAATGCATCCATGTAAGTCTGAAATAACTCCACGGATGTTTACTTCCTCAGCCTATGCAAGATGCACACTGGCTTGAGAGAGGGAAAGGCGTTGCACAGCATCTGCACCTGCCCTGTCTGTGTAAGGCTTTCTGCAATTTTATCAGTTTCAGGTAACTTTAATAAGTAGCCTCACATCTGCCTATATTCTATACAAAGATATTCAGATCAGACTTTATACACATAGAAGAGGTTTATTCTGGTGTCTGACCCTTTTATTTGGTATACCAGAAACTATACTGATACCAGGGACTCCCATCCATTTTTTTTAGGCTGATCAAATGTAGTCTTTCTTTATTTCCTGGTGTATGTTTCTATCGCTATAACAAAGGTCACTGAGCCACACAACAATGTTGATAAATATAATTCAAAATTTCATTTTTTGACACAGGAGATAGGGAAGGGGAAAAAAGAGACTCTGAATAGTACAGTCTGTACTAATTAGCTTGTTATTATCTTTCTCCTACAAGGCTAAGAGTGAACAAGCCATCTTGTAAAACAGAAGGAATCATAGGTACCTCCCTATCCCTCCACTGACAATGGTGAAGTGCTGTCAGCTAAAATTTAGTTCTCAATTATGCCTTTGGAGGATTGTTGCCTCCTGACTCTTAGATGCAATGGTGTGGTTGGTGGTGATACACAAACACCTGACAGCAGAATGGTAACTGGGTATAAGTCACCAACACTAAAGAAATTAAATTTAAATGACATTCAGAAATTCTACAGAAAACTGCCACTCCACCTCTTATCAGAGGATTTGAGAATACTTTTCAATTAATTTACCCTTTAAGGTAAATTAACAGTGTCTCAGATAAGTCAATATTGTTCTTTGATTACAAACGTGGAAATTAAATTTGGAAAATAAAGTGGAAACATGGAAAATAAAGTGGAAACATGGAAAATAAAGTGAAAAGAGGGGAAGGAACTCAGTCAATGTCATGGCCGCAGGCAGAAGAGCCTCATCCAATTTCTCTCCTTGTTCTTTGTAAAGCAAAACAACTGAAAGGAAGGTACATAGGCTTCACAAAACACTGAAACATTTATCAAAAAAATTTTTTAGGAAATTCCCATGGGTCAGGTTACCGGAATTCATCTCATTTCTCTGGAAAAGCTAACACTACCTCAAATATTCAATTAAGAGCACTGGCATGAGATGGAAACACTGTGCAGCATACTCCTTCGGAGCGTGGACTTCGCAACTTCTTTCACAATGGGAAGATTAATTGAAGAAGGAAATATTTAACAGAGAGCCAAGATGCAAAAATTTTGGACTAAAAGCAACCAAGTCAAATGCAAAACAAAAGCATATTTGACACACAGAGAAAGCAGCAACAGATTACAAGAACATTTTTTGTTTACCTCAACACAAATATTTTTAAAAGCTACTTTATTTTTTAAACATTCAAACATTACTCCATATCTAAAAGTATTGCTCTCCAGACACACACTTTCATGTTTCACATGACTTGTAAAAGCTAAACAAGTTAATGAAAGATAAACAGCTTTAATTGCAGCTTTCAAGCACATGTTCAGAGACTCTCATTGACTCTCTGATATTATTTCACTAGTACGATGTTGTTAACTTAAGAATAGGTGTGCTAGTATCTAGCATCAGCTGCTGCAGCAGTCTAGCTGCCTTTTACAAGATGCCAACGTTTTACGTTCTTCAAAGTTAATACTTTTCTAAGCTCAACAGGACCGTTACCACCACTGCCAGTGTACCATAAGATAAAATGGACTCTTTTCCCAAACGTAGTAGGACTCAGTACCAATAGGAAAAAGGTTTTACAATTTTCCTCATTTTACAGATTGGGATCCCTGAGCAATGATGCACCCAATGTAAATCAGTGGCTTAGTGACAGCCAGCACAAGAGCCACGGTCTCATCCCACATTCCTGGTCCACTGCAAGCCACAGTTCCTCCTTCCAGGTCTGTAAACCACAACTAACTATTTAAATAAAACCTTCAGTCTCTTCCCTACTCCTATGGACTCTAGCTACCTTCTAATTGCGAAGAGAGGTGAATCCAATAATGCTAAAAGATGGTGGCTAGAGGTATCAGGAAGACACACTGGGACAGGAAAGACAGAACCAGGGAAAACTGACAATGGAAGTAGAGGAGGTGATGACCACTAACCAAAAACATCTGGTTACAGGGAAGGAGTCAGAGCTACTGGAAGCAACCACAACAACAAAAAAAATAGTGATGGGACACAGCAAAGACACTCCCTCCTCCCTGTATGCAGCAATAGCTTGGCAAAGAGACAGAGGCTCAGAGAACGGACCAGTCTCTTGGACAGAGAGGTGGTAAAAACAGCAGAGAAATAAGGCAAAAAGTTAACGGAATCAACAGAGAAAGTGGTGGCAACTCCGTCAAGAAAACAACATGGGATCTGTCAGTGGAAATGCAGACAGTTGTTGCTGGTTGCAGTTGAAAAGCCTTTGCCAAAGGCTATGAACTGTGTTTCTTTGCAATAATGACCCAGCTTGGTGAAGATGGCAGCTCAAGGAGCTGACCACCACCATTCTTTAAACAGCAAGAGACCCCAGAGCGTGGCACTGGTTTTGATGGGGTTATCCCAGGGATTAACCGGCCCTTTGTCACTGCTGTGAGCTGCAGGCTGTGCCTCCCTGAGGCACGGGGAGCTGAAGTCAGAACAAGCTGTTCCCTTTTTGTCTACTTGCAAATGTCTCCCAGTAAAGAGATAACTCAAGTGGGAGCTGCTCTGCGGGGATCTCCAAGGAGCACCATCCAAGAGGGCTGGGATACACGGCAGGGGGAAGGGTGCTCAGCCAGCTAAGCAACGGCCTTTCTTTCCTAATTACACTTTTTTGCCAAGATGTAATTAGTTTGCCTGCTTTGTCTTCTGCTTGACAGCCTGCTGATCTCACAGTTACCGCCCTGCATGCTGACCTGGCAGGAGCTTGTCTCCATCCCTTCCTGGCATATGGGTATTTTTATTTAAAGCCCTTATAGACCAGATGGACTTCACTGAATCAGCAAAACTACTCCTATGCTTCCTACTTCTATAACTACCTTATATTTGGGTATAAAAATCCACCCAGCCCTTCTTCCCACACCTACACAAAGGATTTCATTCCAACTGTGCAGGGAATAGAAGCTGTAAGTACATATTATCAGCATTATCCCAGACTCTCTGAAGTCAATGAACTATTAAGTTAAGCAGTCACTGCAGCAGGACCCGAGTACTTAACTATTAACTAACTGAAATGAACCAACTGTCTTAATGCAGGGTTGCCCTGTGTCCAGGTTAATACCAGGTGGGCTGCTGCAGCACATAGAGTAACAGGCCGTTACAAAAAGTACTTCAGCCTTCTGAGAATTTGGATTTAATATTTCCTCTACGATGGCTGCTGAACCAAAGGAAATCCATCACCTTCCAGGTTATGTGGGGTCACAGCTCATGACCAGAGTTATACAACTTTAATGTATTTCCATGACAAATCAGTCAAATCAGTCCAACGCTACAGGCCAAGAAGGACAAAGACTCTCCCTGAGATGAGACCCACTTGGAGCTCTGAGCTATATGGACTTGCTCCAGCTAGAAAGCAGCCCTTGCAATTTACTCACCCCATCAATACTACACTGAAGTCCTGAAGGAGGTCTCACTTTTTCACTGATCACAGAATCACAGAATTGATGTGGTATGTGCATCTGGTGCCAAGGGAAAAGACGGCGCCCTGCCCTGCCACTTCAGCTTTGTAATAGAAACTAAGGGCTCTCCCCTCTAGAAGAGCATTTACAAAGCGCTCAAAATTAACACTTGTTTTATGCCACCCTGCAAAGGGGTATGGAGTTCCCAAGTACTGAGAGGCTCCAGGGATGCAACTAAAGCCATTGATTTTCTCTCTGCATCTGCTCCTTGCAGCAGTGGTGCTGGTTTGCTCCTGCCAGAGTAAATTCCCTCCCTAAATTTGGTAACCGACAACACAGGCACCCCAGAGGCCCTTTGCTTATTGGCCTCTCCAACACACAACGTACATTGCTGATTCTTTAAGGATGCTTTAGTTTGAGTCATTTGCCTCAGAAAGATCAAGCACTGAAGTTTCACCCAGAGTTCATTTATGCTCCTCCACAGATTGGCAGGCTTTTATAAAAACAGTGGACAGATCAATGAAAGTGGGCATGGTGGGCTTCTAAATGCATGGTTACAGAGGAAAAAGCTACAAATAAGGAGAACCATAATTCTAGTCCATGCTGAATCACAGATCTTCCTTGGATGTTCTCAGTGCCCATCCTCTAGAGGTCCTTTGGTCCATCATAGCTGTGAAAGCCCAAATCATGCATTCCTGCAGCCAGAGCCCTGGACCTCTGGACAGGTGGGTTGGTGTGGCAGTAGCTCCCTGATTCACCACTCTGCCTCCTTTAGAAACAATGTGCATCCCCAGATGGCCCAAAATGGTGTAGACATCTCAGACATTCAAAGGGATTTCCTCTCCCTAGTTACCCCATATCACCTGAGACTGTCCCTGCTGTTGGGGCCAGAAGTACTTTAGGTACCTCATCTTCATCAGCCTGCTGGCCAACACCCCCCCCCACCATGAACAGCTTATTTTACACTCCCAGCTCCAGGTGAGGCTACTGACAGAGACATCCGCAGGGACTGGCTTGCATGACATGAAATCCGAAAAGTGCATTTATCTTTGCTACCTTGCCAGTACTCTGGGCCACACGTTATTAACACAGACGATAAAGCTAAGGAAAAAAAAAAAGAGATACCGTGCCCAGCCTTGCCAGCAAAACAAAGGTACCATGCCCCAAACCAAACTTTGCTGGAATTTCTGTGCCCGTACCAGTGCAGCAGGTGTGTGCCTATCTGGGGATGTTTGATTATCCCACACTAAGGATTTTTAAAGCCCACGGGAGCTACAGTTAAACCCCATTGCTACCAGTTCCTACTGTGAGCACTCTTTCAGATACATGCCTAAAGAAAAGCAAGTCTGAACCTTTTGGAGGGTTTAAAATAGCTATCAACCAACTTGAACGAAGCAGGGCTGGTCTGGGGAGTGTTCCTGGCAGGGCTGGGTGAGAAGGCACAGGTTTGCATTTGTACTTTCAACTTCTCTGTTGTAGGTGGGATACTGTAGGAACCATGCTGATCGTTGTGTGCAGATAAGTCCAGACAGCTTTGCTCTTCCAGGCCCCATTGCTTCTCCTTAAAGGGGAAATCTCAACTCTTTTACTCTAAACCTTCCCACCTGCTGGCAGGCTGTTTCTCACCAGAGGGCATGCATTTGCTTGGATACATAATTTCCCAGATATTCTTGATAGTGGTAACCGCCTGCCTAGGATTCAGATAGATTTCTTTCAGCTCCTGGAACCATATGCTGTGAATATGTGGCATGATAGGAAATGGGAATGTAAAGGCATGCAGCATGACAGCTCCTACCCCAAGATATAACTTGGAGATTGTGGTGGGACATCACACAATTATAAAGTCACCCTGGGGATTAAAATGGAGCCCTCCCCGTAGCATCGGCTGAAAAATCAGAGCAGACTGAACTGACCAAGCAGTTAGTACTGCAAATGCCAGAACTCACAGGGGCTGGTTTCCTCCACCCTTGCATCTTGTGGCCAACCCACTTGCTCCAGCTGAAGCTTTTCTGTGGTTTTGGCACTTACACAAGTCCTCCCTGAGTTGATGCCCCAATCTTCGTTCGGGGGAGCACTGACACCGCAGCCTTTTGCCTCCGACCAGGTGCTCCCCTCCACTGCTGGGCTGGGAGTCCCCACGTTCACACTGAAGCCCTGGAGCCCACACTGGAGGACAGCAAGCACGGGGTACCGTCTGAGGTGGGGAAGGGAAAGGCACTTTTCAAAGAAATAATCTGAACAGACCGATGCGAGCACCACAGCCCAAGTTAACTTTAGATTTCAAGTGGAAGAGCTGCTGGCGACTTGCCCAGATTCCCTGGCCTGCTGCCTGCCAAGTCCTCAGAGACTATTTTTATCATTATTTATTTATTAAATTTAACTGTCTTGGGGCTGGACCGCAGACAGACGGAATCTAAAAATGCAGACGCTCAACGGAAAGCTAGCTGGGAGGTAGGGGGAGAGGTTAATTATAATATCTGGTCCTGTCCCACTGAAGAGCAAAAAACTTCTAAGAGAGTTTGTGGCTTAACAGGCTTAAATTCTTGCAATTCTTCTAGGCACCACATTGCCTAGAAAGAGAAGGTGCTGGCTCACCTGGCAGGTACACGTGCCATTTCCATACAGACTGGCAGGCTGGGCAACAGCTTATGAATTCGGAGAAAGGTCATGGACTAGCAAGAGCAAGAAAACGATGCCATGAAAGCTGACAATCCACTGTACTAACACCAAGCAGGAGAGACCACTTCTAAGGAGCAACCTGACTCAGTAACTGATTCTCCACTACAAATCAGTTTTATCTGCTGGGATCCTCTACAAGAAAGGCACTCTGCATTTTTTTTTTGGCTGCCTGAGACCACCAAATTATACCACACAGGCTGCTTGTAACTAAGCACTCAGTCCAGCTTCTGCTACTAGATACCTAGTATTTTGCTAGTGCCTTACAGACCTAAAGAGAATTCCTTTCAGTCCTTCCCAACCTGTGCTGGCACTAAGCCAAAGAGGCCATATATCCCCTTATAAAGCCCAAACCACACTCTGCTATTTGGAGAATGCAAATCCAGCCAAAGCCACAAACAACATGGATTGTTCCAAAATGCACTTCCAGATGGATCACGATAAATGAAATGCAGAACACCTACAAAGAGATTTCCATCTTCAAAAGGAACCAGTGCATCTGATCTGCCCGAAAACCAGGTCTGGGAACGGGAAACTATGGCAAGTGAGACTAATTCTTTCTACAACAGAAATACTTCACACTCAGACGAACGCTTTCCACCCACAGACAGTAAAGCACTTTTTCTAAAAGCAAGCACTATTCTGGTTTCACTCAGAATAGCAGAAGCATGGCATGTAAACCACTCGCTCAGGGTCACTCAATACCATATGGTATTGTCAGCTCTTTGACCTTGCTTTTCCAGTGCTTACCTTGCCCTATTGTCCTGCCTGGACAATGTGTTGATAGACAACAGGCTTTCTATTCCAACAGAGCCCTGTAAATCACAGCTACCAGTCTGCCCACATCATGCCTGGGTTTAACTGAACCAGGAGCTGGTGGCTGTTGCTAGCACAACACTGATGCAGGAAACCTCATCGTATTCGCACATTAACAGCACGAGCCTTGCAAGCATGACACAGCATACTGCTGGGAAAACGCAGAAATCAGAGATTCACTTTTGCTGCTACTGGACAGCCACGCTTCCGCAGGACTAGAGCGTGGGCCTCAGTAGTTCACGTGGCTCACACAACTCTGCATATCCCCTTGGTAGGATGTAATCCTTGGTTTCAGTGGGATTTCTGGATGCAAAAGGATTCACAGGTATAATCATGCTTCAGCGCTCTCTGAAAAAGCCAGGATGTGTGTGGATTACTGACAAATTCAAGGTCTCTCCTTTTTGCACCAGTCCAGGCCTGGTATTTGAGCGTCTCCTTAAGCAGGTCGAAATCACAGCCCAAACCACTGTGATGCTATCAGTACAAGATTTTAGCAACACCTTACAGACTATATACAAGTATCCCACTAAAGAAAGATTTGTTTGTGTAGTCCAAGCCTCACAGCCTATCAAACATAAAGCACAAAATCTTCCTTTCTTTCATTTAGAAGAACAGAGAAGAACTCTCCTTCAGCTAGGAAGGCCATTTCCATGAGATGTGCACACATTTCAAAATGTACATATAGCAGGGCAGGAAAAGAAACTGACTGCTAATGAATCACCCTTGTTGAAAGTTTCCTTTGGGGCATTCTGCCATCTCAGTCACTTTGCATGCTTTTTAGCTTGGCTTTCTCCTGGCTTCGTTCACCTGATATACATCTCTCTCTAGGTTGCAGGGATATACACCTCTGTTTTTGTAATTCTATATGTCATTAGCTGGGCAATGGATAAATATATGGCCATATTTTAAGCTCACTTGCAAGAGCAATGATTAAGGGGACAAAAGCATTCTTTAAAATAGCATTTTTCTTTCAAGAGTAATCTTGATACAGTCAGAACAGCACTTGTATATCACTCCTCATCTTCAGGAGAACTTTGCTAAACATTAACTAGTGGTTCCTCATATCGCTTGTGGCATGGTCTCTATAAACATGCATTAATTTCCTCATCAGTTTAACGAACATGGGATTGATAAATTAAAACAAGTTGCTAGAGACCAGAGATTAATTTAAAGACATGCATCAGGACCTGGGCCCTTCCAAGCCCTATGATCTGGCCTGTCTGTTAATAGTGGAAGTGTTAACTGCTTTCTCCTCTTTTATTCGGATGCATTTTATTCCAGGTCAGAGCCCGTTCATTAGATGCATTAAACCAGAAATAACCACCTCAAGAGCTGTGTTCTGGCCAGTTTCACTCATACTGAACCCATACACAACTTCACCCATACGAGCACTAACAAGCATGTTATGTGTCCTGCCTTCCCCTGTACTGTCTACAACTGTCCTCCTCCCCCTTCCCCAGGTAGTTTCAAATCTAACCAGTTCCCAGATTTGGGTCTCCACATGCCACAAAAATACTTGTGCTGCCACAGCAAACACTTCTTTTGGTGGCTGTGCCAGGCTATGCAGGTTCGTTGTGTCCATTAAACCAGGCCAGAAGATTTCTCTTCTGCTGAGGAGAAATCACATCTGATCCAGCACATCCCCTATCAGCGCTTCCTCCAACAAACCCTCTCGGAGTTCACCATCTTAATGAACTAAATTGTCACCCCTTCATCCTCAGCATCGCTCTCTTTCCCTCCATCTAGCCCTTGTAGCCTACATCTTCCTTCTGGAAGAAGCCTCAATAGGTAAAACACGACTTCAATAAAAGCATGAGAAGAAAGCTGTGTCAAGCCTACCCTATCCAAAGCCACAAGGCCCCCCAGTCAGGAATTGCTTATAACACAAGATCCCATCCCGTCCAAGTAACACTTCTTCCCTTAACTGCTGACCTGTGCTGCTGGGCAAGGCGTGCAGAGGGAAAGGGATTCTGCAGAGTGCTCTGCTTTGCCTGCCAAAGATTTCCTGACAAGAGTAGACACTGTAAAGCATTCTGCAAAGAGAAACTGAAATGCACCCGCTCAGCTGTTGAGCCTGACTCACTCACAGAGCCACACTAACATCCAGCGTGGGTGCGGCTGAAGTGACACACCAGCTTCGTATATTCATGGGTCTGTCTGCTTCTAGCAATTCTGCATGTGCAGGAGGGCACTGTCACCACGCTGCGGGAAGCTTGTGATCTGCAAAGTTAACTTTGCCCAATTCCACAGGCTCAGAGCCTGGAAGAAAAGGTGGTGGCAGCAACACACGGGCACACGAGCCTGCCAGCAGTTTGCGTTAGATGGATACTGGCCCTCGGATGATAAAGCTTGCTAGCGGTCTGCTGTGTTTACAGTTATACAGCAGATGGTTCCTTTAAAACAGAAAAGCTCAAGAACAAAACAGGAGGTAGCCTTACCACCAAGTTGTTTGGTGAAAGTTTTCTACAATTTTTTCCATTGTCAATTCCAGCTGAGAGATGTTTGTTATGGAGAAGTCACACGTGAAAAAGAGGACAAGCATGTGCATGCCAGGAAAATTCAATAAGTGTTATTCCCAACATCAGATCCATGGCAAGACATTCTGCGTCTCATCTTCAGAGTACCAGCCTGTCTTTGTTTCTTCTATCCAGCCCCGTGTTCTCTCCTCCCTCCACCCTCTTCTTTGAAGCCTCTTTCAGACAATTTTGAGCAATCATTACCCACTCAGCCTGTTGCCATATATCCGCTGCCCCCTTCCAAGGCAGCAGCAGGGCTTGGGGATACTTGGCCCATTTTGGTGCCCCACCTCTTTGCCACAGCCAAGGCTCTGTGCTTCACTGCATCCTACACGGCACACTATCAGACTGCTAATTCAGCTATCTCATGAGATTCTGCTCAGCAGGCACTAGATAACACTTCACAATTCATTTTAATTGCAACTTCTTTGTAATGTTTTTCTTTCTTCGAGGGAGAGAAGAAAATTAAAGAATTGGTTGATCTGGTTTATATTATCATACTGGTCCAGATCTAAAGCAATCCTTGCTTTCAAAAGAACGGAAACAAGTTTAGTCTGAAAAATAACAACCCCAAGTGATGTCTCACAGCTGCCTCTCCTCAGCTCCATGCACCATCCCTACTGATCTTCCTGGTTTCTCTTCCAGTCTGCTGCCCCCACCACCTCCATACAGGCCCACAAAGCCTCCTCCATCTCACACATGGTGCTTGCTGCCTCCTCACACACACGCTCTCTTTCACAGCCCGTTTTCAGTTTGTCCTTTTGGGACCCTCCCCAGGGTCCCACAGACCTAACTCCACCATCCCATGGACTATCCCACCACTTCTCAACACTGAGCTGCCACTGTCTTCTCTTGCCATGGATGGCACAGAACGGGGTGGAGAACAGAAGAAAACAGGCAGGCAGGACTGCAAGCACAGAATTCAATATGGAAGCTGTAGTCCAACCATTAGCATCCCTAAGTGCTTGCCCTTCACCTGCACAGCACAGACCATGCCCTTCCTCTTCAGGCCAATACATGAAGAATTTTCAATAGTAACCTGTTCCCCTTTGCTCTCCTAGCATTCAAATTCAAAGCTGTATTCCCATTGAAAATGTTTCTGTGCTTTAACGAAACCCAACAGACACCTAGCCTCTGAGTCTACTGTCTTTTCTTTCATCTCTAGCAGAAGTCTGCTGTTCGGAGTTTAGTCAAAGGCACTGTGAGAATCCTTTCTGCTCTACCACACCAATTTCCCCTGCTGATCACATAAGTAATCAGCATGCTGTGGTATGCAGGATTGGTCAGGCAGCTCATGCCTATTCAAGTGCAGCTACATCCAGAAGCTTGACTGAACGGTAGGAAATACAGAAGCCCACAAGCTTATTATTTATGCTGTAGAAGTGACTAGAGGCAAGAGGAGGCAGTCACACCATTTAGTCAATGAAAAATGCTCTTTAGGAAGATTTTAAATGCCTAAATTCAGAAGACCCACTTGGGAGCTTTCAGATGCCTGACGCATCCCATGTTGAGTGCCTAGGCACTACAGGAAAGAGTGGCTTTGGAAACTGTTTCACAGGTTAACCAACCCAAGACAATGCAAGAAGAAGGTTTTACCCCTTCCTCAGACCTCTCCTCCTCTCCCTCGTTATTGAGGCTGGAAAGCCAAGGACCTCAGGAAGCCATACGCATTTCCCCTGTGCTGCAAGGTAGATGGGTCAATGAGCTGTCCCATAGGTTCATTGTGGCAAGCACTGGATGCTCCACACATACCAAAACCCACTTTCATTCAGCACCACGTTCCCACCATGATGAAGACAGACACCCTCTGTGCACACTTATCCAGGAGGATCAGATTGCTGTCCTCCTCACACTCCTCATAAACACCCTGGCGTGGAGAGGGATTCTGCCAGCTCAAGGGGCTGATCAAACGAACAAAACACTGGATGAGACACACGATCATTGCAGAGGGCTAGAATACAGTCTCCCAGACTCAAAGCAAGGGAATGCTCACGAAAACAGCTGTTTGAAAAAAATCTCACTGTTCCATATGCTTTTCCCTGAGGACAAGTTGTTCTGGTTTGAAAAAAAAATAATGTTGGTTTTAGAAAAAGTAGCTAAGTTCAAACAAAGCCCAGCCACCATTTTCTATGCCACAGTTTCATAAAATCCTTTAAGGCAGATGCTAACATACAGCTGTGCATGCAATAGCCACAGAAACACTGTGAACAAGAACTAGTTCAGAGCATGGTTATGGAAAGAGGTGCCGGCACAGCTTCCTCGGCCACCGCTGACAATGCTGTCTTGTTCTTCCATAAAGCTGTTTTGTTTAGGGCCCTCTTTGGAAATTCCATGACGACATACGTGCGAAGCACCAGCACAGACATGTGCTCCTCCAGGACTGTTTTCACCATGGTTAATATTCCATCCCCCAAGACCTCCTCAACCATGGTCTGTTCCGTATGTTCATTATTTCATGAGCAGGGACATACAATCCCGTCCACACACAGTTTCTGTCTGCCTGTCCCCGCTCCTCCCAAAAGTCACCAAGCACTTCTGTGGCAGCTGCTTTTCATGAATTTTGGAGCTGGCTTTGAAGGCAGCCACAACGATGGGGCTCGCACACCCTTTGTGAACTCCATCCACCTCTGCAAATGACACAAGCCAGTGGTCCTGATGACACAAAATCCTGGCTCGATGCACACTTCTGTTACAGAAACATTTAGCAGCATCACAATGAAGGACCTCAGCACAAGGAAGTTAGAAAACTCTTGAGTATTAATGCTAGCTAAGTAAAAACCTCCCCATTTCCTCAGCAAAACAGCATTTGACCCACATTATCTAGAAAGCATCAGCTTGCTTGTTGCTCTGTGCAAACCCTGCTTAAAAAGAAAGAAAAACTGGCCCACATTTGAACTGTCTCAATAATCAGTGGTGCATAAGAAAAAGGCTCCCAAAGTAACACCATTAACCCAGTGTATCACCTTCAGTGGGCGAGTTCTCTAAGGCAATTTTTCTCTTGCAGGGACTAGTGCTGAACTTCTTGCCTATGGCATCCACTCAGAATAAAGCTGGTTACTCCATACTCCTGTCCAGAGCGATCCTGCCCAATGAAAAAAACAGCTTCCACCTCAAAAATATATTTCATAAACTACCAGCTTCCTATTAAGAGATGTATTAGGAGACACTGTAAAGATATTACTCGTCAGGCATTCAAAAAACAAACTTAGATGGGTGGTCCATGGTACAAGGTGCTCTGCTGCAATAAGGAAAGCTATACAAGGAGACCTGCACCAAAACTTCGTGATCAAATTAACATGCCCCACCTACACTTCCATGCCCTCCTCTTACTGTCAGTGACTTGTAAGGTCTCTTCTAGTATTTTAACCCCTTACGTTTCCTATAATCATTGAGTATTCAACTGCAAGTTTGTTTTGCCAGACCTTTCCTATCGAGTCTCATTTTAAAAATCTTTTGGAACAGTTAATATTCTGGTTAAGAATCACATCACGTAACTCCATATATGTGGAGTTTATACACACACCATCTATACTCCAGCATATACACACTCCGGAGAGTCACCACTGGTCACAAATAAACACTGGATATCACAGATATTTTAAGCCCCCTGTCACTGTGATACCTAAATCAAAAAGATGGATAACAGGAAAATTGGTCTGCAATTTCCCACCAGCACATTCCTTTGCCAGGCGATGCCACTTGCAGTGCAGTTCATCAGAAACCAGCCCAATGTTCTGCTGAAAAGAGGTCAGAAATTGAGAGTGGCAAAGCACATCAGGGATAGATGGTGCTGGAGGTCTGCGAGGCCCAGGTCTGCGAGGCCCAACTATAGCACGTTGGGCAAGTCGTGGCCTGATTTGCTAGAAATAGGTATCGTTTCCTCTGCAGCGCTGGTAGCAGGAACGGGCAGGTGGGCCAGGCTGGGCAGCAGAAGAAAGAGGCAGAACGCCAAGGTAAGCCTAAAGCAAATTAAATATCAGAAGGCAGCAGGTTCCTTTGAGACTGCTTGGTTGCTCTTTTGGCAGAAGAGGAAAGCAAGCCATTAAAGAGGCAGAATACACCCGTGTTGACTTCATTTGCAGCACTAATTGCCATGCACGTGTGCTAATTGCCCTCACATAAAGTGCAAGGGAGCGGGCACTACTTGAATCCCATGCAGTAGGTGAGGCTTCCAAAGTAATGCTTGTTGGATCATGCTCTCACCACACACTCCACTCATACCAAAGAAAAATGGAGGGAATTGGGGCAGTGTCCTTTTTTAATAAAGTTATCCATAGCAGTTTATTTAGAGACCAAAGAGAAAACTTTCAACCAGACCATCAGAGACGTTCAACACATTAACAAAGTTTGGAGCTTCTTACCGAGGTAAGAGGAGGTAACAGCCACTTAAACAAACTGTTCTCTGCCATCACTTTGGAGCACAGGGCAATGGAGATCCACTCTGCAGCTGCAGGTACCTTATGCAACTGTCTCTCCTTTTGTCATTAAGCAACACCATTTGATTGCTGTCAGTGAAAGCTGATGGCTGCCAGGGCTCATCCTAGCTACCTGCACAGGTAAAATGCACCAGAAAAATAAGCACCAGCAGCAGGAACATAGAACTGCACTGCCTGGGGCCTTCTCCTGCGGCTGTTCACATCATTGAGGAGGTGAAAGCAAGGAAACTGGAGAGGAAGGGTGGGCTGCAGCAGGTGGAAAGACCATGCTTGGCCATCCTCTCTCCTGTTATGTTAAGGGTTTCCTGGAAATAGGACTTTATGCCCTTCCCTCCAGCAAAGTCTGAAAGCAACATATGTCCCTATCAGGATGTTGTCCTTAACATCCTTCAGCTGCATCTGTGTTTGCTTCTAGCTCCTTGACACTGTTTTCTCACTAGATGATACCCATCCCTCTGATCTATCTGCCAGGTCAGGTGCACATACCTCCCAGACTATTTTGGTCCAAATAAATGAACTAAACCAACTTTGGATGAGTTGGGCTGAAACCAGGCTGGGAGCAAAAAACATTTCAGTTACTGAGTTTGACCATCTGTTTGGCAGGTACTGCTGCTAGATTACACACAACCAAAACTCTGGAAAACCAGAGCCTCTGATCCATTACCACATGGGTGAAGAAGAGGAAAATGTACCTCTCTCTACTAAATTTTTTTTACAGTATTCCTTCTCAAGGGTTTTTTTCCCAGGACCTACAGAGGATTCAGACTGGGGAAAGAGACAGGAGACACTGCAGACACATCTTCCACCAGCATCTCTCCGAAAAACGTGCACTGCAGGGTGGCTAGTACAAGACAGATGCCTTTCAGTAATATGAGGATTGATCAGTGTAAATCAGTCACTATTGTTCTACACCAGCTGTCCCTTCAAAGAGAAAAGCCCCAAGGGGATTTAAAGGCACTCTGCAAGCAGCCAGAGGGAAAAAGGTATTTTTAGTGACAGGCAGAACACATTTAGATTCCAACTCATTTATTGTGGTGCTAAATAAAAACTAGACAAGGCAACAAGGATTTAGGATATGGTTTGAACAGAGGTAAGATTCCTGTTAGATCTGGCTGGGACAGGGAATAGCAGAAGGAGAAGGAGGTATCTGGCCATTAAGATTCAAAAGTTGTTTAAGTCAGCCCAGGGAATTACAGCCCTGCCTAAGGCCACTGTTTGTGCAGAAGGCACCTTTCAAATTTTTTTTCCCTCTTTACTGAAAGGAAATCAACACTTTCTCCCACTCTGCCCAGACCCAAACACTATGTTTCCACCAGCAAGCCAATGTTACAATGCCACCCATTTGAACGGAGCACAGTATTTCTCCAATAATCTTCAGCAGGAGGTTTGGCAGGCGGGGAGCTGGCAGCATCTCTCCCCATGAAGTTTTACATGCAGTGGATATGCTCATGTTGCCGCAAGGCACTGGCTGAATAGCACATGCAGTATGGCAAACGGCTTAGAAGAAGAGCTGATGGAAACCAAGGGAGCTTCTCCCAGGAAAGACACAGAAGAGCATCACCTGCCACTTCGGCATTTAATAACCTGGGATCCTAGACCTACGTATTCTTACAGTATATTGTCACAGCTGCTAAGGAACTGGCAATGCAAAGGTTTACTCTCAGCCCCAAGCAAGAGGCCAGGAGCTCTGAAAGCAGATGATGTCTCTGTGAAGGATGAGTTGTGAGCAGTCGCAGCAGCCCCTAGCACAGAAGTGGTCATATCGAGGAGACACTCGTGACCAGGTTCCTGAGAAGCAGCTTTGGTAACAGGGCCAAGGGCTGGCTAAACGTGACAGATAAGCTCCTCTCTTGACCATGTCCCTATCGCAACCAGCCTCAGCCCTTGCCAAGGGGGTAAGCACGTAGCACAGAGGGTGACACTATCTCTTGTAATAGAAAATGGCATATATGGGCAATGCACTAAGTTAATAATATAAAGTACTCCTGACTTACACAAGTTACAGTCTTACCTGGGAGATTTTACAGCAAAGATTGGTCTGTTCAGAAAAGTTCATGAGAATAAATTGAAGAAAATTATTTAAACCTGTGTGAACACTTCTCTTAAGAAGCGTTACTTTACTTAGTTCACATTCTCTCTCAAAATGAATTAAATTAACTAGGTCCATTTGCATCTAAAATAGAGAGTAAGGTGATTTCAGCAGTGGACTACAGTCTCTATATAGTGGGCTCTATATTGTGGTTTATCTAATCCACCCAGGGTTACCTTTCCTAGAATCATTACTTGGATAAACCTTTAGTGTCATGACTACAGCCAGATACTTATTATCTACATTAGGGAAGAAGGAAAAGGAAAAAATAAATGCAGTCTCCTAACTTTCTCTAATGAGAGATGAAAATATTTTCACAAAATACTTCCTTAAGTATTTGTTCACAGTCATTTTGGCCACAGCTGCAAAAAGCATACACTTTTAAGAGCCTCCAGAGCAGCCCTGGAGTGCTAACAAGTTAACTACGTACACCTACCCTAACAGCTGAGAAGGACTGGGCACTGAAAGGGAAGTCACCTGTGAAAGGACAGTTGACCTTCAAGCTTATTGCTTATACTGCAGTGCTTTCAAGAAGGCCTCATTCAGGAATAAGACCCAGCTGTGCCAGGTATCATACAAAAGTACTGTTTGTGACAAATAGGGAACTGCAGGCTTTGGGTGGGGTGGGAACTAAAGATAGGTGAAACAAGGAAACTAAGAGCCAATTTCACCTAAAAGCAGCCAGAGAGCTCTAGTCATGGACATCTCTTCTTTACTATGTGCTCCTACCCAGGGCTGCATTTGCTTGTTTGCTTAAGAAACCCCCAACAAAACAAACAAACAAGAAAGCACACCAGTACCTTTGTGACCCCAAAGAGCACATATACAAAGGAGGGGTTTTTTCAGATGAACCTCTGATTAGTACCTGCTACAAATAGTTTAGGCTGACTTGGTCTTGTCTTGGTGCAGTGGGATGGCATAGCTGACCTCTGGAAGTATCCTTCAACCATATCAGCTCTGGTTTTGTAGCTTTCAAAAGTTATCAGTGCATCTGTCATACTGGGTGGTGACACTTGCTCCAGCACACCAACACAACTAAGAAGATACAAGCCTGAACTCTATTCCCTCATTTTTCTGGCTTGTCAACAGCCTTGCAAGTTTCTGATACGATAGTAAAACCAACATATGCACAGCAGCTATTTGGTGGTGTACTGCTAAAGAGTCCAGAATAGAAGTGGAGCAAAGAAAAATGCCATATTCGACATCAATTAAGAAGGCAAGAACATAATTACCCAGTATGAAATCTGGGCATGATGTCAGAGACCCTTCACAAACCAACGTGACTATCTGTGTTATGTTTTAAGTAGATGCCGCCACCTTGAGCAGGAAAATACCCCCAATATGTTCCATCGCAGGGTGTAATAATCCTGTCTTACTAAGAGGGGAGAGGAAAAAAGTCGTGGTTCAGTTCACCTTCAGTTCAGAGATCACTACAGATTGCTTTTTCGGCTGACAAGTACTGTGCAGTACTGTGCAATTCAGCATTTAAACTTTTTTTTTTCCCCTCCATACCATCTGAACAGAAGAAATCATTAAGTGTAAGAGAAGAATCGTTCAGTGAGTAGTGTTAAATGAGCTCAGTAGTCCTTCCTGGCCTTAAGATCCGGCGAGTTCACCACACAATAGCAGTTCCCACACTAGTAGCCTACTTCATGTTTAACGGTTTTAAAGACTGCAGTTAGCTTTTAGCATGAGTGAGACTGACATTTTAATTACAGTCTCCCACCACACTGCAGAGTATCCTCCTTTCCTAGTACCACAGAGCATTTCTTCCTTTCGTCTATGAGACTACTAGTAACCACCTGCCCAAAAAAAAGAAATCCCATTCAGTTGGAAACATCTTCATTAATAATGTATCCCTTCATCCACACGTTTGTGCAATTCTGTGCATAAATACCCACACACGAAGCAAGAATACACACAAAGCTGCTGTTGGGTACCTCCCAGCAAACGGAAAGAGTTCATCACTCAGCAAGCATGTCTGAGTAGCTCTGTCATCTGTGGGCTGACCAGCAAACTACTGTTTTTAGAAATACTGATTTGAGTAGTCCCTTACCACATCGCTAGCTCTAAGAATTCAGTTTTCAGAGGCTGAGGGATACAGAGATCAGTGCTTGTAGCATTTAGTCTAGAGCAGGGAATAAAGGGAAGGACCCATGGCTTTTTCTGGAGGGGAAAATACAGCCAGGGAACTGTCTGCGTTAGCAATGTTTTATGACAGATTCTTGCAAGCAATGTCATAGCCTTTTCTTTTGACTATGAAGTGAGACAGAATGTCTTGTACAAGCTGCAAACATGTTTAAGGAATAAATGGTTTGCCTAAGTTGCTGCTTTGAGAGATCAATTTCTAATGCCGGGGGGGGGGGGGGGGGGGGGGGAGAAAACACAAACCTTTCTTCATTTATATTCCCCCTTCTGTTGCATCTGCACAGTCCTTTGTTAACTGTCTGCAAAGATGCACTCTGATACTAGTGGAATGTGTATGTTAAATTTGTAGAGCAGCTTTAATCCCCCACACAACCTCCCAAAAGCAAAGTTTCCCAGGAAAAGGGAGGATGATAGCCAAGCACAGCAGTACCACAAAGGCCCAATTCACAGTAAAAATTTTTATGGGTGTTGCATGGATGTGTAAAACTTTTCATTAAAAGAAAAAGAAGTTTAATATTTTGCCTGAAAACTCATCACTCAAACTGCAGAAGAAGCAGCCTAGCTAGGGGAATTAAAAACAAAAACAGGGCAGGATTGAGGATGCTTTGAAATATACTTCTCTTCTGGTATTTCTGCTGCTATGAAGTAGGAGAAGTCACAAATGACAACCATACAGTACACACTGGATTTACTTGATGCTATTACTACAGACAGTCTGGATAACATCTGAAACACACAAACATGATTTGTGTTCTTGATGTCCAGGGAAGAGAGTAAGGATACATTGCAATTGCATTAGTGACTTATAAATATGAAGAAAAAAAGTACATAAAGATATTTTATTTGCAGAACAAAGCCTGACAATACAATGAAACTTTCTATAGCGAATGCTGTAACAAAAATCCTACTCAGCATCAGTGAGGCCAGCCTGGCACTAGAAGCAATACTGTTGATGATGCCAATGCTGTCCATGAATTCTTAAACTGTGGGGTCTCTTACCACTTGTAAACGCATCATTTTTGTGGTGCAAAACTGATTGTGTCTGGCTGAAGCAGTTCACAAGCTTGTCTAACTACCAGGCTTCTGAAGGAGAAGGGCTTCCCAAATGTTCAAACGCAAGGTTGAAAGCAGAAGGCAGAGCTTTAAATTGTGTTCAGTCCATTTCCCCGAGTGTCAGAGCAAGACCATCTCATGCTAAATTCTACCGTAGATCTGTTCAATGATGTCATTCCTGTACCTGCCAGCGATGAAGCTAGCAAGACTTATCACCATCGTAACACATCAAGTACAGATTTCCTTGGGAGTGGTCCAGTTGCAGGTGCTAAAAAGCATTTTGACTCTTGTCTTGGCCTGACAGCCATTTTATGTGTGATCTTATTAAGTGCTAGAAACTTCAAGCTTTCCTATGATAAGGTGAGAACATTTTGGAGTTCAGGAGACAAATATTAAAATTCTTGTCTGTTTCTCACACCCCCTCATAACTAGATTATCCTTTTTAATATCTTTGGGGTTGTGTTTTTTCATTCACATGAGATTTCCCCTTGGGTTTTTACCTAGCCCGAGGACTCCATAATAATGAATCAAATTAAATTTCTGGCAGCAGCAGAATATATACCAGGTAAAGACAAAAAAAAAAAAAAAAATTTTTTTAAAGTATCATAAATGTCAAAACAAAAAGAAGAAAGAGCATCCCTTGGATGCAAGATATCACAAGTTCAGATCACTAGGCTAGACTTCAGAAGGAGGGAAGGAACTAACACCGAGTATATCCCACATCAAAACACAGGACTCACAGGAAATGAAAAAAGTCACACAGCAGTTATACAGGAACCCCACCCACTTCCCAGAAGCTGTGAATCTTCGCATTCCTTGCACACACTTTGTCACTGTCCTATGCCTCTGGGCCATGAAAAAAACCCCTGCAGCACATCATGAAATCATGTAGCAGCTGGAAGACTCGGGAGAGACTCTGGTGCACTCCAGCTCCCTCCACACTACATTTTCTGGGTACAGATTACCTGTGCAAGGTGCCATGTAAATCCTACAGTAAAAAGCAAACGGGAAGATTAAAGCTTGCCTAAGGCTAGCAAAACTTGGAGCCCTGTCTTCTACCTCCCCAAACAGAAGCAGGTATTTTCTCTGAACCTCAGGTTCTCAAAAGCCACTACCAGCTACAGGGTGGACCACTTTACCACACACGTGGAAGCTGCTGTCAAAGTAATTTCAATTTTTACCTCTCGGTGTTTCAGCTGCTGCTGGAGATTTTTCATTGCATCTTCTACCAGGACAGAAGGAAAGTTCTTTTAGTTCGATTAGAAAATGAGAGTAATATCCAGTACCGAAATATAGTAGCAAAACCAGTTACTCCCAAAAGACTGAAACTATTCCAACTACTGCAATGGCCAAAAAATTAGCAATTGTTCCAATTTTCTTAAAAGACTGAGAGGGAGCTATAGTGCATGACTGAAAGATTAGCTAATCAAACACAAATTCAATGCATTTGGAGACGTCTGGTGCCCAAAGTTCACATTCCAGCGGGGCAGAGTCCCAGTCCTCTTCCACCCCAGACCTCGGCAGCGCTGCCCAAGCAACAGCTAACTCGGAGCAAAAGGGCATTTAGGAAGCGCTGAGCCGATTCAGGCTCCGAGAGGGCACTACCAGTTCCAGCGAGCCCTTAACACTAGGATAATCAGCATTTTGTTTCCACTGCTGCTCAGGTTTATAAATCATCTGAATGTAGTTAATCACAAAAGACCATGTAAATAAGATGTCCTGCCTTGGACAGGTCTCTGAGAGTACAGGGTCACATTGGTGTCAAACCAAGCCATCAAGCCCAGGAAACTGAAGGACAAGTCAATGGCTGCTTTGTAAGATTAGGGCATGGAAAGCTATCCTTTTGCCTCATGCATCTCGATGAATCCTGTTTTCCTGAAATATCTTCACCTCTCCAGAAATAAACAGAACTAGCACACCTTGCCTTTTCAAGCGTGTCATAAAAATGCCTAGAAGGACAAGCCTCTTGCTAGAATTAGTGCATCTGGCAGAGCAATGCAGCTAAATCATCCCCATCAGGTTTTGTCTTCAATTCACTGAGATCCAAGCCAGCTATAAGACTGCAATTGCTACCAAAGGCTGAGAGAAATGAGTCAAATGGGTCAGTTTACTGAGACAATGAACCTATTAAGAATCCAGGAACGCAGAGAAATTAGACACACAGCACTCAAACACTATTACACTAACAGTTATTGATACCAGTGAACATTAGAGTGAAATATCAAACTAATGCAGAGTGGTGGGAAGGACGATAAAGCAAGGGCGGGGGGGGGGGGATTAGGAGGTGGCAGGATCATAGGGTAATCTAGGAGATAAGAAAAACAGATACACCTTTGTAAACCTCAAGCAACACATGCATTCCCAAGAGATACAGACAATATTCCTACTAAGGACTAATTGATATACAATACCTCAGGGATTTAATTAATTACCTCTGTTACAGAATTACACTAGGGAGGCAACTACCAATGCAACAGTTACTGAATATTTCGGGTTGCCATTTTTTCCCTGAACAGAAGACCGCAAATCATCAATTTTTACTAACTTCAGTCAAACTGCTGCTCAGGCAGATTCTTCAGTTGTTAGCAGTGCTGGAGCACATCTTACTGCATGAGAGCTCTACTGATATGAATGTTTATGCAGAACAGGACATTAAGTGCTGTTTGAGGCACACAGTATCTGGCCCCATGTGGCAGAGTGCCTTAAAATCACATCCTAAATGAACATTACTCAAATTTATTTTCCAGGTGGACAAAAGTAAAACAGGCAGCAAACAAGCATAATAAAAGTGACACACAGATCTATCTGCATTTCAAGTAGCTCATCTCTTCTTCTTTATGAATAAAGGCCACTCGAAGACAATGAAAGTGTAATACAGTGACTTGTGAGAATCTGTTAGTCTCGAAATCAGTCATCACCTACATATCTTAAGCACGCTAAGGCTGAGATGGAACATACAGTACTATTTCTCCTGCTATGTGACTAGCTTCTCGTTGAATGCCATTTAAATTACATCTAAAAAGCATCTTTACGAGATGCTAGAAGATATCCACAAGACTCAAGTTGATATCCTATTACAGTAAGAAGTTGTTTTTAGCCCTGCTGAAGCGAGAGTTTATTTAGGGAAATGAAAAAGAGAGACTGCACATGTTTTCATACCAACATCTCCCTAGAAATGGTTAAACTGAAATGCTACACTTTTGAGAGAGCCACCACGCAGCTGCGGATCAATCATGTACCATTAACATGGACTGACAGGGAGAAAGGCCAACACGTACACAGTTCTCACAAGTGAAGGATGAGGAGTACTAATGTAATGTTGTTATGATGGAGGCGTATAGAAAGGGGCCAAGCAACAAGGAGCTCAATATCAGGAGCCTTGATATTGAGTGCCAGAGTGCCATAAAACAAGAGCCATGTGCTGGGGCAGCTGTTCAGCACTGTGCTATCAGAGTTCCTTTGCAGAAGGTTTGCAGTAGTATTTGGGGAGGAAAGAGATCAGAGCATTGCAGTTTCTCTTTCGATGAGGTTACTGACACAAGACAAAAAAAAAAGTAGTATTTATCTTTCCCTGTCTTCTGTTTTCATGGTACCTTAACAGTCACCTACTCACACTGAGTTAATAAACTACAAAGGCTTAACTGTATCCTTGAACAAGGAACCTCAGAAAGTTACAATAAAACAGGTTTGGATGGGAAAACAGGAGTAAATCTAACCTCAGTCCATGGGTTTGTTTGATGTTTGTATACGGCATTCTTACCCTTACCCCTGGTCCCCCACCCACAATCCCCATTCCTTTTTAAGTCTGATTCAGAGCCCAAAAAACTCTGTTGTGAAACTCCCTGTCCCTTAGCCCCTAGTCTTAAAAAAATGACAGTGCTTACTCAAGACTATCTGTACTGAGGGCAGCTGGTCTACTCACATGACTTCAGCTAAGCATCTGCAACCCATATGCTGTAAGTTCTTCCCATGCATCTGTAAAAGTTTGTGGGTCCGCCAGGTAGTTTGTTTCTACCAGAACATAGAATAAATCTCAGTATCATCTTTGTTATGAATGCAAGACAGTTTATGGATAAATAGTATATTTCCTTCTCAGTTAAGTATTAGATAGTCTCATTTGCACGTAAAGTACTTCTTGTATGAATCCTGGAGTTGAATGTGTTTTTTAGAGCCCTGAAGCGTATGAAAACCAACACATGGAAAAGGCTGGCCTAAAAAGAGATACACTATATATACGCAAAGAGAGGAAGACACAGACTTACGTGCATCGAAACACATTTGTAATCCAAACTGTCCTAGAAGAACACAAGGACACAAACCTGAAGACAAATGCAGTCATCCCCTCCCCAATGAGTCCGAAAGCAGTCCCTCTAGAATTAATTGATCATAGGTACACAAGAAAAACCTTTAAGCAATCAAGATTTGTAGTTGGTGGAGTGTTACACATTTAATGTGCTCTGCTTCCAGCAGCAGTCTTTGGATGCCAGTAAATTCTCAAACACACGATTTCTTTTTCTCCCCTCCCTCAGCATTGGATAACTTTTGAATATAATGCAATAATATGTATTAATTAGCATTGTTTTGTTCCAATCAAACATCATTTCAAGAAGCCAAGATCATCGCCCCTACCCGATCAGACTCGCAGTGGTACCAAGTATACCTGCTGCTGTTGCTAGGGGTGCTCAGGGCACTCTCGAAAGACAGACCCCAGACTCCTCCAGGTAGCAAACAGAAGTCAGAGCCTACGTTCAAAGTCCAGTGACCCCAGAAGAATTATTAAAAAAGCAGCTCAGTTAAGACTGAACAATCACAACTACCGTTACTCCTGTCACCTTACCGCTTCAGAAGTAGCAGACTGCCTTAACCCTTTCATGAAGCCTGACTAGCATAGCCTCAGACCAGAGAGTCTGGTGACAGAGAAGTCCAGTAGTGCTAGGAGAAGGTAATTCAGACAATAAAATCATGCAGCAAGGGAATCCAACAAGTTGCCTTTCTCCTGAAAGGGACCTACAACCAAGAATTTAACTCTCTTAAGAAAGAGGAGCAGCGAGGTTTTTAACGGGCTCCTGAGCCTCACAAAAGTGCTCAGGAGTCTACACAAGAGTCCCTCGGCTTTGAATGTTAGTGGATCATAACAGGAGTGCATGATTTTTCCTGGCTTGGAAACAACTGGAAGAAGATTACAAGAAAAAAGCCCACACAAAGAAGAACTCATTTAAGTATTATGGTTAAAAAAAGCCATGAAAAAGAGAGGAAAGGGGATACACATCCTAACCAGCCTTTCTTCTGTGACTGCCGTGGATAAAGAACCATCTGGTCACGTAGTCACAAATGCATTCACATCCACTCCTGCTCCACAAAACCCAGGCTGATGTGACTGCCAGGATGAAGTCACTGAAAACAACTTAACGCCCTCTTCTCGATTTATCTGGTCTTCGTCTACCTTCGCCCCTGTTAGTTTGAAGGGGGAAAACAGGGCTTGCATGCATCAGTGGGGCAGAGCTGAACACAACAGATCTCCATGGCAATGAGATACAGCCCAGCGATGAAGGCCTGTTAATAACTGTGAGGCAATGTGCTCGGCAGAAACAGATTTTTCTATCAGACAGCCAGAGATAGCAGCTCATGTTCATACGCAAACGTGCAAGGAATCTGATTCTTGGCCTTGTACAACCCCACTGAATTCAGCCAGAGCTACGCCAATGTGGACCACAGCAAGATACCAGTATTTGGTGTTAGCGGGAAAAATAAATATGCAATATGGAGAGACACTCTGCCCTTAAAAACAAAGAGTACTCCTAAAACATTCCTCTTTAACTCAGCATTTATTGCCAACCTGCAGGAAAACCCAGCGCTAGTATGAAAGGCAAAGCAACTGCGTAATGCATGGATTTGTGCCTACTGTACCATCACCTACTGCCCGTGCTTTTACCTTCAACAAGTGCACATTTATACACAAGCTCAGCCTTGTACAAATAACCCTGCTGCATTTGGAAAGGGAGGGAGCTATCATTATCCCAAATTCTCCACTGAGGAAGTCAATAATTTGGCCTTTGTGATTTAGGCTCCTTTCCATTAAAATACAGTTACCAACACTTTCCAATGTAACTATATTTTATGCATTCGTTAGTATCCTCCAAACTCAACTTTGCTCATAACAGACTGCCAAGTCTTCTGGCCATAATCATGATGAGCTTTGCCTTCATACGTAAGAATACAGTCTCCAAATACACTGAACTTAATAGAACAAGTCTCGGTTTATAAAGTTAAGAGCACGCACCAAGCTTTGCAGGACCACAGCCCCAGCAAGGAAGAGCTGGGACCATCAGCAAACTTTTCCAAGCCAAGCAGAAAAACAGCAACTGTCCTGCTTACAGCGTATGCTCTGCCGGAAATGTACAAAAAGCTGTTTATATCAAGCATAAGAAAAATATGCCATGTACACTTTATAAAAATATCTGTAACAACCTAAGAACAAAGCCAGAAACTGTCCAAGCAGGCTTAACTGGGTGGGGGGTGAGGGGAAGAGAATGGGAGGGGGGGGAAGAAAGAGTAATTTCATGGGCTATTTTGTAGAGCTGAGCAGCAACAGCCCCATCCTACTGAAGTTTTATTTATGCCCTACAACTTTTCCTGACATTGCAATAGGTGGAATTCAAAACAACTTAGAAGTAAGACTCAAGGCAGGCACTGCAAGCTCAAGGCTTTATTTTTTATTATGCAATAGGGCTGTAAAGCTACCAAACACCTGATTTTAATAAACAATCCCCGGTTACATGCAAGCATCAGGGCTGACTCTGTGACAGGCTCATCCTTGTTCAGAGTCCTGCTCATCAGAGGGATGGCGATTACCACATAGCTACGACGTTTTGAGTCAATGGTTTCCCGATTGCCAAGGTGTCTGGTAAGCTTAAAGCACATGAGCCCCAAGGCTGCTTGCTTCACTTGAAAAGAAGAGTGGCGCCTTGTATTGCTATTGTTTATACAGATATGGTAATTAAAAATTGCACTGTAATGCATTCAATAATAGTCTTATTGTTCCCATGAATTGAGCTGCTCCAGTTAAACATGATATCACAGCTAAATAATAATCTGCATTTATACTTTTTTTTTAAAAAACTTTTTTTTCTGGCTGTATATGAACTCTGGGCTTCTTCACCATAGATATTTCCAGCACATCTCAGAGCAAACACCCTCCTGCTAAACCAAAAGCTTATTCCACATTCCCGTAGAGCACACTCTCCAATGCCTAAGCGAGCACTGCACTGACACCGAACCCAGATTCGAGGGTGACAGACGAGGATAACCTCTAGCCGATAAAAATGGCAAGACTTTCCACACATTTCTCAGTATCACGGCAGCACATGCAGATACCATTCCACAGGTGTGCTTAATGCAGAGCTGTTTACATTAAATACAACTGAAGGGCATTAGCAGGGCTGGCTGACAGCACTGGAGCAGCGGTCACAGGAAACCAGTAAGGCACATTTCTTAAATGTTTAGAGCCTTAATGAAAAGCAGCAACGAGGAAACACCACGGCTATAAAAGAAGCAAGATTACAGGCTAGCTACCACATTGTACAACATCCCATCTTGTGGCAGGTAACCTAGGGGTTAGATAGAAAGCCCCGTCAGCCTTCCAGCGTCAGGTAGGCCTGTGAAAGTCAGACAACCCCACTTTCCTCACCCTTCAATGCAGCGGGCAGGTGGGGGCTGCCGAGCGCACACCCAGACCAGCTCGGGGCTCGCCTACCTGCTTCAGGAGGAACTTATCCTCCGCGTTGATCTTGAGGGAGACGGCCAGGTGGATGGCGGAGAGCACCACCCCGCTGATGACCGCGGCCCTCATCCGCACTGGCAGCAACGTGTAGATGCTGTAGATAAAGAAGACAGTCCACCAGATGCCCTCCGAGGCGCTCCTGGGCCACACCAGCAGAACCCCTACCACTTGCACTGCCAGGATCACCAGGATGACAGAGTAGCACGCCAACCACATATGGTCCTGGTGGAAGTCGTTGCGGTTGCACACTATGCAGAGCACCACCATCAGCAGGATGGCCAGAGAGAGCACCACGACGTAGGATACCTCATAGTGGCCGTGCGCGGCATGGAAGATCAGCATGACCACGCAGACCAGCACCAGCACGGCCATGAGCATGGTGAGGCTGCTCTGGTTGAGCCGGAAGAAGTAGCGCTGATAGAGGCGCTCCAGTTTCTCCGACTGGAACTTCTTGGACCTGAAGATTTGCAGCAGGCTGCTGCAACAGCTGCCCATGGAGAAGGCCGCCTCGGAGTCCCCCTCGTCCCCGTCCTCCTCCTCCAGCTCCTCAATCTTGGCCTTGATGCGTTTCTCCTCCAGCCCCAGCTCCACGGACCGGGGCCGTACCTCCCCCTGCTCCCCCAGCTGCCGGGGGCTGGCATTGTTGGGGGCAGCGGGGGAATCACTGACAGGCGGGTGGCGGGACCGGTGACGTCGGCTGTCGTCACCGTGCTCCTGCCAGGCAGATTTGGACCTAAAGCTCATCATCCTGCAGCCGCTCTCCCCACGGCTCCGGCTCGCCTGGGGCTCGTAGTCTTCCTCGCTCCTCCACCTGCTCGACATGCGGGAGGCCTTCTTGCCCGAGGACCTGTTGGGCGGTGGTGGGTAGGAGTAGCCATTGGCCCGGGCCTCCGCTTCGCCCCAGGCCGAGCGGTGCTGCTCGGTGCCTGCCCAGGGCGCGGGGCCGCCGAAGCCCGGGGGGCTGACGCTGTTGGACCGGGACATGCCCTGAGGGAAGGGGCAGCGGGGGAGAGGGTAACGCCGGGCAGGCGCAGGGGGCTCCCCCGCCACAGGGGACGAGCAGCTGGGAGAAGACCCCAAAAGACAGCAGGGGGAGGGGGGGGAAAAAAAAAAAAAAGGCAAAACCCGCAAATGTCCCCAAAGTCTCCGGAGCAGCCGGGCGTCCCCCAGAGCCGGGGTCTCCCCGGCGGGGCCCTCAGGGCAGCGCGGCGGTGGCGGGCGCCATCGCCGGCCCCGGTTCTTCCACACCCCCGAGCGAGCTCGGCACCGCCGGGGCCGGGACGCCCCCGCCTCACGGCAGCTCGCCCTCAGCCGAGCCGCAGTGGCCGCAGGGGCTCCGGGCGCCGCGGGGGAGCCGCATCGCAGCGCGCCGCGCCGGCCCGGCACCCGCCGCTCGGGGCCGGGCGCGGGGCGGGCGGGCGGCGACACCGGCCGCCCCGCGGGGAGGCGGGCGGCTTCGCCGCGGGCCGGTCGGCGGGGAGGGCACGGAGGCTCAGGCTCGTAGGGCCGCGGCAGCCGGCGGCGGCGGGAGCATCCCCTGCCGAGGGGGCCCTGGGCGCGGCGGGGGGGCTGCCCGGGGCGGGCCGGGCTGCGGCGGCGGCGCCCCTGCCTCGCCTCGCCTCCCAGCGGCGGAGCCCCGGCGGCAAGGCAGAGCCGGCGGCACCCGCACCGCTCATGCACACGGCCGCCGCCGCTCCCGCTACGCCGCGGTGCCTTCGGGCGGCGGGAGCGCCTCTCCCACGGGCACCGGGGAAGGGGAGACGCGAGCAAATCTGAAGGGAAAGGAAAAAAAAAAAAAGGCAAGGAGGCGGGGGCTCGGCGCTCCCTCCCCCGCGCTGTCAGAGCAGCGGCGGCGTCGGCGCGGGGCTACGGGCGGCAGCGGCCCCGCGCGCGCCTCTGCCAGGGACGGCGGCGGCGGCCCGCCCCAGCCCCGCGCCTCTTTGTACTCCCCATTCAACCGGGCGCCGGCCGCGCCGGCCCCCGCCACCGCCCCCCGCCGGCCCCCATTGGCGCGCCCCCCGCCGCCGCCCACCGCCATTGGTCGCCGCCGCCAGCCGGCCCGCCAATGCGCGCGGCCAAGGGGCGGGCCGCCGCGGAGCGGCCGTTAACTCCTTCGGCGCTCCGCGCGGCGCGGCGGCCGTTGGCGCTTCCCGAGGGCGCTCCCTGAGGTGCCCCCCAAGGGACAGCCCCTACTGCCGGTCCCGCCCGCCCGAGAGCGGCGGGGTTTTGCCAGTCCCCGCCGTAACGGGAGGCAAACGGGGTTATCTCCGTGTTCTGCCTCATCTTCAAGGCTGGGAGCTCTTGAGTGGTAGCTTTCCCTGGAGGAAGGGGGGAAAGGGGGACTGCTTCCTGCTCGACGTGACAGAAACGTTGACACCAAGCACAGGTGGCCAAAACACTGGTGAACAGAGGAAGGTGAAGCCCCAAAGAAACCTCTCCCAACCTCGATACCTATTACTGGACCTACTACTAACACAGCAATTAAGGCTTTGGGTTTGGGTTGGTTTTTTTTTTCAACCACCTAAGCTACAGCCCACGTTTTCATCTGACAGCATTGTGGCACAGTCTTACTGGAGGGTATATTCTCTAACCTGGTTAGCCAGACTGGTCAGGGGGCACGGGGAGGATACCACAGCTGTTCCCAACACGTTCCAAACACCAGACTCTTCTACAATGTTCTTTTAGGTGATCCACTCTTTCTGCAGGTGTGTTAGCCAATTAATGATTTACAGTGTTTTGAAGGTAAGCATCATATGTACTAAGAATAATATTATTGCTTGATGTTCTGTATCATGTTTTATTAAAAACAAACTGTCAAATCAGATAACTGCTTAGCTTAAGTAGCTGAAACTGATAATTGTCTACATGTTTGTCCAAACATCGACAATCCCTGCCCACAAGTAGCCCTTAGTAGTAGTAGTGCTGAAGCTGTGGTTATCAAGGGACAGAGATAAGGCAAGGTTTGTAGAGAGGTAACATTGGTGGATACAGTTGGAAAAAACAGATAACCTTCCAAACACAAGCCCTTCACATGTCCTTTACACTTGCAAGTAACTCCACAAACTACAGCAATTTAGGCCTTTCTGCATTTCAGTGAAGGTTTGTAAAAGCATATGCTGAATTTTCAGCAGCTGCTTCCACAGAGCATCTTTTACTTAGCAGGAATACACCGTTAAAGATTTTTTACTAAAAAAATGCATGCAACTATTACAGTGGTGCTCACTTATGTGGCATTTTCCTGTCAGATGCAACATACTGCAGCTGATGAAGACTGCATTCACAGTTCCCTTTCCCTGAGGAGACATTTTTATATATAAATACTACTGTCTTTGAGATGGAATTTATCTTTTCTTGGGATATTATACAACGCTGTCACTATCCATATACTAGAGTAGAACAAAACTCAAGAATTCTGTGGCTGGTTACTCTGCCTGCACAGTGCCTGAACTCTAGGGATAAAGACAGTGAAATGATTCTTCAGTGAGTTGTAAATTGGGACAGGTCTTTTTGTTTCGTGTACAAAGTCCCATTTTGGAGTTCTCTCAAAGCCAGCAGAAAAAGATCTCACTTTTTCACAAAAATGTGCAACTGTAAAACCAAGTAAAGGGAGAAAGATGACCCGCAACAACTTCATGTTTAAAACTAATTCTGCTTGACAGAAAATGACTAAGTAGGTATGTATAAGAACCAGGCACATTCCAGATCCAGTATCAACATCTTACTACATTTAGTTCTGGATATCAACAAAGTATTGCTCAGGTAATGGGCCAAATAATTTTAAGGTTTTTATGTTTCACCACTGGGACTAAGTCAGGTCTTATTTAGCTTTTGCATCATGATAGCCTCTGGAAGCCTGAATCCAAGGCAGGAATCCACTGTACAGTAAGCTATAGCCCCTTCTCCAGACAGTTTATGTATACAGGTACCAGAAACCGGTAGTTTCAATTCTAGAGTATCATATGGTTTCTTCTCACTATGTCATTTTGTTTGACATATGAATAGTTTTGCTTTTTTAATGTTACAATAATCGATGCTAAAGCTGAAGACATCAAAGTTGTTTTTTTAAAAAAATTCCTTAGCCAGAGGGGAAAAAAGCTTTGTCCTTGCTAGAGGGGAAGTCTTCAACCGAAAGTTTGTAACTTTAAAAACAGGTAGGTAAATATGAGGTGGCAAGTTTAAAGAAAGGTAAAGGAACAGTTATAAGAGATTCTGCAAGAAATCTGTAACTTGTGAAAACAATAAGGATGCTCTATTAGAAGCAAAGAGTAGTGCCAAATAAGCGGGCACTTCACGCAATGAGGACATATAGGGCTATGACAAAGAAAATGTAAGATTCCACACAGATACTAAAAATCTTAAAACTAATGCCTACTCTTAGGTGATCATATTACTGGATCTTGTATCTTGGAACTGTAGTAGAAGAAAGGTAACTAGTAGGATATTGTAATATTAAGGACATAGATTATAATATGGACAGCTTACCTACAGCTTTCAATCTAACATGTAGTTTCTTCAAGCCCTGGCTCTTGTTTCTAATTCAGGAACCTGATTATAAATGGCAGATAAAGAACTATGTTTGTCTCACCCAAAAGAGTTATGCAAGAAAGCAAAACAAGAACATATCCTGGGTGGTGGCTGTAAAGTCATTTAAAAATGTCTAACATTTATTATAAGAACATTCAGGCAATTATTCTCTGTTAATAAATTACACATAGATAGCAGTTACCTTCTCCTTTCATAACTTAGTCCAGTCAATTTCTGAAGAACGACTGTAAATGTGAGGAGCTTCTTTATCTCAGTCCCAACATGGCTATTGACAAACTATGACCTTAGTCAATACAAGTATTCTTTATATTCTAATCTGTAAAATAAGAATATTTACTTGCTCTGTTCATAGAGATCAACACACACAAATATCACAAGACCATGTAGTGCCAAAACAGAGAAACTTACTATTCCTTATCCAGAAAGGCTAATGTTCCACCTTCCACTCTAGCCTAGCCTTCACAAATTCTATTCACCCAATCATAAAAGCTATTCCTTTTTTGAGGGGGACAAAATTCCATTAGGTACCTTCAATCATAATTTAATCAAATCTGGATTAAAATTGAACCCTGCCTCTTCGGGCTTCTCTCTTTTTGAAAAAGTATTTCTCTGGTTAAAATAATACCTAAATGGAAGTAGAGACATGGAAGATTTAGAGAACCCTAGTACAAAATTACTAGAATGATATCAACTCTACAAGATCCTTCAGGAAGCCATGAGAGAAACAAGTATAGTCAGAGAGCTAAGTGAAGCACAGATCTGAAGTTCTTCAACACACAAACAGTTCACACAAATTCTGATTTCAGGTGTAGCCTTATAAATCTGTATCAAAACATTTTTTACTTTATTATTATTACAACAGGTACAGTAGACAAATATTAGCATCCTTTCTTTGCATTATTTATTTAAAATGGGGAATAACATCTAGATAGTGACCTCAGAACACACATCACACATTTCACTTATTTCACTTTTCATGGCCTTCATGCACGTATTCAATACGGAACTCTAAAATATCTATGCTCTCTAAACTACTGAAGCTTTTATAAAACAGGTTCTTGGTTCTTTCACCCACTATCTTTGCATAGTCCAAAGCAGCCCTCTGAAACCCAGAGCTAATAAAAGAATCCAACTTGGAGGCATGAAATACTGAAACGGAACAAGCTGCTGTTATATATTCTCTTGCCCCTGCCCCCCCCCCCCCCCCCCAAATCTGATGATTCACAAGGAATAGAACCAAAAGTGAGTAGAAAACTGTGAAAACATAAAACCACAGCCATTTAAAAAATAAACAAAAAGCCCAACACAAAACAACCTGACTCATCACTGACTTTTAGGTTTTTTAGATGTACATAGAAGCCTAGCAGGACAAGGTGCTTATTGAATCAAGTTTATCAGCTTTTTGCACAGCAGCATCCACAACATTTCACCCCAAACGCAGAACTAAAAATATTTGCATTCCTATGCTGTTTAGGACAAGCTAGAGCTGGGATACACATATGCAATACAGGACGATTGTATCATAAAATTCACCAGAACACAAATAATTCATGTGGTCATTCACAGGGATTTCACATAATCCTGACATTAAGAAAAAAGTAGCCAAGGATTCCAGTTCTTTACAAAGATTGTGAACACAGCAACTCATTTGTTAACTGTAGCCCATATATACCTACTTAGCGTTCAGCCTTGCTGGCTTACCTATGGATAACATCGAAGCTATGTTAGCACAACTGAAATATTTGTCCCGAGTGGATCCTGTAGCCTGTATGAAGCTCCGAGCAGAACAATTATGCATTTGGCACATAAGCTATACAGTTTTAAGCTAGTTTATCAAATACCTTTACACGAGCTGTAGTGAGGCTCAGTCTTAAGTCCCACTTACAAAATCACTATACTTATCTGCAGTACAAGCACAAATAGTTAAGGGGCACCAGTAGTTAAGGTCACACATGCCTAAAATGGAAGTGTGTGATAGGCCTTGTCACTATAGCACTAAGCACACCAGCAACTCATCAACTTCCACTACCAGGAAGCCTAGCTTCAGTACACCTGAAAACGGGGCCCAGAGTCAGGTGGTTTTGCCCATCAAATTTACACTGAAAAAAACAGACTGATACTGTCCTAATTATGTAAGGAACCACAAGAGGGTGTGTGGAAAAGTGTTACTCTGTGCACAAGACTAGCAAAACCTAGTCTCAAATGTCTTCATCTTACTTTCTGTGTCCACCCCCCTCCTTATTTACTCTGACATGAGATTAGCACATGCTGTAGATGGTCTGGAGCTAAGCACAGACACAAGTTGCAGGAATTTCTCTGAGACTTGTACCCTTCTTTCAAATCTGGCTAGTACTTTTTAGTGACTGTAGTCCCAGTCAGGAAGAGGTAAACAGGCCAGAAAAAAAAAAAATTACTGCCTACCCTGTTTTCATGAGAAAGCCAGGCTTGAATAAAAATATACAAAACCAGACAATTTTTTTTTATTTAAAAGTTATTCTGAATTACACAGCTTCAATGGGCAGATAACAATACATTGTACAGTACATTTGTTCTTAAGAATTCATATAATAGGACTCCAATGATAGTTTATTATGCAAACAAGTATCAGTTTAAAACATGTAACTGAGAATAATTAAATCATATGATTTTTAACACCAGTGGTATGTAGTAGTTTTACATCTTTCCACCAGAAATTTATTTCTTCAAAATCTGGCAAGCTATGGCCTGATCTGCAGTCATGTATCACCAGGAACCTGGAGCACGCTGGCCCAGTTTGTACGCACCTGTATGCCTAGAGCAGATTTCCACATACCCTTTGATTTGACAATACTTTTTGAAGAATAGTTCAACAGTTTACTTCTGGTAGGGCTTTGACAGTATCAACTGTTAATTTCCAGTCTCACTAAGTAAACCACGCAGCAATGTCTTACTTTAAATTTCACATCCATTTTCTTGCTGATGCAAGAAAGCTTTTTCCACTGTTACAGTTTGCTAACTACAGAACAGTTTAAGTGCTTTGTTTACGTAATTTAAATTGCACCAAAAAGCTGAGTAAGGAAACACATTTAATGCTCCAAACAGTTACTTTCCCAGAAATTGTTTATACACAGGAGCACAGGACTAAAACAGAGCACCCAAGCCAGCGCATCCGGTTCCCCATAATCACATAATAAATACCTGGTGAAGAATGAAAGGGGCTTCATGTCATCAGCACACCAGACAAAACATTGCAGCATTTCCATTAAGTGCTGTTACTCTGCCTTAAAAAAACCCAAACAAATAACAAACCAAAACCAAACAACAACCCTCCCCTCCAGAAAAAATCCCCCGAGAAAAGGAAAAAAGGAAGAAAGTTTCATGTTTTGTCAACTCCCAAATATTCCTTGGGAAGCACAATGGTAGCTCTGTATCCTCCGGTACCTTTCCTCTTCTTCCACCTCATCTTTTTATTGACTGTCATTTAGTAGACAAGACCAGCACTCAGTATCTTTTTCTTATTCAGTAAGTGAAGAGGTTGTGTTTTACCTGAAGAAACCTTTAACTAAAAGGCAAACTGATTTCATAAAAGCAACCTAGTGTTAGGCTGACTGGAAGGCCCCCCCACTTCCTATATCCTCTCCACAACTGAATTTTTTTTGTAGGCATGCTAGGTGCAGAAGAAACAAAGAAGAAACAAACTTAAAACTAATTTTAAAGAAGATACCTGAAATGCCCACATATATATGTATATTCTTCAGATTATCACTCACTGTTTTTAGAGTGAGACTAACCCACTGTAGCGCCCAAGAGGCTGAATGTAGATTACACAGCAAATATGATTCTGCAAGTTCAAGTGTTCAAACTAGAAAATGTCAGTATTAAAGTTTTTAACATATACACTTGTTGTAAGTGATGTTTATATATGGTTACTATAATATTTAACAGTGCCTAAATGACAGCTACAGATGGTTTGCAGAAGATTGTACAGACTGTCTGAAGCAGGCATCAAAAAGACAGGACAAAATGCAATTCAGTGTTCACAATTCAGCTGACTAAGCCTCTGCGAAAACTTCCACTAATGAATTTCCCGATAACAACATCCTCATGTAGTACCAGATAATGTAAAATTTCTATGTACAAACTATACAGAATGAGTTTAATGTACAGAGAGGCAGTTTGTTGTGACACAGAGTTTGTCCAAATATAACTAGACATGGAAGTGTTTCTAAATAGTGTGAATTATGCTTTTATAGTGGAAGATTTAAATGATAGAAATCTACTTAAAACACTAGAAAAATTAAGATAGAATATTGACAGTAACATCTCTTTCCCTAATATTAGCACATTATCAATGTCAGCACATCGAAGAGAAAAACACGTCTCTGGCAATACTAATGCCCAGCTAATTTGTGAAGACACAAAAAGGGCTTTAGGATCTTTCACATCTGTGAAGGAAAGTATTATTCTGGAAATCAGTGACCAACAGTATTAAGAGAGTTTCATATTTTCCATCCACATTTTTAATTCCAACTCCTTCAAGGTAGCCTTCAGAAACCACCACAGAAGCTTTATTAATTCTCACAACAATATTATAAGTCTTCTGACAAGTGTGGAAGAGTATTTGTTTAGGAGATGGGAAGCAGAATTTAAAAGCCACTTGATACTGAACGGAAATTCCAGGCAGTCGGGTGGCTTGAATCAGTCAATCCCAACTCTAGAAATGCTCAGTTTCAAATGAAACTGAATCACACAGATATTCACACCTTTTTATTTTATACTCAGCACACCAGCACAGATCCTTCCTTGAGTCTTACATGAAGACCTGCCAATGCTTTATTTAAGATGAGCCTTAAATACTGTTGTGAAATGAATTTGCTTACAAACACAGAATCCTTATGCTTTTCAGACTTTTTAATATTACCCTAGGTAACTAAAATTGTTTACACACATACTGTTTTCAAAATGCAAAGAGGAAACGCAAATAACCAGTAACAGTTATTCTAAGGCACAAACGGAGCTCAGCACCACTCTTCACGGCGTAACATTTCAAAGAGAAGTTTTTAATTACACAGTAGTGCTAAGTCACAGCTATCATGCACAGGACATGTGCTGATGCTCGGCATGACAACATTATTTCATCCTTTCTGCAATCAAACAAAAAAATCACTGTAGTTGTGCAATCTTATGACAAGCATATGCCTAGAATAATAGCACTCACTCTGCAACTACTACTCAGTTCCTATTAGAGAATTATAACTTGTTATTTATGAGCATTAATGGCATCTAGACACAGTATTTAAATCTCTCAGGAAGTGTTAAAAATGCTAAGAATGTTGCCGTGGTAGCAGACATATTATATTCAGTAAATGAACTCTGAAGTATTCTGTTGCATTAGTTAAGCATTCCACTATATTTATAATACTCAAACGATTTTGTTTTTGTAGAGTACCACCTAGAGTACAGATAACAACAGGAGAACAAAGAGCTCGCATACTATTGAGGATCCTTCAGGAAGTTGTAAGTTTGAATGTTAACGTAGTCAGTTAACACATTGTTATGAATACCTCTTTTAAAAAAGTGAAAAGCAGAGCATTCATAAAAATATCAAATTGCTTAATTCTTCTGTTTGAGCTCAAAAGTTTTGTATGCCAAAAGAATCTTGTAAATTGCAAGGTACATATTATATATAAATGAATAATACAGCCCTAATTCACATTTATAAAGTATCTGCTTTTGTTCCTTAAACAGTAACAATACAACATATTTTGTTCAGAATTATTTTATTTGGATTATAGCAATTAGTATCACTGATCAGTAGGCCAAATCCAGGCAGAGAGCACAGAATCATTTCACAAGGCAACAACACGGACTAGTGTTTTAGCATACAAACCATTTCACTGCATTATCAAGTAGAAATATCTTCCAAACATGCATAAAAATTCTATGCTTAATCTTTCAGAGCTCCAGGTAATTACCAGATTCCTAAATATACAAAAAATACATTTAACTTATAATAATCTTAGTGAATCAGACTTATAAAATTACAATTTTATTCTTCACAACATAGAAAAAAATACAAAAATGACTGTATATATTTTTCACCCAAATTTCACTGACATAAATATACATCAAAATGTATGATTTGATGTATACTCATGAAAATTTTAAGCTGAAAGATAGGTTTTAAGATGACACTGCAGACTGGTCCACACAAATGCCAACCTTTCCACTGACAAATAAAAAAAAAAATTGATAGAAACATCACATTGTGAAAAATTACAATTTACCTGCACTGTAACCTGCATCTTACTGTAATTTACAATATGAACATTTCTACAATTCCAGCTGTAAACTATACACTGGTTAAGAACCTTGGTCTTTTAGAGGGTAATGACTGACTCGGACAAAGCTGGCATGGTAGAACATAAAGTATTGTCGACTGAACCAGTGCACACAAAGACTACCAAAGCAGGAAACATGTCTGCTGCAGAAGTTTGGTGATGCTGATGGAAAAAATGCAAGCCAAGTAAATAGTCTGTGGGAAAAAACCCAACCCTCTAGTTTTGTGACAAAGAGTGCTAATCAAAGCTTCTATTATGAAGTTCACATAAACCACATTACATTTTCAGTGACAGATGAGGGGAAATCTGTTCTTATTTCATGAGGAGGAAAACACCCATACATGTGACCAAAGTCAGTATTAGGGAAAAACCCAAATAGTAGTAGGGCATCGCACTACAGTTCTTACTCAAGATCACTTTCCAGTGATTTCTATGGAAGCCAAACTTGAAAAAGCTGAAGTGCTGGAATTCTTGTACATACTAACTGCATGTTCATACTTCAGAATGTAATTTTTAAATCAACTTTGCTGATAAGATTTCTTACTATCAAAGCAATTTATTTTTCTTTTAAAAGGAAAAGTAACTCCGTTTTCTTGTAAAAGGCTGTAGTTTATTTGCATTTGTGTGGTAAATTTATATTTTCAATTAAAGTAAATACTCCATAATGAAGCTTATTGAGCAAAGACGTTGGTTGTACAAGCCTTTTCCCTACCGGCAGCGCTCTCTGCTTTTCCGTAGTGCCAATGCTATCTAATACAGATCTGTACTACATCTTTCTCATAGACAGAGCTATGAGTTTGTTTCATATAGGAATATTACACAGCCATTTTTTTCTCCAAACTGGACCAACAAATTTGAAACCAAATCTTTTATTTGGGCACAGAAATCAAATCAAGAAAAGTTCAGGAGCTGAGCATTGACAATATCCAGTAACCTGAGTACATCAGGAAATCAGATCTTTCAGATGACATCCTTCAGAAATACTGACACTAGCTCCTTTGATAGCAAGTATAAGCAAAAGGACATGTTTTGTTCAGAGGTGGAAGTTTACACTTTTGTACAATGAGTTCAGTATAATGCAACATTTCTCAGATCACTGCAACAAAGCACCAAACAACCTAATGGAGAAATGAATTGAAATTATTGCATCTTTGAATGCAAAACCACTTTGAGGTTGTATATGGCCACAGCGCTTTTGATTACAGCCAGTAACTGTCTCCAAAAGGTTTAAAATAGAAGCAAAGATCATTTTTGTCTCTTACCCTCTCCCTGCTCACAATAGTCCTGTTTGCGTTGAACAGGAAAGGTGTTATACGTATTACTGAGCACTAGGAAAATTCAGTCGGACTTTTTGATGAAGCCAAAGGAAATTACTGAAGAATGCAAAGGGTTTTTTTTAAATATAGCTCTGACAAACATAAACCGAAATAATTGTAAATCCAGCTCTCCCCAAGTGCTAGAACAGAGAGCCTGTGCCCTTAGTACTTACTGGCTATGTTTAGGGAGAGCTGCGATGCGCCAAGCACAAGTAACCGGGACACAGACATGGGCCACGTCCAGGGGGAGGTGCTGGCAGGCACAGCACAAGACTAGTATTGCAGGTACCATGGTAGTGGTCACACCTCATTTGTGTGCTAAATCATGATGTTACAAGAGGGAAGCCAGAGAAGTCCTTGTGTTGTTGTCTAGTGGCTCTGACTGGGTGAAGGCAGGACTATTCGACTATCAATTCCTAACAGAGCAAAGACCAGAAGCTACGTTTCCTTTTGCCTTTGCTTGGATATCTGTTCATTTCCCTGCTCCCTTTGTCTCTTCCGTGTGTCCCCCCCACCCCCAATCAACAGTTTGTTCATAACCTGGGGCACTGCTCACACAGCATTAGTGCATTCCGCCTTGCCACAAGGTTTTCTCAGTTCTTTCATTTTCTGTTTTACCTTCCCAAGGGAAGGCTTAGCCTGAGAACCCAGAGAAAGCACCTAGGAAAATTTAACTTTCTATGGTGGTCTGCTCTTTCAAAAGAGCAGATGAGGGAAGGCTTGTCCAATCTGCAAAAGCAGCATGTAACACATGAGATAATCTGCTTTCAAAGAAGCAGCTTATAACTTTGCAACATTTCAGAAGCTGAGTGCCTGGAACTGCCTGCTTGGATGTGCCAGAGTGATACGCATTAGCCACTTGAGAAAAGTTAGGTTGAGGAAAAAGGCCCTCAAATGATTCCACAGTAGACCAAATAGTCCTCAACACTGAAAGATGAGTACCACTGAGATAGTGGACAGTGATTAGAGATGATAATTTAAAGTAAAAAAGGGAGAACTGCACCTGTTTCTGGGTGACCTGCCTCCTTATATTGTTTAGATTCATTACTGATATCACTAGAAATATTACAGTTAGTATTATTTTTTTTTAAATAGTTAAAAAAGTATCCAGGGATGCAGTACTTCAAGGAGTTTTAATGTTTCAGATAAGCATTATAGCCTCTGAATTAACATTAGCATTTGAGTAATCAGCTTAAACAAGATCTTCAGAGAACACACTCCTGTCAAACACCCTACTGTTTAAATTCCTAAAGAACCACATTCCCCTCATTTCCCATAATTGGTTTCCTTTCTTGTTCCCATCACCTTTTAAATACACAACCTCCCTTTCTAAATTCAAACACTTTGCCTGGATCACATTGTCCACTGGAGTCTATAACAAAATCCTAAAGTATTCCAGAGCATATTGTTTGCTTTCACAGCAATACATACAGTTTCTGGCATGCAGTCAAGCACTTAAAAAAAGAGGTATCAGTAATATAATCCCAATTCAAGCATTTAGTGGGTACAACTTCATCACTCACACTGCAACCTTCAGGCATTTAGTAATAAATGAAAACCATTTAGCACATCATTTAAGGAAAAGGAAAAGGCTAACTGCCAAGCCGTATAAAGTTTAAAAGTTTTCTGAAGCACTGCAAGCTGAAAATTATTTCAATGTTTTTACATTGTGGAATTTCAGTGAAATCAGACTCATTGGTTATTCTTGCTAAATTATTAGTCTTTTACCTCTGACTTATTTTATCCTGGTATATTCTTTATAAATGTGCTGGGTATTGAAAATCTGCAGCATTTTGATGTTTGAAAAGTTCTGAAAAAGTGTTGGAATTACTCCGACTTCTTGTGTTCTTCAGTGTGGGAGAGTACCTTTCGCCTCTGATGTAGCATATGAAAATACAGCTGAGGAAAGACTGAAGAGAAAACAGACTTAGGTAAATAAAGTATGAAGTGAGGCTTACATGTCAATGTAAGATGCACAGTCACATGCTCAAGGTCATGAATTCTCTATTAAAAGAAAACATGCTTATCTGCTTTCCGCTCAAGTCATCTATTGCCTTTTATTCTTTAAAGAGAATACGTGATATTGTCCTTAGGCTTCAGGTACTATTTATTTTTTGCTAGAGCAATCACATTTTTAATTAAATGCAGAATGCCTTATTTAACTCTGCATGTACAAGCAGGATAACAAAAGTTTCCTGAACTGCACACACATAATAGAAAGAAAATACATTGCAGGGAGGAAAAGGTCCTTCTGAAAGAATGAAATTTCCAGATTTGTTTAATTTCTTATAATTCTAGTGTCACTTTTTCAGGATCTAAGGAACTTTATAAAAACTGGTGCCACTTTCATCTCTTCTCTCTTTATCCTCCATGCAAAGCTTTTTCTCCTCCTATTTTTAAGACTACATTACACAGTGTGTTTGCAGAACAACAAAGTAGGGGATGAAAAACATACGTACATAAACAGCAAAAGCTAAAATTGCCATGAGATCCTAAACCTTTGTGAACCATATGAAAATTAAACAAGGTCAGCATCAGCCTAAATTATATCAGTTACACATGCAAAGTGTTTGTCATATGCATAGGCCAAAGTCTATTTAATTTGTGTACTAAGTTTTTTTTTTTTCAGGTCAACATTTTTTCCTCTTGGCTTTCTTTACCCTATATTTCATTTCCTTATTGTTTACGCCCTATCCTTATTCACTCCACCAGTGTTAAGGAGTGAATACAGCTGTCCAGAGACATAACAGAATACAGAGCCACGTGGTTTCTCCATTAGAAATCTAAGTAACAGGGATCCATTATATGCAAAGAATTTAATGACATCTTGTCTGTCAAAATTGACATCTTGCTGGAAAAGTACTAAATTAGAGATTTAAAGTGAGGTAAATGGTAAGATGCAACTATCAAGAATGTAAAAACTCAATTTTTAACAAGTTTTCAAAGCTTGCTTTCCTTGTGGTATTAACATTCCCAAAATTTCCATCTTCAGCGGGTTCAGAAGGCATAACTCCTGCATAGGTAGCTTTTATGAATGAACCACCGAACTATGGTGCAAATCAGTGACTGCAATGAACATTGCTTTTCTTGTATCTCAGGAATACCACAGGAATACCTTCATGTGAAAAGGCACCTAAGACTGCTTCAGTCCAAGCAGTTGGTTCTCAGAGTTAACGTACCAATTCACAATAACAATTAAAAAATAATAAAAAAAATGAAAAAGATTGCATTCAAGTTACGCATCCAGCAAATGATAACAGATCACAGAAAATACCTCATTTAAGAGACAGCAATTTTAATGGAGAAAGCGGGCTAAAATTGTTACTTGGGTTCAGCGTGGGTTCTCTCCCACATGGCCTGCCAACTGCAATCTAGCTACTGAACAAGAATGAATTAATACTCATGGTTATTTTGACTAAAAAAAAAGATATTATTCTGGCTGCTTGGAGTTAGTAACATCACCATTTTTGGAGGAGGGGAACAAGGAGAAACAAATGCATGAAAGGTGTTTTTTTAAGAACAGCTGGAAAAACTTATGAACCTTGATGTCAGAATTACAAGATGGTTCACTGAAAGTGTAAATGCTTGTTATAGAGACGGCCACACTACTGAAATCTAAGTCTTTGAATATGGTTTATCATTCTGCACAAACAACAAGATTCATATAAAGATAGCTGCAGAGACAACTAACAGCAGCAACATCATCACTACATTATTCTGCGTGTTAGACTTTGTTTGCACATTTAAATTTGCTAAAGGCTTCTGTGTTCCTATTCCCCATTTCGAAGCAGCAAAGCCAAATCTTCATTCCATCTATAGTAACATCACCACAGATTATGTCAATTCAAGTTAATTCAACATAAATGGTCCCCTACCCACTAACGCAAAAGCAATGTTCTTATTCCTGATAAAGAACTAAATTTTTAGAAGCTGTTTTGAACTTTGTTCTCCTAAAAGTCTGTAAGTGGGGGAAAAAAATATGAAGATGTCAACATTTGCCAAGTACCACCACAGTTATTTAAAATTCCCAGTGTAAGAGAAAAAAACATGTATCACTGTTTTGCAGGTGTTGGTAGAAAGCAACCCTTGCAGTTTTTACTCTGACTTTTTTCTTTAGATAATTTTCAAAATTAATTTTGCAAAATTAGTTAGTTATATGTATGTTAATCCCACAATTATTAGCTTTTCCTGTGACAGCTTTTAATATTAAAAAAAAAAAAAAAAAAAAACCAAAAAACCAACCCTAACACACTCATACTTACTTGGAATGTAAGAGATCATAACCAGGATCAGGAATGTATAGTAGTCAAAAGAAAAATTGTACTTGTTAGGTAAACTAATGGAATACAAGCCAGACTGCCTGACGAAGGGTAATGCAGCATATATTGTGAGTAATTCGCCTGAGACTCCCATTGGATACAATACTATAAACAAAGTGTACCTAGAACAAAACATTTACAGAAAGGATTAAAAGTTATGACAAACTCTGACAAAGTGTTTGTTAAATGCCATTATGGATATTCAAATTTTAAATTCCCAACTCAGTATTTATTCCCCTTGGCTCTTATTTGATTACTGCCTGGCAAGGCGTGAATTTTATTGCAAGATAAGTATTCAAATCAGCAATCAGTTTGAGTTATTTAAAGATGACCTTTGAGGATCTGAAAACTATCTTTAAAACTATTCTTCCCCACCTCCCAACCCACTTTGTTACTTTCATTTCTGAACACTTTGGTAGAGGTCATTACATCACTTAAAATGGGGTCAAACACAGCTGATATTAATCAATGAGCTTACAGACTGTTACAAGCACAACCCTTGGATTCAAGGGTTACTGTTAAATGTCAGTTTACTTACTGTTACCCTTTACTGTTAAATGTCAGTTTCTGATAAACACAATCACTTTGTAAACGGGACTGAGTTCTGAAAAACTACTCTTTCAGCTTACAATGTGATTTTTTAGCCCAGAAATCTGCTGGAAAGAAGCTAGGAAGTCACATTCACAAACAGGGCAACTACCTCAAGGTAGAATCTAATTTTTCGTACTGCAACTATTTCACAAGATAAATATCCCTGTCAAATCAGCGCTTTAAGGCTATCATTTCTATTATGCCACCTACCTGGCCCATTTGATGAGATAAGGGAGATGGTTTAACAAGCTAAACGTATAAAAAGAATAACGGATTATCTCGGTGATTGTCCAGGCCACTACAAACAACAGGACACTATCTTCAGTTTGTACCTGTAAGAAAGAAAAAATGCTCAATATGAATTCAAGCACTACTAATTACTCACCAGACCCAGGAAAACCTCAAAGAAATCAATTCCCATGGGTTGCTTTACGGCATCATTTTAGAGAACAGACTCCAAGAATGAGTTTAAAAGCAACATTAGTATCAACAGTAAAAAACTCTTCTATCACGCTCCATATTTTTCTAGTTGCTTAACAACAGCTTTGCTTGGTGATCAGATAACTTAAGATCTCCTGTTCTACGCAAGGTAAATTAGTACAAGAAATCCCTGAAACGCTGAGAACAACTCGTAACTCTTCCCATTCCTATAGAGTGCCAGCTTCTATTTCAGTCCTATGATTACTTTCTAGTGCAGCAAGCAGAAAGGAAGCTAACACATTAGTCTAACTTGATATCTGGTTTAGACTTTATATTCTGATCCTAGTCCGTGCTACTTCTGAGTAGAAACACCGTTTTCCTCTCTCTACAGATGAGAAACTGAGTCCTAATTTTGAGCAGCAGCAAAACAGCTAACACCAGGATGTAGGCTGGGAGGAGAGAAGAAACAAAAGCTCAGATTGTCTCACCTCAGGTAAGCTTGAAAACTACCTGCTTCACTGTTCCTTGCTCCTTTTTCTGCTTATTGTATCCAGAATAGTTCCTCTAATGCTACACTCAAGGCTTTATTATGTTTCACTGCTTTACACCTCTTAGAGCTTTTATTTCAGACACACATCACTGAACCAGCTTTTACTCCCTTCACATTTTGAAGGTTAATCTTTAAAAGCATGTATTTTAAAATGAATTATTAGATTTATTAGTTTTGGGAGCATAATTATGAGGTTTAAGTTTCAGGTGGAATAATACTGATGAAGAAGTAA